>NC_136931.1:30819756-31283042 GCF_949752795.1 Hyperoodon ampullatus | reverse complement strand
ATTCCATAAGCATTTGCCCTGGAGTAAATGTGAGATAGAAGTCAGGAATATGTGCCTGCTTCTCAGAGGGTGAATATTTTCCTATTGTGGGTGTGATTCTAACACCTTAAAGACGTATGCTTTTGGTGCAATATGGACCCAAAACATAAAGCAACTGTTTGTTGCCTAATTGAACATTTGGTGCTTAACTGAAGAGCCATATCTGTTCCATTGGTGGAGAGAAACCTATCGGTGTTGGACTTAACTGAAAAATGGTATTGACCTACAAGTGACAGGTAAATATTTGAGTTCAACTTGAAGGGACTTTTGAGTGTAATTTGAAGTCTTCATAATTTTTGCTTTCTCAGATGACTTTAGAATCTGATAGCCCTGCCCTTGGCCCTGCTCCCAAAGCATGAGATAGGACTCATCGATAAAGACCATTAGATTTCATGCTTTTTCTCTGCTTCCAATTGGTCTGAGAAATGATAAGAGTGGAGCAAGGAATGGGAAAGCGTGTTAATCCCACCCACTGTACTTTATGGCTTTTAAGGCTACTGAACTAGCCTCCCAAGACTTAATCTTTCTCAGTGTCCCTTGGGAACTTGCCTTTCAGCATGTGGTCACCAGGTTGTGCTCTCAGACAACATGTAAGCCACCAGCTTCTCGTGCTCAGCCTTCCAACCCTGGTAGAATTTGGCCTCAGAGAGGGCTTCCTTGAGGCCAGATGATTGGTAATATTGTGTTCCAAACACTTCAGGAAAAAGACCACAAATTTCTACTTGAATGCATCCTTTTTACCACCCAAAAGCAAACGAATGGAAGGAGACGAAGAGAAGGCACCATCAGGAGTACTGTAGTCTTTTTATCTGGTTATGAAGCTGCATGCATTTTTAACCGATTCTAAGCAAAATTATATATTCTACTTTAACCTCTTCATCCTTATATTTCCCTGGTGACCATTTCATGGAAGGAGATTTCTACTGCTCTTGATATTTACATTACCCTTTACAATTCCAGAAGCACTTCAGATCTTCAAAGCTCTTAATAAACTGTGACTTTCACAATTATTTTTAAAGCAGTGATACTTTCAAAAATTTGTTGTGATCACTTAAAAACATATGTCATCATAAAGACAAATTATAACAAGTGTTGATGACGAGAGGGAAATATTACAGCCCTGTGTATTGCTAGTGGGGATATAAAATGGTGTAGCCACTTCGGAAAACAGTCTAGAAATTCTTAAAATTGTTAAACATAGAATTACCATGTGATCCAGCAATTTCACTCCTAGTTACCCAAGAGAAATAAATACATAGATCTATACAAACTTTGCACACAAATGTTCAGAGGAGCATTATTCATAAAGGCCAAAAATGGAAACAACTCAGGTGTCTCTTGAATAATGAATGGTTAATCAAGATGAGGTATATCCATACAATGGAATATTATTTGGCAATAAAAAATGAAATAATAACACATGCTATGATACGGATGAATTGTGAATTGCTAAGTGAAAGAAGCCAGTTACAAAATACCGTACAGTATGATTCCATTTATATGAAATGTCCAGAATAGGCTAATCTGTAAGAGACAGAAAGGTAATATTTGTCAGGCTGGAGTGGGCAGAAACAAATATACTAAAAGTCACTGAAATATACTCTTTAAGTGGGTAAATCATGTGGAATGTGAATTATATTTCAATAAATATAATTAAGAAATAGGCTCAGAAAACGTTTAATTATCTTTACTTAGCATGTTACATCTTCAGGGAAATGACCCTACTAAAATTTTGCAAGTAAAAGCAACAGAATTTCCCATGTTGGGTTATTCTTTGGCTATAACTATCTTCCAAATCAAATTGAAATTGATATTTCCTCCTCATTACTATAAGCTGTGCTACTGCATGAAAGTAAGATATAGCTGTCAAGTAATTACAAAACACCCATGTTAGACACCACATACTATTTAATGAATTTGCATCCTTAACCAAAGAGGAGAGAGAACAAAATGGGATGTCATACATGTACATGAGAATTTTCCCATAGGCCAGATGAACGCTCTTTTGGTTTTGATACCAGGCACCAGCTCTAATACAATGAAGCCATGTAGCCTGATGACATGGAAATTCAATGGAATGCCTTAGCATTATGGGTTATCTCCAGGCAGAACCAGATTTCTTGTCTTCACATCAAGGTAGATGTAAAAGGGAGGAGAACCTATATTTATGTGTGTGTGTGTGTGTGTGTATAAAATATTATATTATTAGTTATATTACTATATTGATAGCTATATAACATAGCTGTTTCCCAAGCACTATGCTAATACAATACATGTAGTACATATTACTTATATATATACTCATTTAATCCTCCTGAGAGTTTTTTGAGGACGACATTATTATCATTTTGCAGATGAGAAAACCTGAAGAGAATAGAAGTTAAGTAACTTGCCATGCTTACCCAGCTAACTCTCACTCATGATTCATGAGGCATTTACCAAGCAACTACTACATACGGGCATTAAAGATACAAAGAAGGATCAAACACAATCCCTGCCTTCAAAGAACTGTGCTGGAGAAGAATTTAGTTATGTCATTTCAGAGATAAAGGAACTGAAATTGGGGAGTTTTGGGGCATCTGTCTTAGGACTGTATGGCCAAGATAAATTGATAACATAAATGTAAGCATCAGTGTACTAATGGGAGGAAGTGTCATGGAGAAAATTCTATTAAGTGTGTCTAGGACTCTTGGGAACTACTTGTTCATTATTAAGTTCTTTGATGACACAGACCATTGCTCAAGAATCTCTTCCCAGAGTAATTTATAAACATCAAATGGTTTCCCGATGAGTAGTTCCAGAAAGGGTTAAAGTTAGCTTCTCTGGGACACATAATGGGAAAGTGGCTGAACATGATTTCAAAGGGATTTTTTAGGAGAGAATTCCAATTACAGAGAAGTAATTTCCCTTTCTAGCTTACTAAGCTCTCTTTCAGACTAATGCAGTTTCAAGATTCATATCCCATCTCCCCTTATTTCAACAGATATTTTGAATATGGAAATCTTATGTCAAAACTTAGCCGAAGCCTTCATCAGGCTTTTGAAAGGCTAAGTAAGAATTCTGTTTCTAGGAATAAAAAGATTCTGATCAGAAAGATTCTTTGCCGGCTAGAGTTCCTTTTTTGGATGGTAGTTCAAGCAGTCTTTAATCATGTTTTTGTTGATTATTTATTAGTTTCCCTGGGAAATCAAAGACTCGGTAACGTAAAATGTATTTTCCTTAAGATATTTTATGAATCAGAATCCCCAGTAAAGAAATAGTGGAAAATACATTTCCTTTGCTAATATGGACTAATTGGGAATTAAAATACCTTCCTCTGGTGAGTGCCCCACATGGAAATGCTAAATGACCCAACTGGCCCAATTGTACCAACCACGGTTTCTGTACAGCCAGACAAACACAGTTTGTCTCTGCCACCCAGATGAAACTCTTATGCCACTGCTAGATAAAGAGAGTGTTTTGTCAGTAAATCAAAACTGCAGAGAACTAGAACTAATTTAAGCGAAAGGATAGGCTCCAAGCCCAGCTGTGTGGGTAAACCCACACTGAACCAAATGGGGGAACTAATGAAACCTAATACCTAGCCATCAGCCTAGCGGCTATGTAACACAGGCTCGCAGGGTTTGTCACTGTGAGAAGTGTGAAAACTAACTTCCATCTTCAACCGTGTGGGGCTGACAGCCTTTGGCAGTTTTGGCCAATAGCACACTTGCTCTTGGGGAGCCAGCTTTGGCTAGCTTCCTATTGGAGGTGAGTGGAATTATGGAATATACTTACTTATACAGATCATCCTCATCAAGTGGAATCAAAGGGCATTTGAAAAAAAAAGTCTACCAAAGTAAAACACGGAAGAAATTTGATGCATTTGATGCTGTTGAGGCCAATATAGTTTTGGGAAATAAAAGATGGACATCCATGAAAAACGTAAAAACAATTCAGAGTAATAAAATATGTGTGTGTGTGACAGAGGCAAGTGGACCATGGTGGCAAAGGGCACGACTCTGGAGTCAGATGGTCTGAGTTCAAAGCTCACTCTGCCACTTACTAGGTGTGAGACCTGGAGCAAGTTGTTTACTTGCATCGTCATCTATAAAATGGAGATGATAAGAGTACCCACCTTGTAAGGTTGTTGTCAATTAATAGATATAAAGGTGTTGAGAATGGTATCAGGCATGTAATAAGCACAACATAAATTGGTTGGTATTATAGATCAGAAGTCACAAGCTCGAATGCTTACAATGCCCAGGAGCACCAGCACAGTCATCACTGGCAACAGAAACATGACCTAGTGATGTGGAGAAATGGAGAGTGGTGGGGACAGTGGTGAACCGTTCTTCAGCTACAGTCACCACTCTGCTCTGTGCTGGATGTGGCCATATGAGAATGCTGGTCCCGTGTTGCTTTATCTTCTGGTATGTCAGAGGAAGCTGGAAATCTGGATTTTATTGAAAATCTCCCAACTCTTTTCAATGTGGTTGATTTATTTTAAAACCCTCTACAAGCCAAATAAAACACTGTCTGCAGGCTGTGGGCCACCAGCTAATGACCTCTTTGGTCTAATAATGAAACATTTTAATGTAGCTTATGGAAATCCATCTGATGAATTTATGGTCACACCATGAAACAGGTTCATTCTGATTCCGGAACTATCCATCGGGTTCCTATTAAGTGTCAGACCTTGTGCCAGTGCTCAGGCTACAGTAGAGGCCAAGACAGATAATCCGAGGAAGGCACACACTTTACAAGGTTTTTAAATGAAGAGAAAGCAACACCTGGCACTTAATAGATACTCGATAAATGTAGGTTCCCAGCTCCTTCCCTTACCTCTGATAAGTCTAGACCTGACCACTGAGTGTTTGGGAGGTAACCTAGGTTTCTGGGTAATAATCGTGTGATGCAGTTAAAAACAAAGGAACCTATCAACACTATCGCAGAAACACTACTAAAGCGCCGTTCCTCTTAAGTTTCCTGCTTTTTCTTTGGTTCATCATCCTAACTCTTACATGATAGCGCATCAGTACTTAGGAACTTGGGCTATGATATTTTACAGTTATTTGCATGTTGCTCCACAAATTTTTCTAGTTTCTTCGAGAGTACGAGCTTCCTTCGCACTTCCAAAGGGTGTCCCATGGGACACTAATCCTGTGAGCTAATCCAGTGTCATTTGAGAAATGGGGAATATTATATATCCCCTCCTCTTTCTTGGAGATTCACAAAGCCCATTAGCAGAGCCCACTTAAGGCTCTGAGGAAAAACTGCAATGTAGGAAACTACTTGATAAGCACTTTCTCAATTACTGTTTCCCAAACATATTTGACCAAGGAACCCCTCCTCCTTTTCCCCCCCAGTTAGTGCATCTGAATATGCCTGGTTACTGATACTGTTTGACCCACTGGGAGAAAAGCTGGATTGCCAATTATAGTTCCTGTTAGAACTGTAGTTTCCTCCAATTTCTTCCCCATGCCAGCATCCACAGATAAAGGTATCTCCAAAGGCTCAGACTTTATTTTCAATTTGAGTGTGGCAGTGGCCGTCTTGTTGCTGCCTAGCACTTGAATTGTAAATTCCTTGAGGACAGAGCCTGTCATCCTTGTCCTCTCCCCAGCACCAAGCACAGGGTTCTTCCACAGTGGGTGTTTAGTAAACGCACATTGAATGCTGTGAGACTCCTTTTGTCACTATGGTGTTTTAACCAACCAGTGAATGGCCCCAGCAAAAAAAAAGAAAAAAAAAAGAAAGCAATATATATTGCAAGAGATGTTAACAATAAATGAATTCCAGTAAAGAGTAGGTGGGCGTTTGGGGGTCCTATTCTTTAACTTTTCTGCACATTTAAAATGATTTCCAAAATTTAAAATTCCTTTCAATTCAAACTGCGTTCTTAAATGGTGTAAATTATACCTTGATTAAAAAACAAACAAACAGATTGCAAGGTTTGGCAAAGCTGAGAGATAGGAGCAAGAAAGGAAAATGAAGGATGCCCATAAACAGATGAAGAAAAGAGGGTGGAAATTTACTGGGGAGAAGAACAAGTGAGCAATCAAATCAGCAGGTTGGGATTTTTCCAAAGATCTGTGCCTGATACTGGTTTCAAGATAGTATCTCCCAAGAGCCCAGTTCCCAGGCTGCATTCCACCTCGGGTCAGCCCAGGCCTCCCAACAAGCCTTGCGCTAGTGGTATCTGCCAGTACATTCTGTCTTAGCAAGCTGTTGAGTCCCCCACTATCGCCCTGGCCCCAGCGCCCCTCTCCCCACCCCACCACATACACATCTGGCCTTTCTGCTGTGAGGCCAGCCCAGTAATCTCCTCCACCATCATGCAGCTTCTTCCGTGACTCACCCACCCAGACACACTGCTCAGTGCTTCATGTCAAGCCTCAACCTGACCCTTCTTTGGAGAAAGAGGAGTTAGCATCAGAGGGCTGACGTTGAGGGCTCAGCTGTACAATGACATTTCCCACCCTCATCAGCCATCGAGGAACCAGAGTTTATTTTTGACCGCCCCTGTGAGCTTTGCACAGACCCTAACAGACAGGGGAACACTGAGCTATTGTCCCCATTTTTCTGAGCCTCAGTGGCTCTAATATGTCTCTTTGCTTGTGGGCAGAGTGCTCATTCTTCGGCTTTAATACAATTCCTTCCCTCCTAGCTCTTCACATTTGTAAATCTTCAGTAACACGTACGTGGGAAATCAATATGACATGCCCCAACCCAGTTGCAATGGTCAAAGGAAGACCATCCAAGCCTTTAAAATCAGTCTTGTTGACACTCATATTTTTACATCCAGCTCCACTTCCTCACCTCCTGTGTTTTATGAACGCGAGTGATTTAGGACAATGAGAGTCACAGGATTTTAAATAACTTAACTCCTAGGTGTGTTTGGTATGGAAACAAAGATAACCCTGTTCAAGAGTGAATCTGTGCCTCTGGGTGAATGGCCAGGTGTTCTTTTAACTGAACTGTGAGACTAATTTCTTCCTGGCCTCTGGAAACCAGCTGAAGCAGTGGGCCAGCTGGTATATCTTCAATCTTGCATACCAACATCTTTCCCTGATTCACAGATTTCCTTTATCCCCAGCGCTTCCTCTGGTATGTGCATCCCTGACAGTAAGCGATATCTCTTATTGAATTGGGGCATTTTTAAGACGTGCGTCTTTTGGAGGGGGGAGTGGGGAAGGAAGGAGGGTGGATGGTTACAATAGAATATTTCCAGAGGGAGCCTCCCTTTAATCTCACCCACCTCTGACTCCTGTGCATCAGATGATCTCCACACTCATAAGGGGGTGACACTGAAGTCACTGAGGATAGCATTATGCACATGACTTTTTTTAATATTTCAGTGATCTCAGAGAAAACAAAGTTAACTTACATCCAGTTGTTGTAATATCCATGACTAGGAGTATAAAACCATAAGAAAGCTATGGGGATTGTTATCTAAAGAAGTTTCTTTTGGAAATTTTCTGAGAACTTTCAGTTGCAAAGCACAGCGTTTTTTTCTTTTTTTTTTTTTTGTATCTGACTTTCGGTTTTTGTTTTCGCTTTTGTTTTTGTTTGCGGTACGCGGGCCTCTCGCTGTTGTGGCCTCTCCCGTTGCGGAGCACAGGCTCTGGACACGCAGGCTCAGCGGCCATGGCTCACGGGCCCAGCCACTCCACGGCATGTTGGATCTTCCCAGACCGGGGCACGAACCCGCGTCCCCTGCATCGACAGGCGGACTCTCAACCACTGCGCCACCAGGGAAGCCCTGACTTTCGTTTTTAATTTTTATTTTATATTGGAGTTTAGTTGGTTAACAATGTTGTGTTAGTGGGTGTACAGCAAAGTGATTCAGTTATACACATACATGTGTCTATTCTTTTTCAGATTCTTTTCCCATTTAGGTTATTACAGAACACTGAGCAGCGTGTTCAGGACCTACAGTAGGTCCTTGTTGGTTATCTGTTTTAAATATAACAGCATGTACATGGCAACCCCAAAATCCCCATCTATCCCTCCCCCCACCCATCCGCCCGGGAACCATAAGTTCATTCTCTTAAGTGTGTCAACTGACTCATTTCAGTGATTTGAGATTTGGAGAGGCCCAGAGATTTCCTTGGTGAGTCACAGAGCAACTCTTGATACTAGGAAGCAGAAGTCTGTACCTGACAGTCTGGTGGTTCTCAGAATACTAGATCATATCCATAATTTATTTTTCCCAAATAGCTGTGACATATAAGATTCTCCATGCACTAGCAAGCCTATGTGAAGATCACAGGTAAGTGATAGAGGACCAGTGGTGACTTGAAGCATGTCCACTTTGGCAGTGTGCACCTGTGGCCACTTCTAGTATAATCTGTATCCTATCTTACAAAAATTCGAAAGTAAATGCAGTTTTCTTTGCTAGTGATAGATGGGCTTTGGTTTTGAAGAGCCTGCAGTGCTTCGGTTGAAGGTCTATCTGTTTTAGAGAGGAAATTTACCGGGGCCCCCAGTGCAAGCTGCACGAGGGGGCAAACTGGGGAACCTCCTTTAGTCCGGTGTGTGTGAGAATTTCAGTCCACCTCACTGAGTCATCACTCCCATGGCTCAGCTGGAGACTGCCATTCTCATGTCATTGGCACGAGTCTAGCTTGCCTGAATTGTGTGCTGTCAGATGTGCATGGGATGGGTTTTCAGGCATTTTTAAATGGAGAGAGATGTCCTGGATATTTCAGCTGCAGAGACCCTTGAACTGGATGTTGTCAGCTATTTCCATATTACAGAAACAATGATGTTTCATGTAGAGTACTGTAGCAACGTTCTCTCCTAAGAAGGTACATCCCCTATTCTGTTTACACGCAGAGTTGTGTGTTACAGCAGGTCTTTGCACTTGGTGACAGTTGTAATTTTTGAAGTAGCACCTTATAAAGCAACAGAGATTCATTTTCAAGAGGGAATTTCCTGTGGCTAAGAACTAAAAATAAAATAATAAAGCAGTGTCCAAAGCAGAAGGGACTGGGACCAGAGCAGAAAGTTTGGACCAGCTTTTAACAAAAGATTTAAAAATTTTAAGACTTTGGAAAAATTCAACTTAAAAGATAATGTGAATAATGATAACAATCATATTTCTTGATTGTCATATGCCAAATCCCATGCCACACGCTTATGTAAATTTTTAAATTTCATCTTCACAGCACTCTATGAAGCAGGTACTTTGTTATCCCTATTTGCCAGATGAGAAAGCTGAGGCTTCACCGATTGACTTAGGGTCAGACAGCCTCCAGCAAGTGGGGAAAACAGACTTCCAACTCACGTGGTCAGCCTCAGAGTGGTTGCTCTGGGCCATTTTTCTATCTTACCTCATATATCATTTCTTCCTACCACAGAGGTCACAAACTAAGAGCCAGGAGGCCACGTCTAGCCTCAGGTAACAATAGTAGCCATGGAGCAATTACTATGTATCAGGATTATTTTATGCACCTTCCTTTATTCCTTCATTTCATCCTCAAAACAACTCCATGAAGTGGTGGCAATTACTATCCCCATTTAAATGTAAGGAAAAGTGACATTCATATTAAGTAATGTTTCCCACATGTTAGCCCAGCTAACATCCAACTCCAGGCAGTCTGGTCCCAGAATCCATTCCCTTAACCATTATGTTAAAAAACACAGTTGTTTGCTAACTTTTTTTTTTTTTTTTTTTTTTTTTGCCGTATGCGGGCCTCTCACTGCTGTGGCCTCTCCCGTTGCGGAGCACAGTCTCCAGATGCGCAGGCCTAGCAGCCATGGCTCACGGGCCCAGCCGCTCCGTGGCATGTGAGATGTTCCCGGACCGGGGCACGAGCCCGTGTCCCCTGCACCGGCAGGCGGACTCTCAACCACTGCGCCACCAGGGGAGCCCTAACATTTTTTTTAATAAAAATTTTTTTTAAATTGAAGTATAGTTGATATACAATGTTGTGGTAGTTTCAGGTATACAGCAAAGTGATTCAGTTATACATATATATTTTTTTCTTCAGGTTCTTTTCCCTTATAGGTTATTACAGAATATTGAATATAGTTCCCTATGCTATACAGTAGGTCCTTGTTGGTTATCTATTTTACATATAGTAGTTTGTGTATATATTAACCCCAAACTCCTAATTTATCCCTCCTCCCCTTCCCCTTTGGTAACCATAAGTTTGTTTTCTATGTCTGTGGGTCTATTCCTGTTTTGTTTATAAGTTCATTTGTATCATTTTTTTTACATTCCAAATATAAGGAGTATCATGATATTTGTCTTTTTCTTTCTGACTTACTTAGTAGGATAATCTCTAGGTCTATCCATGTTGCTGCAAATGACATTACTTCATTCTTTTTTATGGCTGAGTAATATTCCACTGTATAAGTATACCACATCTTCTTTATCCATTCATCTGTCGATGGACATTTAGGTTGTTTCCGTGTCTTGTCTATTGTAAATAGTGCTGCTATGAACATTGGGGTGCATGTATCTTTTTGAATTACAGTTTTCTTTAGATATATGCCCAGGAGTGGGATTGCTGGATCATATGGTAACGCTGTTTTTAGTTTTTTACACTGTTCACACTGTTTTCCATAGTGTCTGCACCATTTTACTTTCCCACCAACAGTGTAGGAGGGTTCCTTTTTCTCCACACCCTCTCTAGCATTTATTATTCTAGACTTTTTGGTGATTGTTTGCCAACATTTTAAAACCTGGATATGTCATACAAGTCTGACTACTCTTGAAAAAAAAAACTACAGAAGATTGGACAATACTGGTCCCCTTCCACCTGGCAACAATCACTTGGCAGCAGTGGGTAGCTGCCCGTCTTACAGGGGATATCTCTTGCCTGGTTGCTACTACCCCTCACTTTTGCTGTGTTTACTCTTTGGTTGCCCACCTGGGCTTTGGGGGCATTTTATTTTGCATTCCCAATCTACAGTCTCCCTAGTACTGGAGGTGCCTCTGCAGCAACCTAAATGTCTTTTATTGTAGCACAGGGTATTCTGTGCATTTCTCCCAAATAACAACCAATTCCTCCTCTCTGCCTTCCTCCCTGTCCTCTTCCCCCAATTCCTGCAGGTCTAGTGTTTGTGCTCAGTCAGGTGGGGAGCATGTGAGGTTTATAACGTTTTCTCTCTGCCTGGTCCATGGCACTCTGGTGGTGCTTGGTTGGCAATAACCGAGGTGATAACAGCATCTCCAGGCTTTGGCACGAAGCTTGGTAGGCTGTTGTATGACACAGAGATACCCAGCCTCTGTACATGTCAGAGCAAAATACAACTCTAACATCCAGAAATGAAGAGAAAGATTTTGGCAGGTACATGCCTCCTTCTAAAACTAGAGATTTAAATATTTTAAAAGGGCTTTTCCAAGAACTCAGTCTTGATTATTTGTTTCATGTTGGGCCCAACCAATGCATTATTGGTAAGATAATGAGTGGCATTCACCCAAGAGTAATCCTTTCAGGGATTTTGATGATGCAGTAAATCATGAGTGTAAAGCCTGAGTGGTTTATGCCATTAAAACCTCAAGATAGAATTAGACTTGTAATCACCACTTGCCCATGTTTTGTCATTTATGATAATTATGGTAGTAATAATCCGTGTATTGTTGAGAAGTAGCAGTCAGAAGCATCCATCAATTTTTTATCGACACCAAATCAAGTTGATACTTCATCTTTGCTGCAAAAATGGAGATTGCACCAATTAGTCTAAAGCAATTGGGCAGTCATTAGCAATGAAGTCAGCAGTTAATCTACAGGACATTTCTGGTCCCTCTGATTCCAACATCCCTCTTAATTATGTGGAATATCGTGAGCTTCTTTGGGAGTCTATCAATAGTGCTGTTGTTAGCTTAGAACTAGAAGAAGCATCTATGTCCCTGCTTTTATTTTTTTAAATGCCCTAATACCTCGCAGTCCCCACCTTGTACCCCTCTGTGCTTCTGGGCAAATTTATTCTGAAGCAGAACACTTGAATCAAAGCAGTTGGCATTTCCTTTCTCTTATTTAGAAATAGGAATTTTCCCCAGTGGGCTTCTTTCAGTGATGGTGTGTTAGCTCACCATCCCATACTTGTTAACTATTATTATTCACCTTACCCAAATCATGGAATAATCATCTCTTTTTTAAAAAAAAAAAGGAAAGAAAGAGAAAGAAAAGTCAGAATTTAGAGGAAAAAAATCCAACTAGTTGTGAAGAAATCCTGGTGCTAATGAGCTTTCTGCATCTGCCTCAAGTCTTTTCCCCAGGCTAACCCAATCTCCCTCTCCAGACATTTTCAATCAGCGTAGCCCACAAATTGTACTAAGCAGCTGAATAATGCAGGGTGGAAATTTCAAATATATATATTTTTTCTATTTAGGAAATTTGGAAACAAAAGAACAGGCAAAAATAGCTCACCCATAATCTCCCACCATGACACCAACTCTGTAACCATTTTTTTGTTACACACGTTGAGCTCTTAAACCTCCACGCATGTTGAGCATTGTTGTTTTAGTGTTAGTATTATTATAGTCTTTCTTTTCACTTGTCATAAATATTTTTCACTTTACTAACAGTTTTAATCATCATTTTTAATGGAGGCATAATACCCTGTCAAATATAGAGTATATATGTCTCCATGTTTTGGATTATTTCCCTGAGATAAATTGCCCAAAGTGAAATACTGGATCAAAATTTATAAGCTTCTTTATAACTCTTGATACATATTGACAAACTGCTCTCCAAGAGGATTATACCAATTTTAAAAACCCCACCAGTAATGTATGCAGATACCAATTTAGTTTTCATGAATGAGATTTAAATTCAGATGTGTTGTTATGCTTGTAGCTAAACTAAGAATATAAATGCTAGCCTTCCATAATGGTCAAATGGGTACAGTATCAAATTGTGCTCTGACTCAAGTTGGCTGAAACAAGGGTGATTATTATCTCACATTACAGGAAGTTCAGAAGTAGGACAGCTGTAGGTTGATATGATCATAGGCCCAGTGATGTCACTGAATACCTGGATTCTTCTAAGTTCTGCCACTGGAACCTTTACCCTTATGCTGGCTTCCTTTGTGTTTCAAATGGCTGCAGCTGCTCCAGGCATCACATCCAGATGTAGAAGCAACAGCAATGGAAAGACATCAACCCTTCTAGTGTCTCCTTCTCCAGAGTGCGAAAATGCTCCAAAGGAACTCCCCGTTGACCTTCCCTCTGGTCTCATAGTCCAGATCTCAGTCACATGTCTCCTCCTAAACCAAAGACTGGCAAGGGAAGTGGAAACACCATGATTGGCTTATTAACCAACTTCCTCCTGAGCTGGCATTGGAGTCCATTTGCTCTGAATGTTGAATAAAATAGAAGTTCTGTTAGCAAGGAGCAAGAAGGAAATGGTTGCTGGGGAGGCAACCAACAGTACCTCCCACAGACGCCATGCTTTTCTTTTTTCAGTCTCTGGCACACTCTCAGAACCATTTGAAATTCTTTAGTAACAGTTCACGTATTTAATGGATATATGCAAAATTTATGCAAGTACTGGGCTTTGCCCTGTACTGGGCAGTACTTGTAAAGTCCTCGTGTACAGTGGTATGTTTCCTTTACATTTTCCTAAAAACCGACCTCAGTGCTGAGCCCCTAAGACAGAAACCGGGAACTCCTCTATTACTATATACCTTTGGGGCCGAGGTCTCCTATGGGGAAGAGGTAGAAATTGGAGAGTTTCCTGTTTGGTAGAGATTTGACATCTAGTAATGCCATAGTCAGGGTTTCTGCTGAGACTGAAGGTTTACAGCCTGATGAAACAAACCTTGCTGTCCAGTGTGAATCTCTCAGGCTCTGTGCATCTGATTCCACTGCACAGCCCAGCGTGGTAAACATTTCACTCCTCGTTAGCACCTCCAGGGAAAGACCAGGGTAGAAGAGGGGGATTGAGGAATTCAGGTCAGTCACATACTTCTTGTTTTATCTCCTTGCAGAAAATGGCTGAAATTCCTGCCTCAAAGTGTCTTTTGGAAAAAATCTAGTTTATTTCTATACCTATTTCCCCACTAAGGGTACAGATTATTTAGGAACATTATATTTTAGTGTAAAATAAATAAGAAAAAAAAATTTTTTAAGCAACAACAGAAAAAGAAAAAAAAAAAAACACCATGTTCCTGGGTTGAAGAAACCAGCCTAGATGCTGTATGTCTCAGAAAATATACTATTTTGCATTTCATATATACAGTTGGTCATATGGTACAGTTGTTGTCTCTATATTAGTGCCTGACTTGCAAAGACTGTTTGGCCTCAGGGATACGAAGGTGATCTTGGATCAAAGCTGCCCGTTCCTTCACCCAGGTAGATGAGGGCCCCAGAGGTATCCATTTCCTACCACACCATGATGGAGTCGTTGCTTCAGTTGTTTTTCTGAGTGGGGGTCAAAAAAAAAAAAAGAAAAGGAAAAGAAACCCCACCTACTATTCTTGTGTGCTTTTTGTTTTACAGTTTCATAAGGATTTTTACAACATAATTACATGTTCTAACTAAGAGATTACATACATTTCCACCACTTACATAATCAGGTGTAATTATACCAACTGCTTGGACAGACAGTGATAAAGTACTTGAAGCAAAAATGACGCAACGAAATGCTATTTCAAAAAGGCTTTGGGAGCGTATGCTCCACAGTCCCCCAGAAGAGGTGGATCAAGATAAATGTGATAGGTTTCAAGTAGCTATTAGTGTTTTTATAGGTTATGACACCAAGAATGATTTGTATCATTTGGTAACTGTCCTAGAGCTACCTGTGCAGAAGCTGGTCGAGTTCTGGTTTAGTCTCCTTCTCTCCCTCCTGCCCTTGGCACTTCTTTCCCCTCTTCCCTTCCTCCTCTTCTCTCCTCCTCCCTTCCCTTTCCCTTCATTTAGGGGCCAGGAAAAGGGTTTGAAACTGTAGGCTAATGGAGAGAGATGGCATAGATTCCTGGGACTTCATCTCTCACTAAAGTGATCCATGGATGAACATGTTTGAAGGCAGCTGGCTTAGAAGGGAGAATGTGGTCCTTAAAATTTTCTGACTTACTCCCCAGAAGGTAGACTGGATATAAAGTCTAGGTCCATTGGGTTTCACAGCATTTTTTTTTTTTTTTTTTTTTAGCGTGGTGTCATTGTTATATAGGAGACAAAAAGGCAGAGAGAGGTTAGCAAACAGATTACAACGTATGTAAAATTAAGAGCCTTGCAGATGAAGAATAACAGACAGTTCGTTAGAAACAGCATGCTAGTTTCTTATAATTGTTTTTTCCATCGCTGATAACAAAATACATTGAAAGGGTAATTTTTTTCCCAAGTCACCTCCTTTCCCTCAGATGCTTTTTTCAAGAAAACATTTTAAGCAAAAGGTTTTTTAAATAGATTTTTAAAGTTTTCTTGGGGGGAAGGGAGGGCTCTTGTTACATTACTCGGGTTTCTCCAGAACCTTTCCATCATCCACCTACTGAATTTTTCTTTATTAAAAAATAAAATAAAAACAGATCACCTGTCCTAAGTTTATAGTTCAGAACAGTTTTGGGGGACTAGTTCATCACGTTCTCCTAAGGACAGTATCTGTTAGGTGTGCTGCCCGTCGTCCATATGGAGCAAATTAGAGAGTGAAAGAAAGGAGTTGCCACTGTTTCTGATTGGTTACGGTAGTATTGGGAAAAAAAAATTGACTTGCCCCTCTCTGGAGAAGAAAGATGGATAAAACGCTCTTTGAACACACTAGGCTTTTTTCTTTTTTTTTTTTCCAGTGTCGGTACAGAAGGGTTGCATTTATATTTGGCTTTCCAGACCTGTCTCTTGACCTTCTAATTACTTTATTTGAAACAGCACTGAGGGTATAATAAACCTGGAGGTTGCCTCTCCTTTGCTTTATCATAAATTAAAGCTGCCGGTTGGTTGAGGTGAAAGTAGAGGCAGAATGTTCATTACCGCTCAAGTGACGGCTTGTCAATAGCAGTGCTTTTTAGTTTGTTCTAGTCAGCACTTGCTGTGCATTTTGTTGGACCACTGGGAAATAAATACAACAAGATTATACATTTGGAATACCACAAGAGTTCATGAAGAAAAAAAACACACAAGTGATAAATTATACACTCCGTAGAAAGTGACATGCTATCTTGTGCTATTAACAACCACAGATAATTGCAACGAATTGTAATTGCACTTTGCAACTTACAGTACAGTGTGTCCAACATCAATCTTAATAGCGAACAAAGCAATTTATATTAAAACTTAATTCACTTGGTAACTTTTGGCTGTATACGCGGGAGCTAACAGATGTAGCTTTTCAGAAAGTTCAAAGGCATTTGAAATGTGGCAAGAAATGCTAATGCAGTAAGCCTTGGAGAAATATTGCATTACTCCTTGTAATGAAAACAAATGTATGTCATTATCTCCCAGTTTGTGTTTATTTAATAAAATATGCAGTTTGCACATTGGTGAATTCAGTGTTTCTGAATGGGTGTAGGATGATGTTCTATTTGGAATCAGAGGCCAAATAGGACTAGCAATTATGCGTCTAGTATAAATACTCTGCTTTACTATTTTAGTAGAATGCACCTTAATGCTTCGGTGGGTTTTGTATGAGGTGTAACAGCAAACTGGCGTAACTTTATTCATGACTTTCCTTAGATTGGATGTCTTTGAAGCAAGAAAGGGAGATCTCCCGGAATTACTTAAGAGAACAAGCATATTTGTTTTGTGAGCTTGACTGATGGCCAGTAGAGCAGTTGAGTGAAATCTCTAAACTGATTAGGGCTTTAGTTCAAATAATCTTCTACCTTTTTCATTAATTTATTCCTTAATGCTATTTTGCTGCTTTTCTACCAAGGATAATAGCCTCACACTCGCTGACCTCCATGAGTGGATGACCTGGAGCCCATAACTAATCTTATTTATTCTCCTGACCAGCCGAACTTCATTTACCTTGACTGGATAAAGAGCCTTGCGTGGCTAAGCTTCCCTTCCTTCGGAGCTTTCTAGTTAATCTACAGTGAAGAGGTGACGATAGACTTTCCCAATCAAGATCCAGAAGCATCCGGGGGCAGTGGAAGCTTGGTGCCATTTCTCTTCCTTTCTTGCAAGCATTTTTCCTGCGTCATTTTTCACCCTTCTTGAGATTTTAAAAATGAGAGAGAAAAACCGGAGGGGGTGCAGGGAGCATTTAGCCACAGTCCCACTGTCCTAATACAACCATTTTCATTTTGAAGTTAATTTCCAGCCATGGGCCATATGAATACAATGTTGAATATAGGTGTCATCGTTGAATATGTGTAATTTTGTTTTCTGCTTTTTTGTTTAACACCAGTGTTTCCCATGTTGTTTTATAATTTAATAGTTATGCATTTTAATGATGATAATAATCCATTAGGTTTCAATAGTGTATTTTATTTAAGCAGTTCCCATTATTGAAAAGTTGGGTTACTTCTGCTTAGTTTCAGTCTTAAGAATAATGCTGCAATAAAAATCTCTTTAGGTGTTTCCTTCATTTAGATTGTTTCCCTGGAATATATTATTAGAAGTGTACTTACTGAGTAAAAGGTATAAACGTGTGTGGCTTTTTGCCTTACATGACCAAATTGCTTCCTGGACTAGTTACAGTATTTTATGTCAGCACCTGCATTGTAGGAGGAATATACAGTTTCATCACAGCAGTGTTGAGATTTATCCTGGTTCTTCCGTGTACAGACTAAATGATGTTGGGCAAGTTACTTAACCTCTCTGCTTCACCTGAACCTCATTATTCCCCATCTGAATAGAGGAGATCATAGTAGTACTTACGTCATGGATTATTATGAGTATTATATTACTTTATATATTTAAAGTTTTTGGAACAGGAAGCAACTAAAGGTTGCTTTTTATCAGTATTACTATTATATTACTAAAATTACACTTTTCTCCTAATTTAATATCACCTTCTATTTAAGCTGCGGTTTTTAAAGGAAACGTTGTAGGAGTCCATTGGCGCTTAAGTAGTCAGTAAACTCCGTAATCAGCAACTTCTGTCCGTATTCAATGAAAAATTTAAATTGCTTAGTCACTTTAGCCATTAAGAAGAACTCTGTAGTAATGAGTATGCTGTCTATAAAGCAGAGGCTTTTGAATCTCCCTCTCTTAATTTATAATAATAAAATACCTCTTATTTCAGAACTCTCTAAATGGGCCTTGAAGCCTTAGGGTTAGGGTGTGTTCATTCTGCAATTCTTATATTCAGTAAGAACTCAGGTTCCCTACTTTTAGGTATTGGGCTCTGCATTAAATGATGTCAGGTATCTGTTGGTTTTTCAGTAAGACAAAGAAGTGGTTTCCTGGGTCCCTTAATTTTGGAAAATAGATTTCAAATTTATTCACAGAAAAACCCAAACAAATTTTATTATTTCGTGGGATGATTTCGTTGTAGCAAATATGCTGCGTCCTATTGAGACTTGAGTACAGCGCCATCCAAAGCAAGGAGTCAGAGCAGTTTGTCCTGTGTGACCCTGGAGTCCCTGGGCAGACTCTGCCCTCGGCTGGGCATTCCCTTCCCCAGGCAGAGGCTGGAAATTACTTTCTTGAGACCTTCTTTTAAACAAAAGGAAAGTGGCTGCCTCATAGTTCCCTTCTGATGATAGTTTCTGAGTTAGAATTCTTTGGTGGCAAGCAACAGAAACAAATACTGGCTAACTTAAGCAAAAAAAAAAAAAAAAAAGCAGGAGGGAGAGTTTCTCTTTATGAAAGGCTATGGGGTGGTTTACAGTATCCATGAAAAACAGCTCTGACGGGAGAGGAAGCAGTGCAGCTCCTAGGATCCGGGCGGGAGGAGAGCATGTGCACTTCTCAGGAAGGAATAAGCCCTGCCCCACTCAAGAATCAAAGTCTGATGGGGCCCAGCCTGGATCTTGCACTCGCTTCTCAGCTGGGGGAGGCCAGAATATCTTGATGGCGGTCCCACTAAGACTGCCCACTACTGGGGGGGAGCAATTTCCCAAAAGAAAATTGGAGTCCTATTACTAGAAGTAATAAGAAAGGGAAATGGAGGCTGTACAGCTAAAAATAACAAAGACTGAACTTTTTTTTTTTACAACTTTATATTGGAGTATAATTGCTTCACAATGGTGTGTTAGTTTCTGCTTTATAACAAAGTGAATCAGTTATACATATACATCTGTTCCCATATCCCTTCCCTCTTAGACTGAACTTTTAAAAGACTGTATTACTGGGAATTCCCTGGCGGTCCAGTGGTTAGGACTCTGTGCTCTTACTGCCGGGGGCCCAGGTTCAGTCCCTGGCCGGGGAACTAAGATCCCACAAGCCGGCAGTACAGCCAAACAAAACAAAAACAAAAGAACTGTACTTGTAAGTTTGTGCTTTATATATAATAAATTTTAAAAAAAATCCAGTGCTGGCTGAGCTGAAATCTTAAATAAACAAACAAATAGATAAATAAATAAATGACTGTATTACTCTAGTGCTTCCTCAACTATAGGAATTATATATTTTCTAATGATTAGAAAAGCAACTAAATGATTACAGACACCATGAAGTATCTGGACCACCCAGTGGCCATTGCATATGACATTAACCCTAAAGATAAACATAACTCATTTTTATTAGTCGTTGTGACACTGAGGACTCACATAATCAGGCATTTTGTAGAAGTGTCTGACGTTTGGCTGCAAATATTGCAGACCTGAAAGACAGTGTCTTCAGCCTTATAGGGATTTATATTTCCTTCATTTGAGAGAAATCCAGAAAGACTAGGGCCACTATGGGTGCTTCACAACATCACCAATGTTCGTGGTTCCTTCAGTCTTTCGGCTCTGCCAGGCTTTTGAAGTGGCTTCTCTTTTCAGGTTTCCTTCATGATCACAAGAGAACTGCTCCAGCTCCTAATGTCTCATCTACATTCCAGGTTGGAAGAAGGAAGAAAGGGGGGAATGCAAATGTGTCTGGCAATGGAGTCATCCCCTTCCCCCCCTTTGAAGGAACTTCCCCAGAAGCCCTTACCCAACAACCTCCACCTAGATGCCATTAGTCAGAAGTTCATCACTTAGTCACACCTGTTGATACAGGAAACAGAAATATTTTTCAGCTGAGTACAGCGCTGCTCCCAACAAAAGCGGGATGCGGTAAGGGAGGGAGAAGAGGAGGATGGATGCTATAGGAAGGGAACCAGCAGTTTCGGACACAGCCCCCTTGTGGGGAGTAGACACCCTTCAGCTCTCTCCTGGGAGTCCCTGATGTCACCAGTATTATAGACTGGAAGCCCAGAGAGTTATAATGAAGTGTTTTCTCGGGTAGAGAGAGAAGTAAGTGGATTGAATGATGAGAACTTTAGGTCATCAAATAAAGTTCCAACATTTTCTTCTTGCCCCAAACATTCACAACAAAATCTGTGGAGTAGACATTGAAGGCAAATGTGCCATGCCATTTTTCTTTAGCCTTTTTGCAGTGCAACAGGACAATCAATACAAATCTTTGCAGTAATCATATATTGATTTTCCTAGACTATAACTCCATTTAAAGCACTTTTATCCCCAAGAGTAGAGACATTGGAGGCTATCCGAGGAGGAAGTAGGTTTCCTTGACCCCATCTGCAGTGCACAATTGATTAACAGAGGGTAGTTATGAGAGAGAGAGAGAGAAAAGAAAGAAGTCACCGAAAGGTTAATACTAGCAAAAGAGAAACATGATTATAGGACGTTAGGCTTCTGGAAAAATCATAAGGTCGGGATAAGATAATGATACCATCTAAAATTCCACGAGATTTTGAGTACTTAGCATCCTCTTACTGTGTAACTCCCATCCCCCAACAACCACAGCTGAATTTGGGGGATTGACAAAGCTGTGAATGGACAGGAGTGGACGGATAGTTTAGGTTCGGGTTTGGGATGAGCTGGGTTGAGAGATACCAGCGGAATGAGAGACACCGTGATAGTCTTTCCTGAGTCATTTAGTCACTAAGTAGTAAACTCACAGTTTAATGTATATCATATGGAGGGTTTCCTTGCTTCAGACAAAGCTAAAAAAAAAAAAGAAAAATATTTTAAAACACTCATTGTAACCCCTTTTCTTAAGAAAACAAAACACAGAAGTACTAGTTCTTTCCCTCCTCCTCATCATTTCAATTCCTAACAGTAACAAAAAATAACATCCACCTTCTGAAAATCCCAAGAGTTTAGGTCTGCTGAATATTTCTATGCACAGCTGTCTTCATCCCAGAGACAAGGAGAGTAATTGGATGGTGACGTTGACAAAGGCAGGCCAGTTCTGCTCTGCCTCTGGCCTGAGTAACTGGGATGTCACCAAACTGAGGGTGACGCTTCCTGCAGCAACCCCAAGTTCCCAGCTCTTACACATTCCTTGCTGGAAAGGCAGGAGGGCTCTCTGGGTTTCTCTTGTTTGCAATATATGCAGTATATTGTTCCTACTGTATGTCTCTCCCTTAACCCCTCCTGTTTTTGTATCAAGGCTGGGTTCTCACAAGCAAGCTCTGTATTAAACTAAAAGGTGCACTGTAGCCTCATTATCCTTCTCAATGTGCTGTACTTGATACTGTTTATTTTACTAGCAACTCAGGAGTTTGTGTTTTGTTTTGTGTTGGGTTTTTTGTTGTTGTTGTTGTTGTTTTGCTTCAGGCAAAGCAACTAGTACACATTGTCAGATAAAGTATCTTATCTGTCAGCAGCGCCCTTGTGAATTAATCATAATTCAATAGGCTTACTAATCAAGATTTGAGATGAATGTTTTGATAGAGCAATCAGATATGTCTAATCTATCATTAGTTGACAGTCGCTTCAGGCAGTGTGTGAACTTGGCAGTAGTTAAGACTTGTCTCTGATCCCTTTGGCTTGGCCCACCAGTTGGGTAGCATGGCTGATGGTAGCAGTGGACCCAGGCATTGAAGCTAATTAACTTCTGCTTCTCACTCCCCCGACTCCTCCCTCCCCTCCCACCAATTTTCAGAATACATGGGGTGGCATTCAGCTCCTGTGAACTTCCTGTTCATGGGATCAACAGATTTAAGCACATGGTGTTCCCTTTGTCATTTTTACCTGATAACAAAGGTGTGCCAAGCCCAAGTGACAAATCTCAAGGGTGATTTATGGTGTCACTTACAAATGGTGGTCAGAGAAAAACATAAGTGTAATCTATTGTTAACCTTTACTGATTACAACCCTTGTCACGTCATGTGTCACTAAAATCTGTACCCTATTTGACTGAGTTGTACATACTTGGGGGGGATTTACAACATAGCTTGCACATTTGTTCAATTTGATAGTCTAAATGAAAGCTTTTGTTGTAGGTTAGTATTTTATTGTACACAATGTTTTAAATTCTGAAATAAGATCCTGTAGTAGTAAGTTACACTGTGTATATTACATGGTCATCATTCATACATTACTGTGGGAAAATTAAGGATGGGATCATTTTGTGGAGGAGTCTTTTACCAATTTTTCTTTTCCTCCCTACATTTTTATGAGCATAAAGATAATGCTTCCTCGTTGTAAAATGTTTGGAAAATTCCAAAAAAGTCTAAGGAAAAAGAATTTTAATTTCTCAGAATTCCATCAGCACTGAGTTAATATTAACAGTATATCATCCTATGAAAGTTAAATAAATAACAGCACAAATACCTCAATGAGTGATGGCCTGACTCTGTCATCAATAAAGTATAATTCTCCCTGGCATGCTGTTCTGGAATCTGTGGAACACCAGAAGAAAATCCAAAGGAATCCAGCAAGATGAAACTCACAAGGTTTCATTTTCTGCATGAAAGGCATGTGGGAAAGCTCATTTAGGCTGTTAGTGTATCCAACATGTTGAAACTGACAACTTTTCAATTTCACAGGCATGTCACAAGCCTTCCTGAATGAATGCTAGCCACACTTTGAGAGAGTGTAGCTTGGGTGATTGAGACAAGGAAGAGTGGAGAGTTACCTAATTAGACTCCAGGTATAATTACATAAGGCGTTCCAGGCAGCAGTGTGCTGTGTGTTAATTAACTTTCATGCTGAATGTGCAGTAGCACTTGAACAAAGAACAGTTCACAGAGGAAGAAAAGCTTCCTCACGTGCCCTAGCTTTAGTTATTTTCTTCCTAAAGCTACCTTCCCTGTCCCCTTTTGTTAGTTGAGACATGAGGCATAGGGCAGACTATTTTGCAAGAAGTTTATCATTTGTCCCTGTAACTGCCTACTTTCTTCCCTAGTCCTAGCACATTCTTTGGAATGATCTGCTACGAAATAAAATGTGTGTGTATTCATTTATGTATTTATCTATCACCGGTTTGTAAAATCCAAGCGATTTCCAACCTTGATCTTTTGCTCTTCGTGAAACTGCCACAGGTCTCTTTCCATGGTGAAGAATGACATTCACTGAACCACAGGATTAGTTCACATCCCATCAGCAATCTTGTGTCATAGTCCTCCTTGGTTTATCCCATTCCCATCTCCAGGTAACAACAGTGGGAAAGGCACTGGTTAAAGAATATTCTTTCTTCTAGTAAATTAGTACGTGGTTTCATTTATGCTGGCCTCTGCTGTCGATTGCTGCCTGAGTTCTTAACTAACACGATAAAGTATTACACTCTGTAAATCCATATAAATCAACTCTACATACTTGCATGAGAAAAGATTGCAGGTAATCAATGAAGCACTGTGTATGAATAGGGGCCAATTAATTTTCCACTCCTCTCGCAGTCCTCAAGTGGGAAAATCCCATTTTGAGGTTCTCTGCTCCTTCTAATCCTGTCTCCTTGACATCTCCTGGCTTCATTTTGCTACTAATAAAGTCTATAGGATGACACACAGGACCACCCTGTTCACAGAGGAGATGAATGGTGCTTCTAGGATTCTCTGTACGATAGCATGAAATTAAGGACTTACCAGAAACGTTAATAAGTCGGATTCAACACCTTTTTAAAATTCTGGTACCTCTTACCAGTTAAGAGAAAGGAATGCTTCAATTTTACTTAGTACTAATAAACGGACTTGATTTTTATTGTATTATTGGAAGAAAGGAATGATGAAAACCTTTGTTGTATAAAAAGCATCCTCTGGGGCTTCCCTGGTGACGCAATGGTTGGGGGTCCGCCTGCCAATGCAGGGGATGCGGGTTTGTGCCCCGGTCCGGGAGGATCCCACGTGCCGCGGAGTGCCTGGGCCCGTGGGCCATGGCTGCTGGGCCTGCGCCTCCGGAGCCTGTGCTCCACGGCGGGAGGGACCGCGACAGTGAGAGGCCTGCGTACCGCAAAAAAAAAAAAAAAAAAAAAAAAAAAGCATCCTCTGGGAGCCCTGTGACTGGTTGGGAAATGTTTCCAAGCAATGCAGCCCTACTGCAGATGAGGCTCACGCACAGTTGGACAATTTGAGTACTCCCTTTCCATAATTTGCGGTTGGATATCTAGTGAAACTGTGTCCTCATTGTTTTATTCCCCTCTGGCATCCAGTGTGGACGAGATCAGCCCTTCATAGTCAAAAAGAGAGCAATCAGTTTTGACCAAGCACTTGCTCTTTTCAAGATTAGGTTTGGTGCATCAGGAATCCAAAGAAGTCTAAGACATAATCCCTGTCCCCAGAGAGTTTACCATCTGTTTGGGAAGATAAGACACAGAAACATGAAAAAATAAACTCTAATAAAGGTCTTAAATAACAGTTCAAGACAACACTAGGAAAGATATGTCACATGACAATACATGATTGTCAGATGCACTTACAGATTTCTCTTAGAAGAAAGATATTCTTAGACCCTTCTAATAGTAGAGGCTTATAGATACCAGTTGTGAATCCCTGAAATATTAAGAAAAGCAGTACTACTCTATAAAAGCGCTTTTCAGTTTCAAAATGTCACTGCTAAAGAGAAATCTGGTCTATGTAACTGGTAGAATAATTATTTTAGATTATCATTGAAATGAAGGCATACAATTTACAAATTCTGATAAAATTCATGGACCTCTGAGAAACTGCCAGGGGACCTCACAGACCCAAATGATAGATAGTCATTTCATTAGCAAGGTCCAAGGTCAGATGGTGGGTTCATCTCAAGCCACGTAGATCAGATTTTCAGGAATAGTTGACTTTCCAGTTGGGTAAAATGCAGATGGTTGGGAAGAGGTCATTGCAATTAGGTAGAATTCATTAGAAGGATCAGGATAAGATAGTAATTTAGTAAACATAGCCTAAAGTAGTTAGGCTACCTGGCTAAAATAGAAAGTTTCAGAAACTTAGACCAAGAGAGAGACACTAAGAGATGGCTGAGTTCTGGGAAGCCTTCAAAGGTTTCCAACGCTGAGAGTGACATGATGCTGGTGATATTTTAGGAAGATTAGTTTGGTGGCAGGTGTACGATGAATTGGGTTCTTGTTTAAAGGAGTGTATTTGGAGTAAAGCAGTATTCTTGAAATAACATGAGGTGGGCATGTACTAGGCAGAGCAGTGATACAGAAGAGAGATATGAATTTCAAAGGACTTCTAATGTGAGAGAATTTTATACCAATTAGTTACAAAGATGAAGAAGGAGACAGAGTCAAGGGTGATTCTCGATTTCAAACTTAGAAATAAACAGACATTTAGAGGGAGGGGGTTGTGTACTCCAGCACTTAGTTTAAGTACAGGGAGAAGTTTTAAGGATACAGCCATGTAAATAGCTATTGATAAGACCTAAAATGCAAAGAAAGTAGCACTGCCTTGACGTTCTCCTGATTGATAAAATTATGAAATTATCCCACAAAGGATTACTTTAATCTTCATGTCAACTCAGCGACCTGAGATATAAGAATACTTAAAGTACAAAGCCAGTAATTGAAAGAAAACAGATTTCCAAATGTTTTTGCGATTTTGATATTTTATTGTGGGTTAATTAGTCACCTTAACTATCTTCTTATAGGGCTTGTGTTTAAGGGCTTGTTGATGCTTCTACCAGTTGGCAGCCAGATTCCTTCTTTGCTTCTATTTAGGTTAAGAGGTTTTCATATCACCTTGGTTTTCAGAAACTGACAAATTGGCCAATGACCTGTCAGTTCCCGAGTGACTTTCTTTCACCTGCTCACAGAGATAGTGTTGTCTCTGAAGAACTAGTGCTTTTCTCATAATGTGACTAAGCCTCTGTAATCCTTGAAGAACTGGCTGCTTTCTGTCTAACAGAGAAACGAAGTTCAGGCTGTGGGGCTGGTAAATCTCTGGGGCAATGTCCTCAGGTTTGAAGAGTGAGGAGAAACGGGGCAGAAAAACCCTGTCTTTCCTGCCAAGCCTGTTGCCTCAGTCTAGGAATCCGGATCCGGGCAAAAGGCTGAGTTGAGTACAGACAGCTGTCTAGTCTAAAACTGTCTTTATGAAACTTGCACTCCTCCCATTCCAGGCCACAGGAAAAGCTCCACATTGGTCAGAAACATCTGAGTCCTGTGAGCCCCGAACAGTGTGACTTTTTAATAGGTGATGGCCTTTAAAGTCCTTACAGCTTTCCAAGTGTCTAACTTATGATGCATTCAGTGCTGTATTGCCTCGTCCACATTTTAGCCATCTCAGCATCACTTCTGAGTGGCGAAGGTCAAAGGTGTCTTGCACGGGCCCCCTGGCATTTTGAGGGGACATAGCAGTACAGGCCAAATTCTGAAACCATTTAAGAATCTGAAAATAAAAAATTAAAGCTGGTTATTTCCCTTATTACTGAATGGTATATGTGAAATCACCTTTCTAAATAGACTTTACATTAAACATTGGCTTTCTTCTCTCTGGGAAGGCAGATGTTTGTGTAACAAGGAAACAAAGCCGCTCTCAACAGCACTTTTCTAATAAAAGATCCCGTTGCTTTTCCATCTTAAAACCAGAGTTTAAGAGCTTTATGATTCAAAAATGAAAAGAATTCCCTAGCTATGTAAGAAAAAGAAAGAGTGATGGAAAAATTGAGCCAAAAAACAAACAAAAAAAATGTGCCTCACTTTGCCATCTCAGCGCAGCCTGTCGGCATGAACACATTGGGGGGACAAAACTTTTATTTGGAAATAATCATTTCCAGTTCTGCTACAGTCATTATCCCAAAAGTTTCCCAAATGCTCTGCTGTGTATAATACTATACCCTGGAACCTGTTTAGCCACAGGTGGGGAATGAACTGAGCTCTCGAGACCAGTAGGATGGTGTGAACATAAGACCTGGTAACAGAGCTCTTTTAGAAGTTTTAGGATCTTGAAAAAGGTCATTAATGCTTTCAGGCCACTAAAGTTTCTCTAATTCTTCTGGAGCTTTACTTTTTTACAATCATAGTTTACGTTTTCACAGAAATTGGCTTGAAATAATTTCCAGTGATAAGCTGGTGTCTGTAGCCATGTGTATTAGGCACTCACCCCTCATTGGCAGTGTGTGCTTAGGAAATGAAGCACATTGAGTCACCAGCAAAACAATTGGAATAAATCCCTTTCACAATAATAGGACGTGGTCACCGTTCTAAACAGAGTTTGGGATCATCCATTTGATATCATTTTTGTATGTTACTGTAACCACTGAGGTCAGAAAATGCAGAGTTGGTTCCGAGTTTTTCCTTGTGCTCCGAAAGAATTCACACACCTCTCAAAGCGACTGATGGTCAGCAGGAAGGACCTTATTGACGGACGGGATCTGATTTGTCCATTTTGTTATTTTGGCCGTAAAACATGTTCTCTTTAGTCAAATCGTCTACTTTTTTTTTTTTTTTTTTTTATTAGTTTCTGCTTTATAACAAAGTGAATCAGTCATACATATACATCTGTTCCCACATCCCCTCCCTCATGCATCTCCCTCCCTCCCACCCTCCCCATCCCACCCCTCCAGGCGGTCACAAAGCACCGAGCTGATCTCCCTGTGCTCTGCGGCTGCTTCCCACTATCTATCTACCTTACGTTTGGTAGTGTATATATGTCCATGTCTCTCTTTCCCTTTGTCACAGCTTACCCTTCCCCTTCCCCATATCCTCAAGTCCATTCTCAAGTAGGTCTGTGTCTTTATTCCCGTTTTACCCCTAGGTTCTTCATGACATTTTTTTTTTTTTTAAATTCCATATATATGTGTTAGCATACGGTATTTGTCTTTCTCTTTCTGACTTACTTCACTCTGTATGACAGACTCTAGGTCTATCCACCTCATTACAAATAGCTCAGTTTCGTTTCTTTTTATGGCTGAGTAATATTCCATTGTATATATGTGCCACATCTTCTTTATCCATTCATCCGATGATGGACACTTAGGTTGTTTCCAGCTCCGGGCTATTGTGAATAGAGCTGCAATGAACATTTTGGTACATGTCTCTTTTTGAATTATGGTTTTCTCAGGGTGTATGCCTAGTAGTGGGATTGCTGGGTCATATGGTAGTTCTATTTTTAGTTTTTTAAGGAACCTCCATACTGTTCTCCATAGTGGCTGTACCAATTCACATTCCCACCAGCAGTGCAAGAGTGTTCCCTTTTCTCCACACCCTCTCCAGCATTTATTGTTTCTAGATTTCTTGATGATGGCCATTCTGACTGGTGTGAGATGATATCTCATTGTAGTTTTGATTTGCATTTCTCTAATGATTAATGATGTTGAGCATTCTTTCATGTGTTTGTTGGCAGTCTGTATATCTTCTTTGGAGAAATGCCTATTTAAGTCTTCTGCCCATTTTTGGATTGGGTTGTTTGTTTTTTTGCTATTGAGCTGCATGAGCTGTTTATAAATTTTGGAGATTAATCCTTTGTCAGTTGCTTCATTTGCAAATATTTTCTCCCATTCTGAGGGTTGTCTTTTGGTCTTGTTTATGGTTTCCTTTGCTGTGCAAAAGCTTTGAAGTTTCATTAGGTCCCATTTGTTTATCTTTGTTTTTATTTCCACTTCTCTAGGAGGTGGGTGCAAAAGGATCTTGCTGTGATTTATGTCATAGAGTGTTCTACCTATGTTTTCCTCTAAGAGTTTGATAGTTTCTGGCCTTACATTTAGGTCTTTAATCCATTTTGAGCTTATTTTTGTGTATGGTGTTAGGGAATGATCTAATCTCATACTTTTACATGTCCCTGTCCAGTTTTCCCAGCACCACTTATTGAAGAGGCTGTCCTTTCTCCACTGTACATTCCTGCCTCCTTTATCAAAGATAAGTTGGCCATATGTGCGTGGGTTTATCTCTGGGCTTTCTATCCTGATCCATTGATCTATCTTTCTGTTTTTATGCCAGTACCACACTGTCTTAATTACTGTAGCTTTGTAGTATAGTCTGAAGTCAGGCAGCCTGATTCCTCCAGCTCCGTTTTTCGTTCTCAAGATTGCTTTGGCTATTCGGGGTCTTTTGTTTTTCCAAACAAATTTTGAAATTTTTTGTTCTACTTCTGTGAAAAATGCCAGTGGTAGTTTGATAGGGATTGCATTGAATCTGTAGATTGCTTTGGGTAGTAGAGTCATTTTCACAATATTGATTCTTCCAATCCAGGAGCATGGTATATCTCTCCATCTATTTATATCATCTTTAATTTCTTTCATCAGTGTCTTATAATTTTCTGCATACAGGTCTTTTGTCTCCTTAGGTAGGTTTATTCCTAGATATTTTATTCTTTTTGTTGCAATGGTAAATGGGAGTGTTTTCTTGATTTCATTTTCAGATTTTTCATCATTAGTGTACAGGAATGCCAGAGATTTCTGTGCATTAATTTTGTATCCTGCTACTTTACCAAATTCATTGATTAGCTCTAGTAGTTTTTCGGTAGCATCTTTAGGATTCTCTATGTATAGTATCATGTCATCTGCAAACAGTGACAGCTTTACTTCTTCTTTTCCAATTTGGATTCCTTTTATTTCCTTTTCTTCTCTGATTGCTGTGGCTAAAACTTCCAAAACTATGTTGAATAAGAGTGGTGAGAGTGGGCAGCCTTGTCTTGTTCCTGATCTTAGTGGAAATGGTTTCAGTTTTTCACCATTGAGGACAATGTTGGCTGTGGGTTTGTCATATATGGCCTTTATTATGTTGAGGAAAGTTCCCTCTATGCCTACTTTCTGCAGGGTTTTTATCATAAATGGGTGTTGAATTTTGTCGAAAGCTTTCTCTGCATCTATTGAGATGATCATATGGTTTTTCTCCTTCAACTTGTTAATATGGTGTATCACATTGATTGATTTGCGTATATTGAAGAATCCTTGCATTCCTGGAATAAACCCCACTTGATCATGGTGTATGATCCTTTTAATGTGCTGTTGGATTCTGTTTGCTAGTATTTTGTTGAGGATTTTTGCATCTATGTTCATCAGTGATATTGGCCTGTAGTTTTCTTTCTTTGTGACATCCTTGCCTGGTTTTGGTATCAAGGTGATGGTGGCCTCGTAGAATGAGTTTGGGAGTGTTCCTTCCTCTGATATTGTTTGGAAGAGTTTGAGAAGGATGGGTGTTAGCTCTTCTCTAAATGTTTGATAGAATTCGCCTGTGAAGCCATCTGGTCCTGGGCTTTTGTTTGATGGAAGATTTTTAATCACAGTTTCAATTTCAGTGCTTGTGATTGGTCTATTCATATTTTCTATTTCTTCCTGAGTCAGTCTTGGTAGGTTGTGCATTTCTAAGAATTTGTCCATTTCTTCCAGGTTGTCCATTTTATTGGCATAGAGTTGCTTATAGTAATCTCTCATGATCTTTTGTATTTCTGCAGTGTCAGTTGTTACTTCTCCTTTTTCATTTCTAATTCTACTGATTTGAGTCTTCTCCCTTCTTTTCTTGATGAGTCTGGCTAATGGTTTGTCAATTTTGTTTATCTTCTGAAAGAACCAGCTTTTAGTTTGGTTGATCTTTGCTATCGTTTCCTTCATTTCTTTTTCATTTATTTCTGATCTGATCTTTATGATTTCTTTCCTTCTGCTAACTTTGGGGGTTTTTTGTTCTTCTTTCTCTAATTGCTTTAGGTGCAGGGTCAGGTTGTTTACTCGAGATGTTTCCTGTTTCTTAAGGTGGGATTGTATTGCTATAAACTTCCCCCTTAGAACTGCTTTTGCTGCGTCCCATAGGTTTTGGGTCGTCGTGTCTCCATTGTCATTTGTTTCTAGGTATTTCTTAATTTCCTCTTTGATTTCTTCAGTGATCACTTCGTTATTGAGTAGTGTATTGTTTAGCCTCCATGTGTTTGTATTTTTTACAGATCTTTTCCTGTAATTGATGTCTAGTCTCATAGCATTGTGGTCGGAAAAGATACTTGATACAATTTCAATTTTCTTAAATTTACCAAGGCTTGATTTGTGACCCAAGATATGATCTATCCTGGAGAATGTTCCATGAGCACTTGAGAAAAATGTGTATTGTGTTGTTTTTGGATGGAATGTCCTATAAATATCAACTAAGTCCATCTTGTTTAATGTATCATTTAAAGCTTGTGTTTCCTTATTTATTTTCATTTTGGATGATCTGTCCATTGGTGAAAGTGGGGTGTTAAAGTCCCCTACTATGATTGTGTTACTGTCGATTTCCCCTTTTATGGCTGTTAGTATTTGCCTTATGTATTGAGGTGCTCCTATGTTGGGTGCATAAATATTTACAATTGTTATATCTTCTTCTTGGATCGATCCCTTTATCGTTATGTAGTGTCCTTCTTTGTCTCTTCTAATAGTCTTTATTTTAAAGTCTATTTTGTCTGATATAAGAATTGCTACTCCAGCTTTCTTTTGATTTCCATTTGCATGGAATATCTTTTTCCATCCCCTTACTTTCAATCTGTATGTGTCTCTAGGTCTGAAGTGGGTCTCTTGTAGACAGCATATATATGGGTCTTGTTTTTGTATCCATTCAGCCACTCTGTGTCTTTTGGTGGGAGCATTTAGTCCATTTACATTTAAGGTAATTATTGATATGTATGTTCCTATTCCCATTTCCTTAATGGCTTTGGGTTCGTTATTGTAGGTATAGTCCTTCTGTTGTGTTTCTTGCCTAGAGAAGTTCCTTTAGCATTTGTTGTAAAGCTGGTTTGGTGGTGCTGAACTCTCTCAGCTTTTGCTTGTCTGTAAACGTTTTAATTTCTCCATCAAATCTGAATGAGATCCTTGCTGGGTAGAGTAATCTTGGTTGCAGGTTTCTCTCCTTCATCACTTTAATTATGTCCTGCCACTCCCTTCTGGCTTGTAGAGTTTCTGCTGAGAGATCAGCTGTTAACCTGATGGGGATTCCCTTGTGTGTTATTTGTTGTTTTTCCCTTGCTGCTTTTAATATGATTTCTTTGTGTTTAATTTTTGACAGTTTGATTAATATGTGTCTTGGCGTATTTCTTCTTGGATTTATTCTGTATGGGACTCTCTGTGCCTCCTGGACTTGATTAACTATTTCCTTTCCCATATTAGGGAAGTTTTCAACTATAATCTCTTCAAATATTTTCTCAGTCCCTTTCTTTTTCTCTTCTTCTTCTGGAAACCCTATAATTCGAATGTTGGTGCGTTTAATGTTGTCCCAGAGGTCTCTGAGACTGTCCTCTGTTCTTTTCATTCTTTTTTCTTTATTTTTCTCTGCATCAGTTATTTCCACTATTTTATCTTCCACCTCACTTATCCGTTCTTCTGCCTCAGTTATTCTGCTATTGATCCCATCTAGAGTATTTTTCATTTCATTTATTGTGTTTTTAATCGATGCTTGATTCATCTTTAGTTCTTCTAGGTCCTTGTTAACTGTTTCTTGCATATTGTCTATTCTATTTCCAAGATTTTGGATCTGGGAAATAGAATCTTGGATCAGCTTTACTATCATTATTCTGAATTCTTTTTCACGTAGACTGCCTATTACCTCTTCATTTGTTAGGTCTGGTAGGTTTTTATCTTGCTCCTTCACCTGCTGTGTGTTTTTCTGCTTTCTCATTTTGCTTATGTTACTGTGTTTGGGGTCTCCTTTTTGCAGGCTGCAGATTCGTAGTTCCCGTTGTTTTTGGTGTCTGTCCCCCGTGGCTAAGGTTGTTTCAGTAGGTTGTGTAGGCTTCCTGGTGGGGGGGACTAATGCCTTTGTTCTGGTGGTTGAAGCTCGATCTTGTCTTTCTGGTGGACAGGTCCACGTCTGGTGGTGTGTTTTGGGGTGCCTGTGGCCTTATTATGTTTTTAGGTAGCCTCTCTGCTAATGGGTGGGGTTGTGTTCCTGCCTTGCTAGTTGCTTGGCATAGGGTGACCAGCACTGTAGCTTGCTGGTCGTTGACTGAAGCTGGGTGCTGGTGTTGAGATGGAGATCCCTGGGAGATTTTCGCTGCTTGATATTATGTGGAGCTGGGAGGTCTCTTGTGGACCCGTGTCCTGAAGTTGGCTCTCCCACTTCAGAGGCACAGCACTAACTCCTGGCTGCAGCACCAAGAGCCTTTCATCCACCCGGCTCAGAATAACAGTGAGAAAAAGTAGAAAGAAATAATTAGTAGAAGAAAGAAAGAGAGATTGAAAGAAAGGAAGAAGGGAAGTAAGGAAGGAAGGAAGGAAGAAAGAAAGAAAGGAGGGAGGGAGGAAGGATGGAAAGAAAAGAAAGAAAGGAGGGAGGGAGGGAGGAATGAAAGCAAAAGGAAGAGTGAATGGAAGAAGAGAGGGAGGGAGGGAGGAAGGAAAGAAAGAAAGAAAGACAGGAGGGAGGGAGGGAGGGAGGAAGGAAAGAAAAAGAAAGTGGAAAGAAGAAGGGTGGGAGGGAGGGAGGGATGGAGGAAAGAAAAAGAAAGAAGGAAAGGAGGAGCGGAGGGAGGGAGGGAGGAAGGGAAGGGAGAAAAAAAGAAAGAGCAGGTAAAGTAAAATAGAATAAAGTATGAAATATAGTAGCGTTATTAAAATTAAAAAGCAATTATTGAAAAAAAACACGGACCGAAAGAACCCTGGGACATATGGTGGAAGCAAAGCTATACAGAGAGAATCTTACACAGAAGATTACACATACACATTCACAAAAAGAGAGCAGGGGGAAAAATCAAAAATCTTGCTCTCCAAGTCCACCTCCTCGATTTGGGATAATTCGTTGTAAAAAGAGGAAAAGGGCGAAAAGTCTGAAATCTTGCTAAGTCCACCTCCTTAATTTGAGATAATTCGTTGTAAAAAGAGGAAAAAAAAGGGGGGGGGGGTCTTAAATCTTGTCCTCAAGGTCCACTTCCTCAATTTGGGATGATTCGCTGTCCATTCATGCACTCCACAGACGCAGGGCACATCAAATGGACCGTGGAGCTTTAATCCGCTGCCTCGGAGGCTGCACAGAGAGATTTCCCTGTCTCTGCTCTCACAGCTCCCGGGTCTCAGCCTTGGACCTGGCCCCGCCTCTGCGCGTAGGTCGCCGGAGGGCGTCCGTTCTTCGCTCAGACAGGACGGGTTTAAAGGAGCCGCTGATTCGGGGGCTCTGGCTCACTCAGGCAGAGGGGAGGGAGGGGAATGCCCTCTCCTCGCGCACCAGGCAACAAAAGGGAAAAAAGTCTCTTGCCTCTCCGGTAGCTCCAGACCCTTTCCCCGGACTCCCTCCGGGCTAGCACTAACCCCTTCAGGCTCTCTTCCTGCCGCCAGCCCCAGTCCTCTCCCTGCGCTCCGACTGAAAGCCGATACCCGAGCCTCAGCTCCCAGCCCCGCCCGCCCTGGCGGCCGAGCAGACAAGTCTCTCGGGCTGGTGTGTGCCTGAGGGCACCGATCCTCTGTGCCAAAATCTCTCTGCTTTGCCCTCCACACCCCTGTTGCTGTGCTCTCCTCCGCTACTCCGAAGCTTTCCCCCTCCGCCACCTGCAGTCTCCGCCCTCGAAGGGGCTTGTAGTGTGTAGAAACCTTCCCTCCTTCACGGCTCCCTCCCACTGGTGCAGGTCCCGTCCATATCCTATTGTCTCTGTTTATTCTTTTTTTCTTTTGACCTACCCAGGTATGTGGGGAGTTTCTTGCCTTTTGGGGGGTCTGAGGTCTTCTGTCAGCGTTCAGTAGGTGTTCTGTTGGAGTTGTTCCACGTGTAGATGAATTTCTGATGTATCTGCTTCGCGGCCCGCCCGGGTCTCAGTCGGTCAGTCGCGGTCCTGTCCTCCGGAGCCTGAGCCGCGCCGGAGCGCCCGACCAGGAGCCGGAGCAGCGAGCGGGCAGCCCAGAGCCGGGCGGCGGGCGGCGGGCACCGCGAGAGAGTGAGCGAGCCGGCGCGCGGCTGCAGCCGCGGATGCTGCCGCCGTCGCCGCCGCCGCCGCCGAGCCAGCCCCCCAAATCGTCTACTTTTTTTTTTTTTTCCCGCGGTACGCAGGTCTCTCACTGTTGTGGCCTCTCCCGTTGCGGAGCACAGGCTCTGAACGCGCAGGCTCAGCGGTCATGGCTCACGGGCCCAGCCGCTTCGCGGCATGTGGGATCTTCCCGGACCGGGGCACGAACCCGTGTCCCCTGCATCGGCAGGCGGACTCTCAACCACTGCGCCACCAAGGGAAGCCCCAAATCGTCTACTTTTTTTTTTTTTTTTTTTCCGTCTACTTTTATTTTAAGGTATTCCTGAATGTAAACTTGCAAGATAACTTGCCACATCAGTACTGGATTGGTATAACAATTAAAGCACCAAGAAAATAGGTGTTGTTTCCAAGACCACATAGCTATCCAGACCACAGCCAGAAATGAAATGAGACCCCCTATGAGGCCTCTTCTTCATTTTGGTGGGGGGCAGTCACTGGGGTTCTGGCCCTTCAATCGGGCTTTTGGTAACATGAAGTGGGGGTGGGGGGGCGTTCAGCTGAATGCATTGTCGTCATTGGATGTCCTGGCACTATGTCGACAGGTGACTTCCCAAAGACCTCTTAACCGGACACTGGTTCTAACAGCTCCTCCCCTGGGAGCCAAGGGTCTTTAAGGTATTTTGAGGGGAGGAGAACAGTTAAGAGGTCTAATCCATAACTCTAAATCCCCATGCCTGGGGGAGCTCATTGACATGGTAGGTTTTAAGGGCTCCTTTGGAGCCATTAGGGTTTGTCATGCTGAGGCCCACTGGAGAACAGTTAATTGTAGATCACTGTCCCAGTGTGTTACAAGGGTCTTTAACAAAGCAAGCTTCCTGCTACTTACGGGAAACCTTGGGAAGGTTTTGATGCAGACAAACCCAAGACCATTCTTTACATTTGTGCTGAAATAACTGGAATTGTCAGACGTCTTTGTATCTTTCCCTCACTTCCTCCCTCTTTAAATCAAACCGCAGTTGTACATTGATCCCTGGGTGTGGGATATATATCGAATACATTTCTTTCCCTTTCCAGTTTCTTCGTTTTTGAGGTTGGGATTTGTGGTGGTGGTGGTGATGGTAGAGATAGTGTAATGAACAAACACAGTTATCACATCCAGGGGCTGCAAAGTTTTAATTTAGAAACGTAATAGAGATCATGTTGTTTCATATGGAACCAATTCCTCCTGGCTTTCTTCCCCTGAGGAGTGAAGGAAATATCTCTGCTATATGGTTAAATACCTGATAGATTAGACCTGCAGATAGGTGGGTAGATGAAGGCAAAGCCCAAAAAAAGCTCATGTTTTCAGCTGTCTATCCTATTTTAAGGTTCCAATTGCCTCTCAGTATTCTGAATTTAGCACATTAGTCCTAATCTAATATTTAGCTCTTTAATGTTTTCAGCATTCTGGCTGGACTCAGTTCCAAGCTTCCGTGTTGCCTATCTCTCTTAACATCTCTGCATGCATAAGAGGGCAGTCATTAGGGCTGGACTGAGGGAAAACAACCAGAAGACCAGACCCCATTTCTTGGGGCCAGGAATCCGAGTCCCTAACACTGAAGGCAGAAGGAACTGAGATGATCCCTGGGTCATAAAGATAGATCCAAGGGTCAAAACCAAAAACTGGAGCCTCTTTTTTGCCCAGAACTCCAAGCTCATTCAGAAACTGGTTCGTTTCTGAAAACACTGAAGTTTTGAGCGTTCTAGCTCCTTCTCATGGTTTCCCACTCTGTCGTACAGAAGTTAAGCTATAGGGTCAGAAATAATTCACAGGTAGTCTTTGTGCTAAGCAAGAGTCTGTGGATTGAGCTCTAGCTCAGCCAGGACATTTCCATGTTATTTGGGTTTTTACAAGCTCATTGCCTCTGTTCCTCTCCTACAGATGGAACAGATAATACTGCTTTGTTTCTTTCCTTTTAAATTACCAAGAGGTATGTAGATGTGCAGTAATACTGAGGACACTTCCTGGAGACTGTTAACTTTGAGTGCTTTTTGCTAGGTGAGATATACAAGTGAAATAAGGGGCGTGACTGTTTTGGTAGAATTTTGTCAGGGATACAGAATAGCTCATGAAACCTGATCTTAGGAATAGATGTGGGTGGAGGTTTCTGTCTTTGGTTTCTGCATTTCCCTGCATGTCTGCTTGCTCCCTTCTTTCAGCACACCAACTTTTGCTCTATCTCTGTCCACACGGCTGAAAGAGGGCTACCACTTCTGGAATAATCCACTCTGGCTTAGGAAGGGGGAGGATGGTGAGGCCACCCTGAACAAACATGACTGCCAGGATCCTGGTGCTGAAGCCATGTGTGTTGGAGAGGTCAATTCCCATAAGGGGGGAATGACATAACCCAGTGTGTTTCCACTGTACCACTCCTGTAAGGAGTATGTTAAAGTGTACCTAGTTCCTTGTATTCCTTAGAATAAAGTTGCTTTAAGGCATGAACATAAAATTTTAGAGCAGGAAAGGATTTTCAAGTTCACCCAACTCTACCCTCTGTGTCTCATTGAGGAAAAAATACTAAGGCAAAGGGAAAGTGATTAATTTCCCAGAGGTCCTAAAGCTAGGGAATAGGGTCCAGTGCTCCTGCTTTTAGGCAAAATCATCTGATATATCCTTTATTCAGTTTTCTTCTGCTGTATCACAGCTGCACATATTTCAGATGTTATTTTTTCCTATTGCCTAGAAGTTTTTGGATTACAAGGGATTTATATTTATAGTCCCTTATTTAATAGATGGTTTAAGTTTTTATAGACTCTTCTCTAGGAAAAACATAGGTAATGTTTATGAAGACAACATGGAAGCATGGGGAAATGCTTATGATGTGCTATGAAATGAAAACAGCCAATTAATGATTATTTAGTCTTTATGTTCAAAAATATGTAAAAATATGCATGTGAATGTCATCGAGGCTTATTAGAATGGTGGTATTATGGATAACTTTAAATTATCCTCAAAGCGGTCATTATTTTTAGAATTTTAGAAAGCACATTTAATAAGAATACACCCTACTCTACTTCTCATCTTAGAGCTTCCTGAACCTGTATACCTAATATTCTTGCTCGCGGAAGTGAACTCGCCCTGATATAAGGCCTATATTTTTTGGCACCACTGGAACCTTTATTCCAGTAGTGAACACATCAAAAATGAAATCCTCCTCGCGGTGGCTACAGCTGCATTAAATTAGGGTCTAAGCAGAGGCTTATCCCCAGAAAGATAACCCACCAGAGACAATCAGAGGATATTTTCAAGCACGAATAGAATCAGAGTCTAGGAGTCGGGAAGAACCTCACGTCATGTAACTTGACCCCTGTGGGCTTCGGAACTGGTGATAGAAGCATGGAACACTTCAGGTCTGTAGAGGCACAAGTTTGGTTAAAATCCATGTAGAGGGCTCTCAGTGCAGTGGCCTCTTGGTGAAGCACTTTCTGCTATGATACTAGATGGGACAAGATTGTGCTCCACTTGGGAAGAGCCTTCCCCACTCTCTTGGATGCCCTCACCCCGCAAACCTACCTCGCTGTCTACTTCTGACTACAAAACTGGGGGAGAAAATCCAGTCCCTTCGACACCATGAGATTTTTCATCTGCCCTCATGTCTGTCCACGTGTAAAAGCAAGACAGGACAACTAGAGCAGCCGGCAGGGCTTGGGAGGGCTGGAGGGCGCACCTCGGAAAGGGGGGCCTTTTGCTTACACGCTCCTTTTCTTCTGCTTGAAAAGGGCAAACTGGATTGTCAAGGAGGATGAGAAGTGAAGGGAAGGGATCAAGAGCCGAGCTGACACTACACGCGTCACACCTGTCAGGGGACTTTAAGCCATTAGCTCCCAGACTCCAGGAACCTGCTCCTTCTAGCTTTTTCTATAGCATGTAACTGCGCTGCATGGTTGAGGCTTAATGAAGGCATTGTTAATGAATTTGATGAGGAGGACAGGTTGTCAGAGGCACCTCTGCGTCTCCAAAAGTAGGAGAACCTTTGTTTCAGAGTTGATACAGAGGGATGGAGGAGAAGGAAAGATACTTTGCCTTCTGGAAAGAAACCATGTCGAGTTCGAGAGAGAAACATTAACACCTCTACAGAATTATCAAGCATCTTAGCCCTACAGGAATGATCTGGCCCATTCATTCATTGACTGATTTATTCATTGATTTATGTTTTTCTTTCAACCAACTTTTACGTCTCCCACTGTGCCGTGTACTGGAGAGACCTTGGCCTCATGGAGCTTACAGGAAGACCTGTCCTCCAAACTCACTCCACTACATATATCTTGAATGCTTAGTATATTAGGTAACCATACAGAGCTACAGACATGAACCAGGCACAGTCCTCAAGAAGTACAGGTGTCAGGGATGGATCCTAATCATAATCTCTCCAGAGATTTTTAGTCGCTTGGTCACTTATTAGGCCTCTCACTTCCTGTAGGAATTTGTTTTCTTAGTTGGGTTCCAATCCGCCTGCTCTAATTTAAACTTGTTTTCTTCTAGTCCTGGCCAGCCCTCAGCCCTCAGTATACAGGGTTGCCATTGGTACCTGCTGTTCAAGGCACGAACCAACAGTTCTCACCTTGGCCACAGTTGCACTTAGAGGCTCCTCCCCGAAGCTGCATTTTGCAGGGGTTTTGGGTTGAGCCTCGGCAAACCTCAATTCAAATCAGAGTTCAAACCTCCTGACTGGTGAGTGAACCGCTTTATTACTTACGGTGAAAAAAGTTGACTTAAATAATCTTTTTAGGGACACAAGATGCAGTGGCTTGACCTTCTATTCAGATTCTTTTCTTTCCAGTAATAATGGTTTCAGGTCAACATCTCTTTAAATTTGGTTAATTCCATTAGGATCACTCCAAAAGAGAGGTTCCATCCATGGCTTTGAAACCCAAGTGGGATGAAGAAAAATCATTTACATGGTCAAAATTTCAGTTATGCTAACCAGTTTAAAGACTTTCTACTGAATTAAAGAAAACGTTGACACATAGATTATTTGAGACTAATTACTGAAGCACGCAGAGAAATCTTCCCTGAAGTTGTGTATTTCCAAGCTCTCTTGGTGCTTACGTGTCAGTGGGAGAGAGCCATGTTAAACAGATAGGTAAATAAGGTCATTTCAGATAGTGACTTAGGAAATGGGGGTAGAAGGGTGGGTAATATTAGAGAGGTCGGAGAAAGCTTCTCTGAGAGGTGACATTTAAGCTGAGATCTGAAAGACCTGGAGTTAGTGTTCCAGTCAGAGGGATAGTAAATCGGAGTTTCTAAGGTAGGCCTGGCCTTGATGTCTTAGAGAAAGAAGAGTGTGGAAGCAATGTTCATGGAGGAGTGATAGGAGATAGGAATAGTCAGAAAGGATGCAGGGCCACAAGAAGAAGTTTCTAGTATATTGGGAGTCCAGAGAGTACTTTCGAAAGCGAAACACAGACTTTTCTAAGCCACCAGCAAAGGGAGAATGAGTGAGGTGTGTGTTTTATTTAGGATGGAAGAAGAAAGCGCTGTGGTTTCTCCCCTTTTTGTACCTCCACATTGAGCTACACAAATATCAGTAAAATCAAATCATATTTACAAAAGTGCTTTGAAATTTTTAAAGCACTCGAAATTTAAGGATATTGTTATTAAATTGTTTAACATAATTGAGGGTATTATTACTTTACGGTAGAAGCAAATTGTCCCTGTTAGACCCACCTGGCAATTCCCTGAGGCCTGCGTTGCTCCGGTGCTGTTTTCCATACCTCGTGAGGGTTTCAGGGAGGAGGATTCCCACCATTTAGACCCACAGACGCTGAGGAGAGAATCCTGGTTTGGCGCACTGCTCTTGTCTGAGTCTGTGGGAGCAAAGGTGAAGCCGTCCTGAGGCTGTGATTCCCAGGTTGTCTCCACTCTGGGGCCACACGAGCTAAATGGAAATTATGAAAATATCCAGGGCAAGAAGCTAATAAATAAGAAGTGACAGGCATCGCATACTAGGGGATTATTTGACTCTGCTGCAAGACCCACGATGAAGGTTGAGGGCGTCCAATCATCTCCGGTAATGTGCTGCCTGATGAACTCCTGATACAAAAGGAAATCTGCTCTATCGAAAGAACTAACGAGAAGATTGATGTACCGTGCCCTTTGACGTGGGATGTTTCTAAGAGCTTTTTTGTGACCTTTGGTTTCTAAATGTAGTCCTTGCCTGTGATCTCTAAAAAAAGATAAAGGAATATGTTCCAGGTTTGTTCAGTGGTACCAGGAATAAGGAAACTAAGATTTGCATTACAGGGGACTTCCCTGGCAGTCCAGGTTAAGACTCCGAGCTCCCAATGCACGGGGCACGGTTCGATCCCTGGTTGGGGAACTAAGATCCCACATGCTGCACAGCGCGGCCTAAACAAACAAACAAACAAACAAAAGATTTGCATTACAGGCTGGTGATTACCATTCCTGCTGGCTCTTGTCTGGGCCTGACCCCCTCCATGGAAGGCCCTGGCAGGGATGCTGTAATCATGTACTAAAAGAAGGCAAGTGTCGTTTTGCTATCTTTTTACTAAGTAATTCCACCAGTGCTGCCCAAGCCAAAAGTGTGGCACAAATTAATTGAGCAAAAGAAGTGATTTGCATACAGTTGTTTTTTCTGTTCTTATTAGGATCAGAAAGGGCAATTGGATGAAGATCATTTCAGGGGGAAAAAAAAGCGTATGTTACTTATTGTTTGGGGTGAATGCTTTTAGGAGAAAAAAGGGGATGCCGCATCCTTAATAACTCTGGCACGCCACACCAATTCTGGTCGGCCTGTTAGATTAAACATGAGCGCTTTCTCATTATTCCAGCAGCCTTGGCTTCCCCTCCAGCTTGATATGTATTCCACGCACAGTCAAGCCTCTGAGTTGACATCTTCTTCTAAAATTGTTTGGCTGTAATAAATATAAAACTTTCACCACCGATGTAAAGCATTGCTGGTTGGCATCATTTCCTACCCCCTTTTAATTATTCCTGACACTGTGGAGAAACATCTAATATAAATCTGTAATGTGTACTGATGACAAACTACACGGTTGAAGGACCATGTAATTTCTCCACAATTAATTAAAGTGCATGGAGATTTTTCCCCCCCTCTTTCTTGCTTTCTTTCTTTTTCCTTTTTTTTTTTTTCTTTCCTCCAGCAGCCAGATGCCACTGACTGGCTCAAATAACACTGCTGTCAACTGTAAAAAATTAAGATCCAAACCGTAAGAAAGGTACTTAGATAAAGAAACCAGATGCCCGGTTATTTGTGATCCCCGCACACATCTTGATGTAAGCCGCCATTGTCCAACATCTGTATTTCCACAGCCTTAATTATGTACTTAACTCAGCAAGTCTGTCAGCAGTTGATTTCCACAAGTATCGTCACTTTGCTAAATCTTCTATGAAAAAATTGAACGGTGCCAATCAGCCCAGGGATAAGAGACACTAGAAGATCTTGTGCAGAAAGAGGCTGCTGCCTGTTCACGCCCGTGACGCAGGCTGGTGTTTATGGGCACGTGTGTGTGTGTGTGGTCACTCAGAGAGTGAGGGGAAAAGAAACGCTCGGCTACCACTGCAGGCTGATCTGCCACCTGGAATGGATCAAAAGCAAATTAATTTTCATTTTCAATTAGGAATACAATTAAATCCAAAGTGATGAGGGGGGGAAATTGTAATGTTTACATACCGCCCGGGTGGTGGGAGGGCGGGAGGGAATACCAGGTGACGTGAAGTACAGGTCTTTGTATCTGGGCGTTTAATTCATTGGGGCATTAAGGGGATGACTGGGGCTGCGCTGCTGTTACTGCGTCTCACTTCCCCAGGAACGCCGCCCCCTCCTTCCCCTCAAGCAGAGTTTTCGGGAAAGGGAAGCGGGAAGGCCCGTCAGGGGGTAGAGACTGTAAGAGGTCCCTCCTTGGGGCCCTGCCCTCTTGCTCTGCCGGCTCTTTTCCCAGGATTCTGCAGCGCATCAAGGACACGGATGTTTGCATGAAGAGCCTGAATTCGGAAACAGGAATTTGGCTTTGCAGTCTGTCCCCAGCTTGCCGGCTCGCAGTGTCCAAAGCGGTACCTGGCAAGTGGATCCCCTGTCTAAGTCTGGCCATCATCAGAGATATTGAATGATTGTGTGAAAGCAATCTGGCCGCTGAATACCTCGTGTCACGGGATCCGAGAGCTCTTTTCACTTGACTTTTCCTCTGCATTCAACTGTTGCCTTTTGTTGGAGAAACTGAGCGGGGGGTGGCGGGGGGACCTGTGGCAGGGACAGGATGCCTCCCGGCTGCCTGGGGAACAGTTGGCCCAGTGTGTTCATCACCAAGGGTGGTAACTGGGGGAGCTCTGACCCCTATTTTAAGGCAAGTCAATTATTTGTCAATTATGGGATCTAGAAATCCAGATAGGAGACTCTTGTGAAATGCTCCGCTCTGTGGTTTGGGGGCGGATAAGATAACAGTGGTCTGTTGACTCTGAAGCAGGAGCTTCCTCCCTGTATCCACCTGTCTGTCTCCCAGGGCAGTCACATTTGGCTTTGCCCTAAGCCCGCTGCTATGCTGATGAGAATCTCCCAGCTATCTGTCTCTGAGATCAGCCTCTTTGAAAAAGCAGAGTGGGTGATAAATATTTCGTCATATGAATAACAATGAAGATAGCTTCAGATAATAGCTGACATCTTTCTAAAATCCTCCGGGTGATGGATTAAGAGGAAGAGAAGGTTCTGGGTCATGGAAACAGCTGCTTTTGGTGAAAGATTCTCCAGAGCAGTGTGGTGACCACAGATCCCCAGCGCTCCAGTCCATATTTTACTCCGTACGACCCCACCTTCCCCGTCCCAATGCAAGGGTTTACGTTACCTCCCTGCATGGTATTTGTGCTTTAAAAGAAGATTTTATTACTTCTGCTACAGTGGAATTTCTCTCTTTACTAGACAGTTGGCATGACCACAGCCTGAAACTGCGTTGGGGTGGTCAGCATGCTGGGATCCGTTTTTCCCCCCCTTTAAAGCTATTCTTTTCTTTTCTTTATTTTTTAAAAGGGGAGGAAAAAAACTTCAACAAATCAACAGAACTATTAACTTTCTGATTTATTTGCTAGAGAACAACAACAACAAAAAAAACAATGTAAAGTGACAGAAACACCAGAACAGGCAGTAGGAAACCATTCTACGTGCAAGATTCCAACTGAAATCACACCACAAGCAGTGGGTTATCTGGAGATAGACATTGTCAATTTCCTGATTACATAATAGCAATGGGATTTCTTCTTCCTCTAAAAAAAGCATGATGCATAACGTTGACATAAAAGTTTTCTGTGCTTTGTGTTCCCCAAACTCCTCCTCAAGAACAGGCTTCTCAGGCTTCCCTGGTGGCGCAGTGGTTGAGAGTCCACCTGCCGATGCAGGGGACACGGGTTCGCGCCCCGGTCCGGGAAGATCCCACATGCCGCGGAGCGGCTGGGCCCATGAGCCATGGCTGCTGAGCCTGCACATCTGGAGCCTGTGCTCCGCGACGGGAGAGGCCACAACAGTGAGAGGCCCGCGTACCGCAAAAAAAAAAAAAAAAAAAAAAATTAAAAAAAAAAAAAGAACAGGCTTCTCTCTTCTCCATTGCTAACAGTTTTCACCACTTCTCCTTCAAGGGCAGAGGTCAGGGTCACCCACATGATAAAGGCCAGAAGAAATCTTCACAGGAGCCTGGGAGATTAACTGTGCTCACCTGGCAGATATCATGGCATTTAGTAAATAGATTCCTCCACCATCAAGCGAAATAGCACTGAGAAAATGAATCTGGCTCGGTGATCTAATAATAATAGCTGCATCTCTTGCACACGTTATCGCTTTGCACGTATCTCAGGATTAGGAGTTTCGAAGGATTTGAGACTGTGGTTGGGGACGGTTCAGGACGGTGTCAACATTTGTCCCAGCTGGGCTTGGGCTAGGCTTTGCAGTTAGCTGACCCGCCCTCTTCATGAACTGACACAAGTGATGTGTGGTCTTCAAGTGCACATGTCTTCCCAATGCGCTATAGTTTCCTCGCCCCTAAGTTTCTGATAACCCATTTCTGAGATGGAAAGTTAGAGGCGTTGGCCTCTAACTTACATCACTTTTGCACTTCAGACTGCCCCGTGATCTCAAAAGCAGTCCTCATTTTTAAATCACTCTATATATCAATACTTCGTTTTATTTCACGGAATGTTTTAAAATTATATTTAAAAGGCAGCCTCTTTCATCTCATGTGCCCTTGGCTGGGAAACAAAGGAAGTCTCTTGAGAGGTGTTTTACATTTTATGACTACGGAGAGAGAGTATAGTTCTTTAATAGGCATATATGTAAGAGAGTTCCACATTACAGGTTTTCAGAGATTAAAAGTTCTGGAACAAGGCCGATTGATAACATCTTTGAAGGGCAAAGGAGCAAACAGAAACCTCAGAGGTTTGGATGCCGAAACAGAACACACCCTAAACTTGTGGGCAACAGGAGCTTTTCTGAGATCATATTATTCTCACCGATAATAGCGTTCTGCCTTGACAATGGGTGAGGGCTGTGCAAGATGGATCATTCTTGTCTTAGACTTCATGGTTATGGGCATGTAATATGTTCTTCATGGAGCCAGGCAATTGACAGAGACGCCAGTGCATTTAAGACTTGAGTCTACTGGAAATGAGACTTGCATCCTTGCCAGAAATGGATGCTTTTCTGTGTCCACCACTATCACACATCTTGATACTTTTTGTAATCCTGACTCTTAAAACAATAATATCAAACAACTCCAGGGGAAAAAAAAGTTAAATATTTCCATATGAAGAGCTGATTAAATTTGTATGGTTTTCTTTTCAGTAAAAACTGATACGTGATGAAACACAGTGCAGCTGGCTGACTGGTTGGGACAGAAACTCCCATGTCTTCTGATCTTTCTACCAGCAATAAGGGCCGGTGCCCAGCGACCCGCCATGCTGTGCCCGGGGTTCTGAAATGCTCATTCCCAGGGCGTCTGGACCACAGAATGCAGCCACTAAACAGAGTCAGCAGTCACCTGGTTAGGTCTTTCCTCTTAAGTCATATGGTTCTCCCCTGTCCTTTCCTTCAAGGGCAGGCTGAGTCCATGGGAAGCATTGTGGTTAACAGTGGGCAGGTGATGTTCTATCAGGATTCTTTCACTTGAAAACTGGGGGGGGAAAGCCTGGCTGGGAAGTGTGGGGAGGTAGCGGCAAAGATGATTTATTGGCTCATGTGTTTGAAAAGGTCAAGAATATCTGACTTTAGTTCAGTATGACCTTGGGTTCAAATGAGTGGCCGTGATCTGTGTTCTTCTCCTCCATGTGCTGCTGCCACCTCTGTGGTGTTGGTCCCACCATGGCAGCCAGCAGCTCTTGAGGCTCTGTCCTTCCGAGTTCATATCCCATGGAGTTCACAGAACATGTGTTCATTTGCCTTGATGGAAGCTAGGGGAGCGGGGTGATGCCAGGGCTAAGGGTGACTGCACTAGAAGCCCTGGGGCTGAGAGCCCCAGGAAAGCTTTCCTGGAGGGCCACTAGGAAAAAAAGGTCACAGATTGAGTTGGTGACAAAAACAAGAGTATCCCTCACTTGTGCCAAAGGCCATTCCACCAAAACAGTAAGGCAGGGAAGTAGACCTCTTTGATCAGGACACTTGAGTGTCATAGAGAAATCACATTCACTGCTTCTGTTTCCATTCCCTTTAAAATATGAATAATAAGAGGAAAGGGCTGCTCAGTTATTCGTGTGGATGTACAGGCTTGACTCTTAATTTTCCCAGGGTTCGGAGTGGGTAGGTCTCTTCTGTTGCTGCCAGCAGTGGCCAAAGTTGTATTTTTGTTCAGCAGACGTGAGGGAGATGAAACCATCCTGCCCTGTCTGTGCTTAAAAAACGTGTCCATCTGGCCCCTCTGTGGAGAGGAAGTTGCCAGAGTCAGGGACTTCTCTGGGCTTTGGCCAGCTTTGACCCTTGCTCGTCAGACTTTCTTGGGGCTCTCCTTGACCTCTAGGATAGGAAGGCACCTCTTTTGTCTTTATTCTCCTCGTTCCTCTCTCTACCCAGCCTCTTCTCCTCCTCCGGGTTTTCAAAGATCATCTCCTGCTGGGTCTCAGCTCAAACTTAACTTGGTTCCGTGGCCTTGCCATGAGAAGCAGAAGTGCCCTGAACCACCTGTGATAGTAGCGACTCTTTGCCTGAGTGAGGTCAGGCGCTCAGAAAATGGGTAGGCGATATTTGCAGTGGGTCTCCTCCTGTAGACTCCTCAGCCGGGGATGGCAAAGGTCCTCCAACTCAGAGACTTCGATTTTGTGTTAGAGAAAAAGACAAGCTTGACTCTCAACATTGGTGAGGCTCCAGGGAAAATCGTGTGTGCCACTGAGCTATTAGAGATCTCTATTTGTCAAACGGAGTGTTTACTGTGGGCTCCCTTACAGCCCTCCCAGCCCCGCTGCACCAGGAACCTGTCTACAAACAAAGCGTTTACCCTCTGAGCATTTCTTTCTAATTAAAATTTTACATATACCCAGTAAACAAGGGCACGTTTGAAATGTAAATTTGTCATTTTCGTAGGCAACTTAAATCAGCCCCACCTACCTTGAGACTGGTTTCTCCTTCAGCACAAGGCTGCACATTCCTAGTTTCCCTTTAGTCTTGTGCGGCTCACACTCCATGTATACTTAGATCCTGGTGTGGGTTGTTGTTTTCCTTGAGCACTTTCTGCAGTTATTTGTTGTAATTATCAAGTTCATTTTTCTCTAATAGATGTGATTCAGTATATTTAGCACTGTGTAATGAGTTTTCTGCCTGGTTGCATCTTAGCTAATAAGGAATTCCTTAGCGGCATCTCTGACAGCTGCTGCGAATCCCAGGTCTGTGCGGCCACAAGAGACCCCTTCCATGAACTCCTAGCATTAGAGAAATTAACTCCATTACACTCACCATAAAATTGAGGCTGAAATTTGATTACTGAAAGACCCTCAATTCAACTAGCGACTGTAGAAATGGGTGGTGCCACTGGGGAGAAAGGTGAGTGAGTGTGAAACGCCGGTGTCCACTTTTCCGTCAGTGTGCGTGTTCAGATATTTCCATACCATACCTCCAATTTACCTCCTGAGCAGGACCAGGGAACAGTGCCAAGCTGGTGGCTTTATAACTGCACGCTTTGGTGGGTACAAGAGACCGGAAGTCTTCGTTACTGCCATGATGGTGGTACCTTATTTTTAGTGCTTCTGCCTTCACTGAGCTAAGAAACCTTTTGGTGTGTTTTTGGCCATCGAAACTACTTGCCATTGTCGCCGGCGGTCCAGATTTGTAAGGCTAAAGTGCTGAGGACAATTAGTAATTGGTGACTGGCTGCTATGATGTATAGTTGCTTAGCAACGGTGTCTGAATTAAGTCTCCGGAAGGGGCATACAGGAAGAGACAAGACAGGAAGATGAAATAGGTACCATTTCGATGTGTAGGTGAGTTGGTAATGAAAAAAGAGTAGAAGGTATTTGTAATCATAGAAACGGCTGAGAGGAAAACTGGGGCTCCAGGAGAGAAAAGACGGAACTTAGTTCCTCTCTTGCTAAATAAAATAAGAATAAGTGGCAGTCGAACCAACCCCATTATTTTAAAAGCTCCTCCTCTTTCTTCGACACTTTACTGTGATTCCAATGCAAGCAGAACTCAGGGAGCATTCTTTACCCCAAATGCAGCATGAAAATTCATGGAAGGGAGAGATGGAGACTTGAGTTGTGCCTGATTCTTGAAATCTTTAGGACAAGCTTAATTTAGCATTAGTTCATACCAGTGAACTGGGATTAATTGGGGGACAGGGCCCAGTTTTGATTCAGGCCTGCTGCGGTATGGGGTGGGGGGGTGGGGGGGATTGGTACTCAGGAAGCCAAGAACAGCATATCCATTTCATTAGACTCAGCTGAGTTCAGAGATTCAGCCGACTAAGCCGTCACCCTGAAGTCCCTGATTTAGTGAGCTGGTTTAGCCTCTGGAAGGCCAGATGAGCCAAGGAAAGTGGAAAAGCAGTAAAAGACCTTGATCCAGATACGGAGCCTTGTTAAGGGGCTGCCTTATCTACACAAGGAGCTATGTCTGGAGGTCTGCAAAGGTCCGGGACTCATTACTGCTAGTGAGGGCTGTTTTGCAACTAGTGTTGAAACACTGAGATAAAGAAAGGATATATAGGAATTAAAAACAGATAATGTAAACAGTAACAAAGAGTCTTAATCCCCTCAGCAGAGTGTTTTGCATGTTTACCTCTGATCAGAATTCTTAATAATATCGAATGAGTTGCAATTCAATAAAGATTCCCTAGGAAGAAAGAAGTCGATCCTTGGATTAAAAAAACAAAACAAAACAAGAAAAACAGAATCCCCCCAAAACTTAACACTCACTGTCTTTCTACTATTTGAAAAATAAAAATGAAGAAAATTTTAAATAGTAAATAAATGACCCAGGAAGGTTTTGTTTTGGCTTAGTTGGGTTCAGATCATTTAGGGGTACAATGCAGTCCCCCATTATCTAGTGATTAGAAGAGCATCTTCAGGGCTCAGAAAGCAGATTTTCTATCTCCACCTATGACTTGTTGTCTCTCTGAAAAATGAAGGTGTTTTGATATAAAGTTATTATTTTGCAATCGAGCAAGTCTGCCCTCCTGGCCTGAAGTTCCTCGCTGGAGAGAGGAAGCTGATAACCATCTCTGATTCTTGCCTGCTACCTATTAAGGGCTCACCCTCACTTACAATCCAGCACTCTATTTTCAGGACAATGTATAATTATTTGGGAAGAATCCAAAATGTTGGCTAGGGCATAATAATAGCACGTATAAAAAGACAATCTGTCTAACGGCCTATGGTTCCAGTTTATATATCTTAAGCTAAGAGTGCCCTGTGCTCCTATATTCCCGCCACTCTACGTAATACTCATATTCTAGCTTTTTAACACCCAGCTTCCCTACTGGATTGTAAACTCCATGAGGGCAGGAGCCATGTACCTTGCTTTCCACTGACCATTGTATCCCTAGCACCCAGCACAGGGTCTGTTACATAGAGGAAACTCAATAAATGTTGGTTGAGTTCATTGTTATCTTAGAATCTAGCAGTGGTAGCCAACCTCCAAGATGGCCCCCAGTGATCCCCAGCTCCTGGAATTCACAGCCTTATGTAATCCTCTCCCTTTCAGTGTGGGCTAGACGTGGTGACTTGCTTCTGACAAACATAATAAGGGAGAAAACTAGGTCATAAAAGGCACTGTTAATCTCAATATCTTTCTGTCTGGACCACTCACTCTGGGGGAAGCCAGCTGCCATGCTGTGAGCAGCATTATGGAGAAGCCCTCATGGTAAGGAACTGAGGCCTCCAGCCAACAGCCACGGCAGTGAGCTTAGAAGTGTATCTTCTAGCCCACATCAAGCCTCAGATGACTGCAGCACCCTCTGATACATTGACTGCATCCTTGTGAGAGACCCTGAACCAAATTCCTGATCCATAGAAACTCTGAGATAATCATGCTTATTGTTTTAAACCCCTAATTTGGGGGGTGATTTGTTACACAGCATTAGATATTGAATATACTAGCCAGTTGCCACAGGTGTCACTTCATTCACTTGTTCATTCAGGGATTACACAGTTGTTGAATGCCAACTCTGCCAGGGACTGTGCTGGATGCTGGGAATAACAAGACAAATAAGGCAAGATCCCTGCCTTTGAGAGCACTGAAGTGCTGTCCATTTAGATGCAGTGGGCATACAAAGGAGAAAGCTCGAGCAGGGTAGGGTGGGAGGGTACCTAAGACTGACACAGTGGTCTCTTAGACCCACCAAGTACACCATAGGAAACACTTTTTCCCAACTGTACCTTAGCTTAGCCCAGCTTTAGACAGTTTTTGCAAACTTTGTTCAGCATTGATCTATATAGCACTGAGTCATTATAGAGCAGGTTGGACACTGCAGAAGAAGCGTCGGAAGATTTCAGCTTTGGGGTGTGACTGTCCCATGCTGAATTTGACTCATTTTGAATGGTTCTTCCCAGTCTGTCAGTTTTATTTATCCCTCCTTGATTTCTCTGTCACTAACACGCTATTATCCAGGGGGTCTTTTGATTAGAAACAAATGGTTTGATTATTTTTAAAAGGACAAAAAAACATGAGATTATTTGAATGCTTTGTGTGTTTGCTGGATGTATAAGTGCAGGTTTCACTGTGCCTGATGGCTGAACATGGCAGGAGAAAGGGTCACGCCTGGGCTCACCAATGGAATACTTGTAGAAAATGACGAGAAGATAACGACATCAGCCAGTATAGCCCTGATATATCAACGGTCAGTACTAAATCACAGTGGGAGGAACACGTGTCCACAGGGACCCTGCTATAATGGCCCTTAGAATGGCTGATTCATTAGTAGACCCATTTCCAGGACCTCATGCTCTAGGCTAAGCAGAGCTTGCCCTGTGCATGGATGGTGTTGTATGGCTGACCTAGGGCCTGAGGATGAGTGACAGAGGTAGAGGGGAAAATTCACTTTGCAATAAAGAAGCAGCTCTGCCAGGCCTGGGCCCTCTACCCTCTAGGGGCTGGGGCTCAGGAATGAGAAGTAACAGGCAGAGAACCCCAATAATACTATCAAGATGCTCCCAGGTTTAGAGATGACTCCAAGGAGGAAGAAAGCCGACATATTCTTCATCCATTTGCCGCAGGCCGCAGCGGGAAAGCAATAAGATGCTGATACCATCCTCTTGCAGGTATAACTGATCTGAGGGGGAAAAGGGAGGCAGTCTAGGAGAGACAGCAAAGATTATTTGGGCTTTTCCCACCTCCTCTGCACAAGCAGGAGGATGAAGGAACAATTGGTGGTATTCAGGGCCTTTATTTGGATTTTTTCCTCCCCTTAAAAAAAAAAAAAAAGCTTCCTTTGTATGCTGCGGCAGTGTCTGTTTTTGTTGTGGTGGTTTGTTGTTTTAAATAGGAGAACTTGTGAAATGAGACTGCATGAAAGATGGACTTGTTTTATATATGGGATATTGCCTGTCCTTCAGATCTATGTGTCTCGCTTATGGAATGAACCAAAGTAGGAGAGATAAACTAATATTTTGTATAAGCTCAGCCAGACAATACAGATGATAAAGATGTTTCATCTTCTTATGCATGCAGAAAATATGAAAAATCGTAGTTTACACATATTTGCTCAATTCAAGTGTAAAATTGGGCCCCTCGATTGCCCTGGGCCACAGTGACTGTGTTAAGGAAGCTCGATTTACCTTGCAGCCGAGTGAAAAATGATCAGAATATTAGACTCATCTAGCCCACATTAAGGAACCATTGCATTTCCCGACAATTTTATGCTATCTCAATATGAAAACAGAGCAATTTCAACTCATATCAGGTTATGATCGGCAATTACAGTTGCATAATTCACCTAGTTGCCTCTTTGCAGGGCCTTTATTTTCCCTCTTGGTGACATTCCTGAGAAAGTGCCTGATAAAAATGTCATATATCATCCCAGCTTTAGAACTCGTGAGGGGGTAATCTGCTATGCCTTGCTGAGTCCATATTCATCACTGGATTTTTGACTTGGAGGGGTCATGACACTCATAATTTCCTGTCTGATATTGTCCTCACCGGCTCTGACAAGGGCTGTAAAAGCTGGGTTGTAGGCAGTGGTTAAGCCCTGTTCCAGTGGGGCTCATCAGCGGCAATAACAGTGCATTACTGTGGCTCGTGCTGTAGTTGGCCGTTTCGAAGATAATTAGATTTGATGTCAACATTTCTTTATCACCTGCATCCTTTTGTGCATCTGTGTGTCAAGTTGTTATTTCCGGATTTATTAGCACCCTCAGAGCTCCTCTCTATCTGTCAGCCTGTGTGCTGTTTGTGTTGACAGTTGTAAAGTTAATTACTAGTACTAATGAGCACCGGGCTTTTGGTGGACATGGCGTTTTGGACGTTTAAAACTATAATTAGTTGTTTATTTTTTCCTTGTGTAGTGCTTCAGTACAGAAAAAAAAAAGTGTTTAAAAAAATATCTTCCGTTCCATTTTGACATTCTGTGTGCAGTCAACTTATCTTTTATTCAAAGGCTCCAAAAATTCAGTTCTGTTTATTTTTCAAATAGACTTCCTTTCCATTGTAACTCCATGCATAATTTCTCTTGTTCCTTACTTCTCTTTCATATGACCATTTCTTATGCCTTGAGGATTAAGGCTAGTGATGGTGGAATGATCAAAAGGCATACTGGGAAAATGTTGACCTCCACCCAATCAGTAGGCTGCAAATTTTCGCCTCATAGCGCTCCTCTTCTCAAATCTTACCCTGGATTCAACTGAAGGATTCAGCGACTGGCAAAGACTGGATAAAAGTCAAAGAGCAATAGATAGTTCTCTGGGTGTCTGGATCCTAACTCATAGCCAGTGTTTATGTCGTATTAATTCCATGGCCAAGAATCATGGTACAGCTCCCCTAGATTCATCCTTGCAACAAAGCTGTGAGATCACTACTGTTATCTCCATCTTAGAGATGGGGAAGCTAAGGTTGAGAAGAATTAAGCAACTTACCCAAGGTCTCACAAGTAGGAAGCTGCGCTGAGATTTGAATCCAATCAACGTAGCTCGGAGCCTGTCCTCTAAAGACATAAAGTATGCTTTCACGAAAAATTAGCACACTCCTGGGGCGTGTATTCTAGAACAACAAAAAGCCATCACTTACTAAATCAGATGGGCTCATTTGTATTTCACTCCCAGTCATCCAGGGATGCTAGTTTCAGTGTAATGGCAATTATCTGTGGCATGTACTTTATGGAGGTATTTTGTTTGGTCTGCTGCGGCGGCAAAGCACCACTCCCTTGCTGCTATTCATATTTACTTTCTATTCATCATTATCTGCCATTTTGCTAAATAACTATCCTTCCCGGACATAAATCATCTATAAAAATACTCTGGCTCAGAGAAAATTTCGCCCTGGCACTGCAATGATGAGATAACTATTTTCATCTCTTGTTGAAGCATTGAGATTTATTGGCTTTCGATGGGCAACAGACCAGGCATCACTCTCTGCTAAACAGACTCCCACTTGCATTTATTCTTATTGCATTTAGCGATTCAAAATGGAGCGCTCGGAATCCCTCGAGGGTCCATTCCCAGCCTGGGTGGGGTGTTATTACTTTATATTAGATAAGGGAAGGACACACAAAGAAACATGTGGCGATTTGGATGATTTTTTATTTCCGTTTAGCAGTGATGACAGAATGTCATAGTGAAATGACTTCAAAAGTCATTTTTCCCCACTGCCCGGGTTCTGCAGCCCTGTCCCTTGAGGGCTCTTCCATTGTACAATGTTATTAATTCTGCTAACTTTCAGACTTCATTGCTGACAACAGGCCTCTTGGCTTTCGCAGCCTATTACATTAAATTTCCCATCAAACCATGTCAGCCTCTGAGGTCACAGATTTCGAGAGAAGCCTTAGATATTTTGCCATCTGACTTCACGGGCAGGTGTTTTCTAAATTGCTTTTAGGTTTGTTTTTCCAGTGTCAGAAATCAGATTGAACTTATTTTAAAAAACTCAAGACAGTGAGCGCTCATCAGGGTAAGAACAAAGCGGAGCACAAGGCACGTCTGAACTGGCGCGTGTTTGTGTGTGTGCGTGTGCCCCTGCCGTGCACTTATATTCCAGTTGACCTTTCAGTAGGAAAGCAAAGCCTTCCAACTAGACTTCATCCCCGACCCCACCTGGTGAGTAGAGTGTCTTGTTGACTATCTATTTTTTATTTTTTTAGCAACTATCGAAGCCCCCAAATAATAGTGTGACCGCCCTGGTGAGTAGAGCTAGGCTCCACTGACCTTGATTTTGGATGGATCTCTGTAACTGTTGGGTGGCATTAGAAGGTCACTGGGCAGGCCAGTGATAGGATTGTGGGCCTGGTTTAGGACCAGCATGGCTTAATGTGGAATCCTCGAGCAAGTTCCCAGTGGCAATAAAAACTCTGTGTTCCCCTTCCTGTGTTAATTTCGGTGTGCTGTTGTGGGATTAAAATAAAGGAAAAGCAGAAACCTTCCTTCCGACTTACATGGCCACAGGCACCATGTTGCTGTCAAAATTACATTCCGAAGGAAGCGTGTGGAGGAAAATGGAACCGGGGCTCCATTTCAAGACAGAAAAGAAATGAGATGTTATTTTTGAAGCAGTCAGCTCCCGAAAATGATTACAAATCATTTGGCAAATCCAACCTGCCCTCGAAGTTCTTATTTATTATTAGTTCCAGTTAATATTTCTGCTCTAAAAATGACAACATTCAGATCTCAGCTTGCCATGGCCGTGCAGATTTACAGGCTTGGCAGGGAACAGCCTTGTGGTTCCCTCACTGTGTGTTGTATGTGTGCTGGGGAGGGTGGCCAAGTGACAGACCTAGGGAGGAGGGGGAAGGGATCCCCTCTCGGGCCTCCGCAGTGATAGATGTTCAACACTTGGGTGCCCCACCTCCGCGCAGGTGACAAGAGCATGGGTGCCTGGTGGGAAGGGGTGAACACTAGCCCTGCCCCCTTCTTTTCTCTATAATTTTGAGAGATCACGCATCTCCCCTGAGCCCATCATTAGCGAGCTCTCCCTGCAGGAGGAGGTAGTGGAACCAGGCTCGGGCTGGAGAAGGATGAGCAAGGCGAGGTGGTGTCACCGCGCTTCCCCTGCTAGCAGCCATAAGGTGAGAGAATCATTTGTGGCACTCTGGGGACAGTTTTGTCACCCTGACAGTAATGCTGTTATGCGCTGGCTTGACACACAGGATGAACCCATAAAGACAGATAAGTAACTGTGAAAGTGGCTGGGGATCAGTCTGAGTGCCAGCACTCACCTGCAGTGACAAATAGATAGTCATGAAGGATTGGAAATCCTGCCCAACACAGAGATCTGTCAGCAAAGAGATGGACGGCAGCCCCGGTGACATGGGCGGCTGGAGTGAAGCGCGCGTGTGCACATACATGTCCCTGCAGGGGGTGCCAGGAGGTTGCCTTCAGAGCCTTGCTGGGAAAGTGGGGAGGCTTCTCCCAGAGGGGTGTCTGTTGGTGCGGTTGCAGGGGGAGAGGATTTCAACGCTCCGTCCGTATTTTCTTGGTGAAATGGAATTGTGCGTGTTGTGTCTTTTTATTGGTGAGTTCAGGCATATTTGGTGAAGAAGGCTGTGTCTAGTTTCCGTTTTCCCTGGGATTTTTTTTTCATACCAATAGGGGTCCCCATCTGCAAATCGAATGAATCCAAGTTTTGATAGTTAGCAAAATATGACCGCTAAGCTGTCGGTGTGAGGGGCGCCAGGCAAAGGGCATGAGGAAGCCGGGGGCAGGGGGACTCAGATTTATCTTTTATGCTGGAGAGGTTTGTTAGTTCTGGCTGAGAATCTGCTTGTCCTCACTGAAAGAAATTCGGAGGGAATCGCTGGCCAAAAAAAAACAGGCTGTATGCTGGAACTGCTATTTCCCAGTTGGGCTGGAGATGCAAACAGCACTGTGTGGTCCAGTGCTGAAATCCGTTGTTGTTACCGTGCAGGCTATGCCATCCTTGTTTTAATTATTCTTGAGGTCATGAATGCCTGGCTATGCCCTATCATCTTCCTGGATAGTTATGAAAGAGATTTGAAGTGACACATAAGCATACATGATAAGAGTAAAAACCTCCTTGGGTCACCATCAGGGGTTGGAACAAAAGCCATTTAGAGCTCTTGTCTTTCTTTTACCTAGAAGGACGATTTTGATCCCAGGGACGAGCGTAACCATACTGGGAATCCAAGGGTTTCGGACAGGGTGGGTTCTGTGTCTTATGTGCAGGTCGGCAGGAGAGGTGAAGGAAAGCAAACCGAGGATCAAGCATCTGTTTTCTGTAACAGTGATCAAGATTGCTGGTGTTGATAAGATAGTTGGCTACAGGGTATAGAGACTCATCTAGCAAATCCTTGTTCTGACTGTTTTAATGTAATCATTTTTGAAAGAAAGGAATTACCATAATATGCTCTTTTTTTCCCCCAAATGAATCCTCTTACCCTATTCCTTTGCTGTCATTTTTGCCACCTACCTCTGTCATAGGTGGAAGTGTGCTTGATTTATCTCACCTATACCTACCTACCCTGTTAATTTTACTTCTAGGAGCTTAATATAGAGCTCCTTCTATTTCTGGAACTCTCGTTTCCTCAAAGATGGTTACATGTAGGGCTTCCCTGGTGGCGCAGAGGTTGAGAGTCCGCCTGCCGATGCAGGGGACACGGGTTCGTGCCCCGGTCCAGGAAGATCCCACATGCCGCGGAGAGGCTGGGCCCGTGAGCCATGGCCGCTGAGCCTGCGCGTCCGGAGCCTGTGCTCCGCAACGGGAGAGGCCACAACAGTGAGAGGCCCGCGTACCGCAAAAAAAAAAAAAAAAAAAAAAAAAAGGTTACATGTAGCTTAAACTATTACTACTACTAATGCTGCTGCTACTACTCTGATTGCTACTATTTCTATTTGAGCTGTATTGTATATATTTAAACATTTATTCCCCTGTCCAGGCAGACTCTTGCAACCAGATTTTTCCTTAGAAAACCCTGGGGCCTATTTGTTGGTTTTAAGATTCTTTATTTTAGTTTATAATTTTGGGAGGCTAAGGATGTTTTTAAGCCATTCAGCTATAATGAAAACTTTTTTTTTTTTGACCCCAGGTTCTCAGTTTGACATGTTCTGACCCTATCATTCTAACCGTGATTTAAATTCTGAATTTCCAGAAGCCTTATTAAAGATGTCAATTTGTGCCCCAGAATGGTAAATGTTCCTGTGAACTTTGACTCCTAAAGGAAACTCTATTTTAAAAGAATAAAAGATTTTCCTGATAAATATGTTCCTCATTTTAGGCTAATACTTTCAGTCTGAATGCTGGAATGGGGAAGGGCCAGCCCATTCCCTGACCCCACTTGCTCCCTCATTTTGTGATTCAGTGCTATTTTACAACCCCCGGCATTAGATTTTTATTTTGCCAAGATCACTTTTGTAATGGGATATAAATCTCCCAGTGCGCACCTGATTAAACAGGCCTGTACGTGAATTAAAAAGAGGGTAAGCCACTTACCATCACGGGGCTACAGGTGAGCCTGCCAGATACCCAGAGTTCAGGAGACTGAAGGAAACTCTTAGCTCTTTTTGTTCACTTGGGAGCCAAGGCCACATCACTTCTCAGGGCCTTGACGATGAAATGCGAGCGGGGTGGGGGGGGCCTTTCCCTGGCTACAGATCTCCTCGCTCTGGATTTGCACAGATTCTCCTGAAAGTTGTCCAGCTCCTACCCCCCTATTCTCATTGGATGACCACAGTGGCCACTGTCAGTGGGACCCTGAGGCCAGGGACAGCTGAGTTGTGCTAATGCTTGTCACAGTTACACTTTCTGTTCTCGTTCTATCTGCTGCTCTTCTGTCTGTATGCCAACTTGATGGTCAGGAAGCTGACTACCAGAATTTGTCAATAAAAATGTATCAAATGATGCTGATTTCCTCAGTTTTAGTTCCATACCCAACTTCTTAATGAGAGTGCTTTGGGAGAGAAGTTTCTTCCGGAGAGTTTAACTTACCCTATCACTGACTGTTCAGCTGGTCAAACTACTAACAGAGATAATTCAGCCACCTTTACTACCTTCCCAGGAATTGAAAAGTTCATTTGGTACAAAGATAGAATTTTTTTTTTTTTTTTTGCGGTACGCGGTCCTCTCACTGTTGTGGCCTCTCCCGTTGTGGAGCACAGGCTCCGGACGTAGAGGCTCAGCGGCCATGGCTCACGGGCCCAGCCGCTCCACGGCATGTGGGATCTTCCCGGACCGGGGCACGAACCTGTGTCCCCTGCATCAGCAGGCGGACTCTCAACCACTGCGCCACCAGGGAAGCCCTGAAGATAGAATTTTTTAAAACTGAAGTGCCCAGCCCGTGTTTGTATCGCGCCCATCAGCACTTTGCATTACCTCAGCCTCCTCAAATCCTCTTCACCATCCCCATCTGGTCTGAGTGACCATGAGGGACCTTAGTGTATTTGGAACCCATGGACCAGGAGCATCTTTGGAGACTCTCTCAGGACGAGACCTGGTTCAAATAACTTGCACAGCAGTGCTCTTCAGGGTTGACTAACCACCTTTGCACACATTATTTCTGTGGGCAGTGTTTCCCAGAGTCTTTATAGCAGTCCATGCAGTAGGTGGGGAAGGTGATGATGACCCACTTTGCAAGTGGGGAGGCTGAAGCTTAGGGAGGCTGACTAGCTCTCTTGGGAACACAGCAGATGACAAGTGACACAGCTGGGAAACATATCCCAGACCTTCCAACTCTTAGACCAACACCCTTTCTGTTACACCGTGATTAACTCCACAAACAAGAAAATCTCAAGAACAAAACTACTCTTAAGTCTTTGTAGAGCTTCACCCTTCATATGATTCCAAATTCCCATGTCAATCAAGCTGCAGTTCCCTGCGAGAGATCTCGCGAGAAGAAAGTCTCCTTGGGCTGGCTGTTCAGACCAAACCGGGGAGGGCTTAGCAGCGTGCCCCACACCTAGGGGACACTCACCAACTCATTGGCATTGGAGATGCTGAGGATCTGGACCCACGTTCTGGTACTACTTGCCTTTCGCTGACTCATGCCCTGAGCATTTGCAGAGTGCATGGGCTGTAATGCAAAGATGGCGTGGATGAATGCAAGAAGAGTGTCAGGTGTTGCTAACGACTGGCAGGAAAGATGTCCGCGTCAGTGCGGACATGTCGCAAGCACAGCCATCTCAGAGCGGACACTGAAGGCACGAGAGAGAGCTAGCTGGGGAAACCTTCCATCCCTAAAGTCCTTGCTGGGGTCTTATATCACAGGGGAAGCTGCAGCAAGGCAGAGTGTGCTGCATTTGCAAAGGTCAGGCTTTAATTACATGCACAGTTAAATGGAAGTACTGCAGAGAGGTCACACTCATATTTCTTCGGCCTTCATTAATGTTCTTGCTCTGTCACTTTCTCTTTCCTTGAGTTTGTAAATGAAAGTTCCTTTAAGTACATTTAAAAGGATTATTTATTTTTAATTGTTTTACCTCTGGAGGGAGAGGTTACCTTCTTTTTTTTTTTTTTTTTTGAGCAGTTAAAAAAAGAAACTTCACCTATGCATTTCTTGCTAATTTATTTCAAAGGCTGTGCTTTTTATAGTCTTATCTACTAATGCCTTTGATTAAAACACAAGCAAAAACCAGCCAACATGAACAGGTTGAATGCCACATCTGTGCAGAAGATAGCAGCTCACTTATTTATGGCTCAAAGAAATGGAGCCTAAATTAAGCTAGCTATTGCTGGAGAGTGGATAAGCAACCATTATGAATTATCCTTAATTATAGCGATTTCCTAAACTAATAAACCTGCTAAATCTTTATTGCAAAGGTTAGTTTACGCAGTGCGTATAAAATCCGCATGTGCTTCACATCAGACACCAGCTGTCTGACAGTGTGTTCCTATTTCCGTGAGTGTTCACATAAATTTTATGTAGGTTATATTAACAGTCAGTCCATATCACTACCCACAGATGCCAGTAGACATAAAAATTGCTCTCTAGTGAGCCTAAATATCCCTAGAAGCTAGTTGTGTCTAATGTTCCATGTAGTATTTGTACGTGAAAGCACCAGATTGGAGGGTTATTTACAGATGAATATTTCAATCCAGTTAGTTCATATAGGCCTACTTAGCCTTTGTTGCTGGTTTATTTGTATGCTAAATAATTCACCAAAGGTTCTTGTTTACTTTCTATAGTAGTTTCTATGAAATGCAAACAAGGGAGCCAACTTTAGGTTTTCAAAAGGCTAAGCATCTCTGTGTTTAAATGCAGGTCAGAGCAGCAAACGCAGTCTTGCCGACGGGCTGTCACTCAGTTTTACCCATTCTTCTTCTTCTTCTACTTCTTCTACTACTTCTTTTTCCTTCCTCCTTCAGATATAACTGGAGCTTACTACTTTCATAGGAATTTTTGGCTGGACTATCTTTAGTCTAAATTTATCTTTTTCAATACCTGCTATAGGCTGCCTTCAGTTTACAGAAGTAACCACCCAAAGCCAGCAGCAACGAATGCCTCCTTGGCTTTGAGAAGCTTCCCCACAGTCCTCTGGGCTGACAAGAACAGGTCAATTCTCGGCTACTGAATGCCCTTGTTTTCTTCCTCTTTTTCTTTTTGCTTTCTTTCTTCTTTTTTTTCCTTTTTTATTTTTTTTCCCCCTTTTTCTCCTCGGTGATTTTTTCTGGTACATTTCCAAATCTCAGGATTTGAAAGGACAGCAAGTAGGACCTTTCTCTTTTCCTGGAAAGCTCCAAGCCAGACCAACCTCTGCCACCCTGAAGGACAGAGGAGCAAAGTCCACATCTAAATGATGTAGCCTTTAGTGGCCCTCAGAGTATATGTCCACCTGGGTGGGAAGGATCGTTGTCTTCCCTGGTGACAGTTACCTGGCCCTATTGTTCACATGTTCCCGTGGCTCAGTTTATATGTGAAAAATACCTCTCTGTCCCCCACATGCTGCAGATGTTTCTGATCCTAAACATTTGCCCCTGAAGAGATTGGAAAATAGCCTCCTTCATTTTCAGCCAGGGGCTGCCAAGATAGTGAGAGGGTTCAATAGCAGTGCTAACTTTTTATTTAATAATATTGATTTTATCATTTTTACTACTTACAATGGGGACTGGTCTGCTGATAGTTATTTGACCTCCCTTTGTGCATAGCTGTGGAGTGCTTCGTTAAAGCTATCGACATACCTCTCTCTTCCCCCCATCCTCTTCCAGCAGCCCATCTCGGCAAATAATATTGAATGCAGTAACTGTTGCCTGATATTGATTTCAGACTGTGTTCATCACACCCTTCCCAGGGCCAGGCAAAGAGCCTCAGCCTCCATTCTGTAAACCCTTGACTGCTGTAGGCTGAAGTATCGTTTCCATCTTCTAAGCAAGAATATCAACCATATATGTTTCAAAAAAATATTACCCAAGAAAATGAAAGCGTTTTTTGATCTTGATTATTTTTTTGCACATACATAATTAAACTGATCTTTCAGTTTTATGCTGAGCTCTTTCTGTCTTTTTTTTTTTTTTTTTTTTAAGGAATACTAAAAGATCCAAGGATCCCTGAGCTGGTAGAAGGAACTCTGATTATATTTTAAGCTTCTGGGATTCAGAGTTTGGCACATTCAGCCAGACCCAGGGCCGCTTTACCTTCAGTTTTCAGCCAGCTGGGGCTGTTCTCAGCACCTGGGCCTAAAAAAAAATAGTTCCAGGTTTCACCTCTATGGAGTCAATTGAGGTGGCAACGCATTTAAAAGAACCAGGATTTTGGGCTTCCCTGGTGGCGCAGTGGTTGAGAGTCCGCCTGCCGATGCAGGGGACACGGGTTCGTGCCCCGGTCCGGGAAGATCCCACATGCCGAGGAGTGGCTAGGCCCGTGAGCCATGGCTGCTGAGCCTGCGCGTCCGGAGCCTGTGCTCTGCAACGGGAGAGGCCACAACAGTGAGAGGCCCGTGTACCGCAAAAAAAAAAACAAAAAACAAAAAAAAACAGGGTTTCACATTCAGGGAGTGGCCAACTTAATCTGGTGATTATAAACATCCATAGGAAGGACATGACATGTAATCTGAGTGGGTTTGTATATTTATTGAGAAGAACACCAAACACCAAGCAAATAATACTGGAAATCATAAATTTTATAGACAAAAATAAATAATAATAATAAGGCAATAGAGAATTTGCACCAAGAGTGATTATATCTGGGTGGTGGAATTATACATTATTTAAGTTTTCTTCTTCAGGCATTGGGCATTTCTACATTTTCTAAATTTTCTTTTGGAGTTAGAAAAGGAACCCTACTCAGAAGTATTATTTTTCAAAATGGAAAGGTTACTAGAAGGATTGGAACTCCAGAAGATTCCTGTCTACCAAAGTGAATACATTAGCCGAGGTTGAAATTGACTCAGTGGCCATGCTAATCTCTGCTCCGAGGGAAGCACGACGGACATGACTCCTATCACCGTGCACCTGCCAGTTTGTATTTTGTGAACCCAACAGGGATTGAGCCAGCCTTTGCCACTGAAGTGTAAGGGCAAAATGGTTAGGAAGAAGGGCTTTGGAGTCAGACAGACCTGGGTTTGATTCCTGGTTCTTTCTCTTGCCAGCTATGACTTTGAGCAAGTTAACTTTCTCTGCACCTCACTCTCCTCATCTGGAAAATGGGTTATTGAGAGGATGAAATAAGATTCTGTGTGTAAGCTCTTAACATAATGCCTGGCATCTAGTACTCAGTCAATAAACCATAATCATCATGAATGGCATCTGTATAGCAATTTCCTTATCAGACCAGAGCCGTAACGGAAATCAGCATACTCACGGTCTACAGAATGGTGATTTTTTTTTCCCCCTTAAGCCCAACCAGGACTCAGATGAGGTCTACCCAGTGTCTAATACATATCAGATTTCCAGGACAACTCTGATTTCCACTCTTTGATTAAAGGCAATGCATTTTTTAATTGTATATCTAAAAGCAATTTTGTTTTTATGTTTTCGTTAAGATTTTTAAATAAATAAACATTCGTATCAGGAAATAAAAACTTACAGGTCTTTATTTGTGGTTCTGAAAATATGATCGCCATACTGAGAGTTCTTTAGCATAGAATGTACCCCTCCCCCAAACAAACATACATGCCTCCTCTCTGAAGCAAGGATTCTTCCAGAGAAACGCTAGACAAACGTAAATGGAACCCTTAGACTGTCATCTCATTTTTATCATAGGGTCAGTTTTGCTATTCTATTTGTATGGTCAGAAACACTTTCTAATACCACGGATGGCATAGGATTCTTCCCTGCAGGCAGTCATCTTCAGGGCTGAAAGCAGAATATAAAAAGCAGCTAAATTAGAGACTTTACACAGTTGCTGGAACCAGCTTAATGAGAGACAGCAAACATTTTGCAGGCTACTGAACTTCTGAAATGTGACAATCCAAGCAAGTGAAATCATGGTACCTCTCATTGTAGTTTAATTGGACTCAAACTTGGCACAAGGGGCTGCTGAAAGCTGTATTCCAGGAGATAGACAGGAATCGTGCACCAACGAATTGAGCCCGCACCATGCATCTTACAACCGTCTGAGCTCCACACGGCTCTCAGAACTGACTCTTGTGGTCAAGAGAGAGAGAACTGCGGCGAATAAAAGCAGAGATGATAAGGCAGGCCAAATCCTGGCCTGGTGAATGGCATACCTGTCACCCTGAGTTATGCACTTGAAATAGCTCAGCCTCGTGGCAGCCCATACAGGCCAATTTATTTTAAAGAGGTAAAAAGAAGTGAAACAAACTTAGGCCCTCTCTTCTGCCTGTTAGGGTGTCAAGATATCAGTGTCAAGGAGTCCTCTTAACAGAAGGGTGAGGATGAGTTGAGCATAAACACTAACAAGAGAAGAACTAAGCACGGGCCTCCTGTTGAGTGGAGCTAAATGGAATCCCAGTCGAGTTACCCAAAAAGCAGAAAATTACCATAGCTGTCAGGAATGGGCCCAAAATCCTGTCAGGCAACAGTCAAGGGAACGGAAACTACATGAGGGGAAGGTGCATTTGGAGGAGGGAATGATCTGAAGAAGCAGATCGTTTTAGGATGTGCCTGTCTGGAGTCAGGAGGCCCTTGGAAAGTTTAGAAGGGTCTCTGGGCTTCCTTGTTTTGTTGCTGTGTCCTTTGAGTTCTCAGGGTTGAAACTGATTGTATGATCCCAGCCTCTTCTGGTATAACCATCCCACCTGACCACTTGAGTCCACGTTTACTGTTATTATGGCTTTAGGTTTAGCCGGTAAGGCTAGGAGAGTGGACAAATTGGGTGCCGGCATGTAACAGACCATCCTGGACATTGATTTTTGAAGGTTCATTAGATAAATGCTGACATCACAGATTGATGTCTCTTTAAACCAGTACCTACTGCAGGACCGTCTAGGGAATCAAAAATATTGATGTAACATGTTTGAGCGGAAGGCCCACTGGAGAATTCCCCTGCCCAAATGGGATCCATCAATTTAGGCTTTCTTTAATTATTCTAATTTGGTGCATCCCCTGAGTTTGTTTTTAGATCTGGTTTTTATGGGGAATGCTGCTCCTACTTTAGGGGCCAAGGAAGGCCAGACAGGGTGTGCGTATCTATTTTTCATTGTTGTTTTGAGCCGCTGTTTAGTAATTAAAATTTTTGATCATAGCCTAATTTTCCCATACAGTGTGGCCATGGAATTGACAAGGGACTGATTAATGGGCCGACCCTGGGGCCAGGAGGCTGCTGGGTTGTTCTCTTGTGGAAGGCATGCCGGCAAAATAAAGTTGATGGTTTTGTTTGTGTTTAACCCTTCACCTTGGCACCATCAATAGATTGAAGACATCATTTGTATCTGCAAGCGTTTCTTTAATTAAGACCTTCTAAAAATCTTTCCTATTGATTCATTCCATTATCCTATTGATTAACTGCAGTGGATCATGTACTTGGTCTTCAGTGGAAGGCAACAGTCTGGGCTGGCTGTCATGACTACAGATGCAGACCACAGGCGGCTAGCATACAGTGCCCAGGGCTGGCGGAAGTGTCTTGCGTTCTAATGAGGCATCGGCAGTGGCTTGGTGGGGCTCGCTGAACACCACGAAGAAAGCCAGTTGTCTCCTTCTGGAGGGCTGGCCAGGCATAAAGTATTCCTTCTAGTCATTTATAAATGCAGCCGCTTAGCGAGCTGGGGGGAGGGGGGAGTAACAGGCTTGAGTGGGGAAGGGAAAGACGGATTCTGCTCTGCATCTGAATTTGGAAATTTGAGCTTTGAAACAAAAGCAAACTCAGAGATCTTGGTGTGAGTGAGGCATGGCTCAGAGACGGACTGTTCATCTTCCTTTGCCCAGACTACACCCCTGTGCCCCCTCCCCCTTGTTAATCAGCCTCCTCGCCAGACTGGCTACAGGTGCCACAATGGGTTTCCTGTTTTAGAAGAGCTCCCCATCTCCTTAGTTCAGAAAGAAGAGCTGGCCACTTTTCCCTTCTGCCTAGACGTGAGTCTGAACCATCCCCTTCATTAAAAATGAAGAAACCTGCAGCTGAGCTAGTTCTCAAACTTTGCGTTTTGAAAGCTGCCTTAATATTGATGGTCATAATGAATTATCCTGGCTAGAGTTGGAGGAGAGAGGACTTTACCAGGCTGGGGTTTGGTATTCTGTGATATGTGAGATAAATGAGATAATACACAACGTGATAAAGCATTCAGCACATAGTAGGTGCTCGGTCAATAAACCAGTACCTGTTGACCTGCCCAAAATTCATTTTTCTTCCTCTCGTACGTGTCCTATTCCATTCCTCATCTTCAAATAGACCAGAATAGATGGCCTTCTCAAGAGTCAGGATGCCTTTCTTCCCGAATGGAATCCAGCAGAAAAGAAAAAATGTAGAAGTTGCTGGACAGGAGGCAGACTAAGTTAGAGAAGATAATAGGATATCTCTGTGCTCTGACTCTTTAGTCAGCAACTTAATGAATTTTCACTCTCAGAGTGAAAAATCCGAAGACTTCGAAACATCTCATCTAAGCAAGGTCATAATGGTCTTCATCTTCACGGTCAAGCTTGGCCTGGGATTTCAGTTAATGTGTGTGGTCCCCAAGTTCACGCCAGGGCTTGGTAGGCCTGAAAAAAAGAAGTCAGAAAGTCCCTGTGTGTGTGTTTTGTGGTTGAGAAGGTGGGTGTGGGAAAGCTGACGATGGCCGGGAGGAACTCTTCTTCTGAATATGAGTATTTAAAATAAGAATTTCCCCATTGATAGAATTTTTAAATCAAAATTAAGCACAAATCCCTTGCTGATTTGTGTTTCTCCTGTCGACTGTTAGGACAGCCAGTTGTTTGTGCCAGACCAAATGCTCAGTTTCCCTTGGCACCAAAGTCATGTTTTGGGTGTCCTACATTCCGTCCAGTACGTTAACATTGTAAAATGAACAAACTATTTTCTCAGTCCTGGGGCCTGACCATCCTAACGGCCAGTTCCACCCTTGTCAACTTTGAAAAATGCCTTATTTCCACGTATCTGTAAAATTTACCATTGTGTAGATACCCCAGACTCTTCTTCTTCTTCAAAGAAGAAGAAACATATTTAGATATAAGTGTATGTTCCATAAGGGAAGTTATTTCGAAAATAAAGTAGGAAACATTTTAAAATAAACAATATTTCTGAGTTTGCTTTTTCAGTGAGCATGTTTTAAATTAGCATGTAAACTGCACTCATCGAAATCATTTTTTTTAATTTAAAGATATATAAAACAGAAAAAAGACGTCTCCTATAATCCCACCACCTTGAGGTAACAACTGTGCGTATTTTTTTAGTGTATTGTCTCCCAATCTTTTTTCAATGCATTCATACATACATATGTATATACTTTTTTAAAAATTGAAGTATAGTTGCTTTACAATGTTGTGTTAGTTTCAGGTGCACAGCAAAGTAATTCAGTTATATATATATACACGTATATGTATTCTTTTTCAGATCCTTCTCCATCATAGGTTATTACAAGATATTGAATATAGTTCCCTGTGCTATACAGTAGGTCCTTGTTGTTACGTATATACTTTTTAAAGCAAAATTAGGATTTTTTTCACTTACTATATCATAAACATTTTTTCATATCTTTAAATATTCCCTGGGAACATGATTGTTAATAGAAACTAGGATTCCCTTGTATAGATATGCCATATTTATTTAATTTTTCTCCTATTGTTGAACACTTAGGTTGTTTCCTATTTTTTCCTTATCATATAAAGCACTGGGATGAGTATCCTTGTATAAAAATTTTGTATGAATTTTTATCACCTTAAGATAAATTCCTAAGAATTGAATTCCTGAGTCAAACAATATGCACATTTTAAAGGCTTCTGACACATATTACTAAAATATTCTTCCAAAAGGTTGAACCAATTATATAGCGTCCACCAGTAGTCTATGAGCAAGCCTGTTTTCCTGTGCCTTTACAACAGCCCTGGTAATTGTGTAAGTGTCTGTGTGTGTTGTGTGTAAACTGTTTCAATTTGATAGATTAGGAAAACAGAGTCTCCTTGATTTCATTTACATTCTTTTGATTACTAATGAAGTAGCAGTGTTTTCTTCTATTTAAATGGCTATTTACATTTCTTCTTTTGTGAAATATTTGTCCATGTCTTTTACCCATTTTTATTGAAGTGTTTGGCTTTTTCTAACTGATTTGAGGAATTATTTTCTTTTTCATTAAAATCTGTAACTTCTTTTCATAGATAATCAGATGAGATTGTTATAGATAATCCAGTCGGATTGTTCATGTAGACATTAAGTTGTATTTGGAATATCTTGATAATGGCCATGTTATTAATGCACTTTTTACTTTTAAAAAAATGACTGTTTGCCTCTGATAAAAAAGATACATGGGAAAGAGCCTGACAGTGTCAATCCAGCTCGAGTTAACTATCCCAGGACACTACCAACATTTTATTACAGTTGTCAAAAAAAAAAAAACCCAACAATTTTATTGTTTTGATTATTGAGATCCAGCCACACATCAACTGAGCAATTAAAATCTCTAAATAACATTCTCTGAATTGTCAAACAAAGGATTCGTTCCCAGTGGAAAGGACTTTTTTTGAAAGAAGATAGTTTTCCCTGTAATGTCTGTGCCAGTAAATGGTCGCACTAATTGGAAGATACAGAAATATTTTACCAGGTTAACAATGCATGACACCCTAATAAGATTGTGATGACAAGCTTTTCTTTTTATGAAAGGTGATGTTACTGCATGCTTCTAATATACATGGGCTCGTGTGTCTTTTTATGACATGTTATAAATGAAATGTTTAGTAGAAATTAATCTGCTTTCCCCAAATCTTTCCTGTATATGAAATTATTTTTTAAAAGCAGGACAACAGAATCTTGATTTCTGTCGTTTTTATTTAAGTGCTTGGAATAATATATTTTAAGGCATCTTGGAATGGAATAAAAAAGGATCACAATTAAATGCATATTAAACCGCTTGTCCCAAATCCCACTAATCTGCCACTAGAATGTGTGAAGCCAGATTCCCCGTCTTGCCCTAGCTCAGGTGGCTGGCTGAGTGCAGGCTTGGGACAGTTAATGACAATCTTCCAAGACAAGCAGGACTTAACATCAATATCCCTCTCCCAGGTAGTCTATATGCTCTGGAGGTGGTGAGCTCTGTCAGGGTTTTGATGATTTTATGATGGCTTGTGTATATTTACAGTGTGTTTAAAATACTCTTTTTAATTATCATTTGAGTGACAAAGCTTAATCTTTCGATCTTTATCTGCACCTCCTGCTGATGTATGTTTGTTGGGTAACTAAAAAGCGGAAATTTACTAACACCCAAGCTCTATGCCAGTAAAGAGACTGAGGAGTCAATAGATGATTAACCTCCCTTTCTCCTCTTTATGAGAATAAAGGAGTCACTTTATAAAATCTTTGAAGGTGGCCCAGATTTTTCAAAGCAGCATCCTAGAAACATATAACAGCCATACAAAACTGGGCAACATTTGAATTGCACAAAGCAAGTATGTATGGTAAAGAATATAAAAAAGTCATTTGAATACTGTTCTTCAAACACACTGTTATAAACCCCCCATTGAAACTATGTCCTACGCATTTCATATACACATGTATGTTTACATTTATGAATATATACAACACATGTATGTATATATGTGTGCTACATATATGTTATATACATACAAATTATTTTGTGGAGTTATTAGGCAGCATGTTTGATTGGATATGGATATTTTGTTAGATTTTAGGGGCTAACTAAATAGGATACAGTCATCATTTAGCCTATCATAGCTGCATCTTAAAATGTTCCCTTTGTAGTATTTCATTTGAAATGGGATGAAAGGCTGGGGTTATTATCCCTTGTTGCAAATGAGTAAAGGCACATGTGTTAATAATGGATGCTGAGGATTTAGAATTAAGTATTGAACCTCTGTCTTGGTTTTCCAGAAAGATGAGGCACAACCACTTCCCTTTTTGAAAGCTCTTGTTTCTGATAATATTTATAGGTCAAAATTTTAAAAGCAGAGGAAAACAATTTCAGGTAACTGGCCTGTGTGATTATTGACATGTGTGATTCTCTGATAAAATTAATGAGCATCCTCAGCAGCATATATACAGGAAACTGCAGGCTGCCTAAGACTCCTCTGAAAAAATCTTAAAAATCGTGGATTGATTTGCAGATTTAGTGGGATATTAAAAGCTGATGTTGTGCCTGAATAAGATAAGCATTCTATATTAGACTGTTCTGGAGAAAGCCCTCACATGGCTAGGTGATTTTATTGACATCTCAGAACTAAAGACCATAAATTCTGCTATCGGGCAATATACTGTCCTAAGAAATAGACATCATGAATGCCAAAGTCGCCTTTGGGAGCCCAGCAGACACAGTGTGGAGTCAGATAAAGCATTAAATCCCAGACCCAGCCCAACACCTGCAGCGTTGTCACCTCTTTTAACCTTGATATGGGTAAGCTTGGCCACCATTTGTAACCCATCCATTTCCACAAGCAGTTGGTCGCTAGCATCCCCGGTGAGTCATACTCAAGGCCAAGTATGCATCCCTAGCTGCCCCCTCTCCACCTCACCCCACAGCTACTCATATCAAAATGTTGCTTATCCTGTGGTTGCCGCTTGGAGATTTAGGCAGCAGTGGGATGCTAAGGAGTTTGTGCCAAGAGTCCAGCTAAACAGGAAAGAAAGCTTATCAAGTCCCCTCAGTCAGGCAAGTGTTCATGTCCAGAGAACTCGTGAAAGGCAAAGGATGGCGAGATGAAAAAAGCAGACAGCAAGGGCACAGGTAGCTGAAGGGTTTGGTATGGTGAGCTGAGTCCGAAGGAAGAGTCAAGCAAAAGCTCTGGAGGCCAGAATGGCAGGCAGCTGGACCAAGAATCCAGATTTAGTGGATTTGGGAGGAGAAGATCAAAGACTTCAACTAGGGCTTCCCTGGTGGCGCAGTGGTTGAGAGTCCGCCTGCCGATGCAGGGGGACACGGGTTCGTGCCCCGGTCCAGGAAGATCCCACATGCCGCGGAGCGGCTGGGCCCGTGAACCATGGCCACTGAGCCTGTGCGTCCGGAGCCTGTGCTCCGCAATGGGAGAGGCCCACGTACCGCAAAAAAAAAAAAAAAAAAAAAGACTCCAACTAAAGTTCTAGGCCAAAAGGGGTCTGGAAACTGGACCAGAATGTCTTAACCACGAAAAGCCGAAATCAATTTAAGAGCTGGGCAGTGACGTACCAAGGATGGGGCAGTGGGAGGAGTCTGTCCGCTTTTCTATAGCACCATTCTCTGCCACTTCTAAACAACAGCCACGTTAGAACACTCACTCCTCTCTAAAAAAAGCTTGTGTTGGTCTAACATCCATACAATTTCTGAATTACTCCTGAAGTTTACTCATGTATATATAAGCTTTAAATTAGCACATTTTAGGAACATATTGTTTAATGAATATTGTATTCTACATAGACATTCATTCAGAGAATTCTCATTTATGCAGTCAACAACTGACACACATGGGCTCAACTGCACCTGTTCACCTCAAGACTAAATTCATTACTGGGGACTTCCCTGGTGGTCCAGTGGGTAAGACTCTGTGCTCCCAATGCAGGGGGCCTGGGTTGATCCCTGGTCGGGGAACTAGATCCCGCATGCTGCAACTAAGACCCAGCGCAACCAAAATAAATAAATAAATAAATAAATAAATAAATAAATAAATTTCTTTTAAAAGAGTGAGTTGATTACCATTTAGAATTGATTGAACCTCGCTTCAGGTGTGGTGTATGTCTCCAGCCACTATGGCGCCACGTATTTCTGCATCTAAACAGTAGATGGGAAATAAGCAGTAATAGACAAGAGAAAGAAACAACAGTTGGGGTACTTAAACTCTGCCATACCATGTGACCACTTGAAGTTTTTATTTTTGTTTAAAGTTTAAAACAGTGAAACCGTTTGCAAACCACTCTGTGTAATAGTTTTTATTTGGTAAATGAAAATTTCAGTTCCCTATGTAAAATATTTGACTGAATTTGAATCATATTTAAGTTACATATATTTAAGTTACAGTGTATTCTTTAATTGTTCATTGATTATTTTAAATTGAAGACTAAATCAAGGAAGTTATTATTACTGATTATTATATGATAGTTATTGAGAAAATTTTATGATATAGAGGCAAGGGGTGTGAAAAATGGTCTACTTCAGCCGTCAGATATGCTAAGCGTGTCCCTGGAGATGGGATAGTGTTTATGAGTACCTAGTGAATTCAGCGCCTGCTGACATAATCAATGATAATAAGGAAACATAGGCACAGGATGACCAAACCAAGAATGAACTTGATTCTGGGCTTTGTGATCTGATATTTGTGATCCTGATATTCTCTGGGTCTGAACTGACCTCCAAGTGGAGCCAGGGCTGATACCACGGAAGGAAATAACATCCATCAATTTGCCTAGAGTTAGAGACCGTAAACAAATGATGGACAGACAGGCTGATTGTTGTTGATGGTCGCTCTGGGAGAAGCATGTAGAATCTACCAAGGAACTCCTGTGGAGTGGGGACACTCATGAGACAATACTGAAGCCCTTCTGAACCAAGGCCCTTCTGAACTGAAAATTCAGAAAGCAAAATGGCAGCATCGTGCAAGATGCCAGACGACCAATGGATGGCTAATGGCCACAGAAACGGGCTGGCTCTTTTACAGCCCAGTGACTGGAGAAGGACCTGGTAATAGAGGTGAATGAAGCAGGCCAAGCATGGAGAGGTGGGATTTGACTCACACTGGAGCATGTGTGTCCAGTCTAAAGGGGGCAGCCGCTACTCAGCTCCCGCCTGTTGCCACCCTGGGGGAATATTGACCCAGGTAAGCAGATCTTTCAGTTTTTCAAGCAAAGCCAAACATCAGGATTGTTGAGCGAAATCTCTAGGTTTCTTTTTCTTTTCTTTTCTTTTTAAATAACTAATTCACTTTTTTTTTTTTTTAAGTACAAAACCAAGACTGTCGGGACCAAAATAAATGTCTGGGAGCAAAATGTCACCCTTGAGCCAACATTTTCTCCCCTCTGCACTGGAGCCTTAAATTGTTTCAGGTGGCTCTCACTACCAACCAAAGGCTGACCTCCATGCTTTGGAATACTAGAGAGGGCTAAGAATCATGTTTAAGAGAAAAGTAGAGGCACTTTTTTTTTTTTTTGCCGTACGTGGGCCTCTCACTGCTGTGGCCTCTCCCGTTGCGGAGCACAGGCTCCGGACGCGCAGGCTCAGCGGCCATGGCTCACGGGCCCAGCCGCTCCGTGGCATGTGGGATCTTCCCGGACCGGGGCACGAACCCATGTCCCCTGCATCGGCAGGCGGACTCCCAACCACTGCGCCACCAGGGAAGCCCAAGTAGAGGCACTTTTGACTAATGATGGAATGACTGTTGCAAAAACTGTCACAGCGTGCAGCCACCAAGCGCCAGGGAAGATAACACACTAAGAATAATAGCTGTCATTGATTGAGCTAGTGCCTCTGTGCCAGGCACTGTGCTATTACACCCTTCACACCCGGGACCTCACTGAGTCCTCACGGCAGCTGCATGAAATAGGTATTTGTATCCCTACTTACTGGTAAGGACACTTAGCAAGGTTTTGTCATTTTCCCAAGTTCAGTCACGCAGTCAGGACTCCACCCCACGCCTCTCTTGGACTTCAAAGCTCAGGGTCTCAACCACTGAGGCTAAGCTGTCAACAGTGAGGGGACTCGTAGCTACGCCAAGACGTCAGAGCCTGGTTGCCTTGAATATCAGTTTGAAGCGCCCATCACCCAGGAGCTTCCCCAGCAACACAAAGATTGTCACCTGGTCAATAATTGTTTGAACACCAGAGCTGGCCATTACCCTTGTCCCGTTATGGAAACTTCTCTTGAACAAAACCAACGGGAGAAGGGACCGACTTAGGCGCACTTTGGGCCGGAGCGCTTGCGTCAATGTTCTCCTGCAAGAATATGCTTTTACTTACTCATTGCTTGCTTAATAGACCACAAACGTCAACATCCTTCTGGAAGAACAGCTCGTGCTCAGAGGCGTCACAGGCTCCAAAAGATGCTGTTGAGGCACGTTGTTGTGTAAAACCCACAAGTGGAGCAGAATCCCATGTCTCCTCCTTATAATGTTAATATTTAAGAAAGCTTCAGAGATGGCCTCTGTGCTTTCTACCAAAAAATGGGTTGGGATTTTCCCCGCTTTGGCTTTTCAGACCTGGAAGCACATCAATGTTTTTTTTTTTCAACAAAAGAATGTGTCTCTTGTCCCTGGGCATGGCAAGGCTGCAGAGAAGGAGAAGCCAGCTTGTAGAGGGGAGGGAGGGGAGGTGACTGAGGGAAGTTAGTGCCCCTTGGAAAGAGATACAGGCACAGGGGCTCGCGGGGCTGTCTCATGCCCCCCCTCCCACAGGAGGCAATGAGATCGTATTTCAGATGGTTTTCTTACTGTGTCCTCATTCCATTTTCCAGGAACCCTGTGGCAGGTCCGTAATTTCTCTTGTCCTCCAGCCCAGTCTGGGGTTGAGCTTGTGTGAGTGGCCAAGCCAGCCATGCAGGTATCAGCGTGGCAGACACAGAAGTGAAATCCAACCTGCCCCCCAACCAGGATGCATTCTTGAGTGGCTATGTGGCCCCAAAGTGCCCGATAACAACTACCCCCCTCCACGGGCTGCCTCTTGTGCACAATGTATTGAAATAAGCGCTGGCCATGTTCAGTCCATACCACGCCCTGCCCTGGTGTCAGTAGCCAAAGAGGAATCAGATTGGAACCAAAAATAACAAGCACTATAAATCATCAGATGCCCCCAAACACTGAGGCATTGTTTGGAGCTTATGGCGTGCCCAGGATAGTAGGAGGCATCTAATCAGAAACTCAAAATGAACAGCCCTGTGGAACAGATGGGCAAATTCTATGGACTTTCCTTCCTTCGAGAGAGGAGGGGCCATTATTTAAATTTATATACAGCGGAACCCCATCCTGATGATTAAATCTGGATGATCGCAACATCCAGATGCATTAAACAGCAACCGTCTCAAATCAGACTTGAGCAGAGATGCCACATGGCCATGACCAAGGACACAGGGTTCATTTCCTAGGCATGTGAGTTTTGGTGCTGGGTCAGTTGGAGCCACAGCAGAAAATAGACTGATTTCCACCTGCATTTACGTGCCCCCTTCAGAGCGGGGGAATTAATGCTTCTACTTCAGTTAAATTCCACCCCCGCTCTGTGTATTTGAGAAATTATTTCAATCAGAGCTCTGCAATGTCAAGGAAAGAGACATGGCATATAGGAAATTGAACTGTTGAGTCCCGGGTGGTGTCACTGCCTCTAAGGTATCCAACTGCTTTCACTGAACGTGTAGAAAGTAGATCACCGATGTTTCAAAAAGTTTGGCTCCAGTGCCACTTAATTCTTGCTCCAGAGGCTGGGAACTTACACAAGCAACTTCACATGGAAACCAACATTCCCACCAATATAAAAGTTTTATGTAGGAAACGTGACCTCAGAGGATCCCCATATTGAGTGAAATCTGGGGGGCTCGGGACGTCCAGTTCAGAATTCTGCGTCTGGTTAAAGTACTTAGAAGCTTAGGCATATACTCAAAACGTCCTTAACATCACCTTCATATGTGCTGTCACTCTTGATCCATTAATTTATCATACTCTTTTTTTTTTTTTTTGAATTTCAGGATTCCCATAGTCTATAATGGTAAAATTACAATTGGATTGAACAGACTTAGGGGCCCATGTTGTTTCTCAGACAATTTTAGGAATCCTTAAAAGTCAGTTTCTCATGATCAGCAAATTTTAGTTTAAAAAGTTTATGAGGTGGGAGGGATCATTCTTCTTTCAGGTTCAAGGACCCCTGTTGGTTGCAAAAGACAAAAGAAAACCTTTAAAAACAAACTTTATGAGAAGGGAGAAAGGGTTGAAGTTTGGGGGCTTTTTTCTCTTTTTTTAAATTGGGTTTGCCTTCTTAGCTCTTACCTTGAACAGAATACAGAACATGTCACGTCCACGTATTTTCTTAACTGTAAAAAGTAAATACTCTAAAACGTATTTTTTCAAATTGTGATTACGTTCCAGTGGTTTCTGTGTAACATAGATTAGATTTTTATTAAGGGTTTTATTAAATAACTGGTGTTTCACCAACATCTAATTAAATCTTCTATCTAAATTGAACAGAAAATTAGGGGCGAAAAGAAAGCATTTGTAGCAGACTTTATTACAGATAAGACTATTATTTGTTCATCTTAAGAATTTGAGATCAAATTTACACGCAGCATCCTCATCAAATTTCTTTTCTGGGCTGCTGAGCCCTGGCCCCTTGAAAGCAGCCCATTATCTTCCCGCCTCCTTTTTATTATAGTGTCCTGGTTGTTGGCAACACGCCCGCTGTTTAAGGTTACTTTCATTAATTAACCGAAAGTTAATTTCTTTGCAAGCAAAATCTCTGATCTCATTATGTTGTCTTTAAAGCTGAAAGCTTCAGGTTTTCTGGTCTCCTTTGATGGCACAATAAAAAGCATGCTCTTTATCTTAAGGGAAACTGTCTCCAGGGTTTAATTTAATAGTCCTTGAAATAGTTACAGCACAGCCAGGCAGACTACAATAATATGCCCATTTTAGAAAACCTTGGCTTTGTCATGGTTAAGAGAGCCCAGTGACTGGTACAGATGTGGACTACGAGGGCTCCGTGTTCACATAAGTTCCGCGTTTTACCTCTTTAAGTCCCATTTGTACACCCCCGTTCTATGTCCTGTTGGAGAACAGAGCAAACACCAACAGCAGTGTTCCTTCCAAAGTGTGCCATCTTATTCTCTGGGAGTTTGGGGGGTTAATGTTTCGTCTGTTTGCCTTTACTGCGTTTGGTAAGCTGTCTTTTGTTCCGCTGGTAGAAATGAGGCAACATTGGGTGGTACACAGAGTTTGGGGTGTAGTGGTTTGGAGCCTGGCAAGCCTGGATTTGAGTCCCAGTCTTTCCTTGGAGGAGCTCCATGTCCTTGGATAAGTTATTTAGCCTCTTTCTCTAAGTCTCAATTTCCTCATCAATAAACTTTCAATGATTATGCAGAGTTAAAAAAGTTAAATCAAGTAACTTATCCATAGCAGAGACTTAAATGTTCAGAACGGTCCTATTCTAGTCTTTATCAGCTACAAATGTGTTTCTCGATTTGGGATTCATCCTGTTATTTTAGAGCTGGCATCCACATTGCTACAGCAGCAGCAGCAGCAGCTTGGGGCAGATGGTCAAACGCCACAGAGCATGTTTGGTGTGGATTCACTGAGTTGGGTTCTGCCTTGCCCCGAATGCTCTTTTGTAGACGTGGGCACGTGAAGAGTGTATTCTTTGTCTCTCTGAGTTAGCCTTCATCCTCTGTGAAGAAATCTGGTTACTTTCTGGAGCATTAAATTCAGTGAGTTGAGAGGGGCCGGAATGTCTTTTCAGAGCCACCAGGTGTAGATCACACAGAGGGAAGAGAACTCTTCAGGTGGCTCAAGTCTCAGGAGCCATACAGGTACACAGAGAAGCCATTTGTATTCCACTGAGTCCAACAATGTTACACATACACAACTGGGATTTACAGAGGCTGGGAGGGAGGGCTGCTGAGAGCGGGTAATGGCATGACCCAGCATGCTGCTTCCGATGCCTGGGAGACTGGGTCTGCGCCACTTGCGTATGTCCCCCGTACCTGTTCCCGATGAAGGATGCAATTGACTCGACTCAAGCAGGTCAAAGTCACTTAGGCAGAAAATCCCAGGTCTTGGGAAGAAAAGTCCTGTGCCTCTGGGGCCCTTGGCAGAAGTCAAAGGCCCAAGGTAATGTATTGGCAAAGATCCTGTCTGCTTTGGTGCCTTGCTTTCTGCTCCCCCCATGCTTTTAGACAGAAGTATTGTCAATGCTATTGATTAGTTGATCTGATAATCCGGCAAGCTCCCTGATGTGTTAAATTTCCTACTTTGGGATGACGGTAAGTGCGGGCAGAGCGTATGCTTCAGTTGGGGGGAACTCTCAGTGGACCTTGCTTAGATACCGCTTCTACAGTGAGATTGCTACAGGCATGACAGTTCCGATTATTCTTTTGGCTGTCACACTTAACCCTTCCCGAGACCATTTTCCCTAGTTATCCACGGTTTCCAGCTTTACTTTAGATTTGGAACAACACTTTGCCTTCTCATTGGGCCTCTAGGGTCTCTTGATTTTTTTTGTAGTGTTTATTACATCTATGTGTTTAGGTTTTTATTTTTCAGTTTTCTTTTCTGTTGCGAGTGCACTCTGTTCTCTTCATCTTCCCCTCCTTGACACACCCTCTGTGGCAAAAATCATCTTTGCCTTTCTCCTCATCCTGTATTGATCTTTAAACATTCCATCAGCCATATCCCTCGTTTAAAAAATGCATAGCAGGGGCTTCCCTGGTGGCGCAGTTGTTGAGAGTCCGCCTGCCGATGCAGGGGACACGGGTTCGTACCCTGGTCCGGGAGGATCCCACATGCCGCGGAGCGGCTGAGCCCGTGAGCCATGGCCGCTGAGCTTGCGCGTCCAGAGCCTATGCTCCGCAACGGGAGAGGCCACAACAGTGAGAGGCCCGCGTACCGCAAAAAAAAAAAAAAAATGCATAGCAACTTGATGAAAGGGATATGATGCGTGGTGTGTAGGTATCAAAAGAAAGTCTTTGGTAAAGGCGGTGAAGTTTTCTATAAGGAGCAGAGTGATGGTAAATAAGCTAGCACCACATCATTGCAATTTGTTTATAAGTTGTTTGTTTAGAGCCTGGTCTGGAATAGCTAGAAACTTTACCACCCTCTGATTTGTCTTTCTTTCCTTGTTATTCACCCCACCCTCTCTTTTGCTTCTGTCTCCAAGCTCTTCAACCTTGTTGAAAGGGCATCACGGTACCCTTGGAAATCCAAGCCACCACTTGGATAAATTCCGCCTTCAGCTGTCGGGGTCCACGGTGCTGTTGGTTCTACCTTCCAGCTTTACTGTGCTTCCCATCAATTGCATTCTCCACCTCGGTACAAAGAATGCAGGATGACTACTTTCATCCCCTTTGCAAAATAACAACAACAACAACAAGACCTCTGAGCAGAGAACATTAAGCCTCATTCAGATTTTGTAAAAGTGGAAAACGAATCATAAATACCTGAGAAATGAGGTTCCTAATGGAAGCCCCAGGAAGACCTTTAACCTGGGCAAGATCCTATAGCACAATTATATACAATTTCACACTTGACTGGGGCTGTTATTTGAGCAAAAATAACCATTTTTCTGCTCGCACTAAATGAGCCACGAGAGCCACGTATCCAGCTTCAGAAAAATGTAGGATCGCCCATTCAGTCTGCATGTAATCAGCGTACTTGATGGCAAGGACATTGTAGGATCAAAAGAGTTAATAATTGGATCCTGCCCACAGCTACCACACACACAATTAAGGGCAAGATTAACAGAGATGAAAAATTTATTGTGAAAATGCAGCGCTGGTCTGCAAAACAAAATGATTTCAACCGAGCAGTGGTTCTGTTGCCATAATCCTAATGATCAACTCTATTACACTAATAATACGAGAAAAACTAATTGCAGCGAGGACAGGACAGATCTTTTTTAATCTGCGTTGTCATCCCAACTAAGTCCCAACCCATTTGTATTAACCTTTGCTGACAGAGTCACATGATGGACATAATTTCTTATAATTTACCCGCTATGGATCTAACCTTTCTTCATCAAATATTCATAAAGGCAGGATTCTCAATGATTTTCTGTCTCTCTTCATATTTACAGCTTGTTGTCTTCTTACTTTCTACAGTAATTTGGACACAATTGAAGTCAAATGGAGTTAAAGTTAAATGCCTTTAACAACTAAGGTGCCTAAAATTAGAGATTTGGGGGAGGGGTCGTGAACTGGAGGGGGAGAGCTTGTGTTCCCGAGACCCTTCACATCCCAGAGGAGTTCCAGGGGGCTACCCTTCCCCCAAAGGGAAAACGAAATCAGCCGGAGAATAAAATGCCATTGCCCTCGCTTGGCCTGCTGAGCACGCACTCTTGGGCTTGTAGTTCAGGATGCTCTCAGGCTGAATTGACCAGGAGCCCCATGCCTTCCTCTGTACACAGGGCTTGCTGGGAACCTAGGCGGCCGGGACCAGGCTCTGTCTGAGTATGTGTGCCCAGAGGGGCCCGAGAAACATGTCAGGGGCTGTCATGGTGGACAAGAAAAGTTGGTTGGTACAGTTAATTAGAAAACACACATGAATATCTGAAACCATTCCTGAGAGCATTTTTGGTAGAAAAACATCTGTTTCCACTTTGCTTCTTTGTTGCTTTGACAGTTTTCTTAAGAGACATGTGGATGAAAGAAGTTTTATAAAGCTTAGGTGTTTAAAATAAGTCTAGCCACTGGTCCCTTATTTTTCCTCTCCCCCTTGAAAGGCTTCAGTTTCCATGAGATGGCAGCAGTTTGGGGAAGATGAGATCGTCTAGAGAAATCCCTTTTCTACTCCAGTCCTCAGAGGACCCTACCTTTACTAAAACAGCTAAGAATGTTGTAGGTAAATTCTCCCTTAAGATACAAATTAGTTGTTTTACCTGGTTGACTTCAACTTCCTATATTGACTAAGCCAAGAATTTGCTTCTTACTGAGTTCCCAGGATTCTGATTGGTAGAAAGGAAGTTAGACCTGAAGGCAGTTATATTCTTTAACAGCTGATTCACATCCCTAACTCTAAGGTATCTGATTTTCTTCACCACCAGTTAGCATTTGTATTTTAAATTACACAAGGAATACACATACTTTATAAAAAAATTAAAACTTTATAAAGTACTCTTTGACCACTACCCCCAATCTCAGACCTCTTGCCCTTTCACATATTTTTCTGTGCATTTATAGACATATAGATGTACTATAGACAAGTATGTTTTCCTTGTTTTATATAAATGGTCATTACAAATAACCATTGCCTCTATAAATCAATGCTGCCCAACTTGCTTTTGTTCCTCAATAATATATCTAGATCTGGAAATCCTCCTATGTTAGAACATGTAATATAAATCTGTTCTGTTTAATTGTTGCAGAGACGTCCATAAGTTGGATATACCATAGTTTAGTATCGTTCCCACGATAACGGACATTTAGGTTGTTTCCAGTTTCTCAAATTATAAGCAATTCTGCAAAACACCATTGGCTGTTTGGAACTGAGATAGAGCATGTAATTGTTTTAACAGCATGCTGGCTTTTGCAAATACAGTTTTGAGAATGTTTGTAGTGACCCGATAGCTCAAGATACTTTTTTAATGTTTTCTACCAAGCCAAGTTTCCTTTCTGATGGGAAAGACCAAAACAATTATGAGACATCTGGTATCATGAGTACCCCACAAATAAATAGACATTCCAGACAGCAGTGAACTAAATGTTTTCAACAGGGGAAAAAGTGATAATCAGCTGTCAGAAATGCCCAAGGAAAGCTTGTTATACAAGGAGACTATCATCGTGGTGAGTTTCCTGTTATACAGATTGAGTTATACTGAAGGTCAGACGATGTCCCCTGAGCTGCAGCTGCATCCTGGGAAATTCTCCTCCATGGTACTGGGTTCTCCATTTGCCTTGTTTGCCAATACTCATGCTATAAAGAGGTGTCCATGAGTATGATAAGGATGGCTTGCCAGTTAGGATATGCATACATGCATGGTCTTAATAGCCATTCCTAAGTCTCTTACAAATCCAGTAGAAGATGGCAGGAAGTTCTTTTAAAGGACCAAAATCCTTTGCCAGAAGGTTTGAGGGGTACGTCCCATGAAAATTTTTACTAGGAATCTCAGAGACTGTCATTCTTCTGGACTGGAATTGGATAGATGCTGAGATGCCCACCAGTTCCCTCTGGGTTAATGGAAGAAATAAGGCATGTACACAGTCAGATTGTATACATTTGTAGAAGAGCAGAATGGAAACTTCCAATCTGAGTGAGTGTAAAGATTCTAAATTATTTTTTAAATAGTTCACATTAATTACTGTTAGGTTTAGGGAATAATTCAAAGTTGGGTCAACAGTGTTGTCAGGTAGAGGTTTTACTTTGGTGAAAACCAACAACTGACTTAAGAATGGCACATAGATGGAAAAGATCCTTCAGGAGTTCATAAAACATTGGGTATCTCTTATTCCTGCAACTCCGTTTTCAGGGTGTTAACTGGCTCAGTCTGTCATTCTATACTGGGCACTCTTATCCTTATCTTATAAAAGGGGGAGTTGAGAGATTCTGTCAAAGGTTAGTAGAACCTAAGAAAAATAGAGATAAATTCATCAAAAATTAAAAACTTTTGTGCATCAAAGAACATTGTCAAGAAAGTGAAAAAAAAACCTACAGAATATGAGAAAATCTTGCAAATCATGTATCTGATAAAGGTTTAATATCCAGAATATGTAAAGAACTCCTAAAACTCAAGAACTAAAAAACAAACAACCCAATTTAAAAAAATGGGCAAAGGACTTGATTAGACACTTCTCCAGAGAAGGTATACAAATGGTAAATAAGTTCATGAAAAGATGCTTAGCATCATGTAAATCAAAACCACAGTGAGAGACTACTTCATACCTACTAGAGTGGCTATAATAATTTTTAACAATAACAAAATAACAAGTGTTGGCAAGGATGTGGAGAAATTAGAACCTTTGTATGTTGCTGGTGGAAATGTAAAATCATGCAGTGCCTTTGAAAAACAATTTGGTGGTTCCTCAAAAAGTTGAACGTAAGATTACCGTATGACCCAGCAAGTCCACTCCTAGGTATAAACCCCAAAGAATTGAAAACAGGGACTCAAACAGATGTTTGTGTACCAATATTCATCACAGCATTATTCACAATAGCCAAAAGGTGGAAACAATCCAAGCGCTGAATTAGGCATGCCTACAGTTGAAGTAGGCATCCCGAGATTCTAGTCTCCTAACTCTGCCACAAATGAGTTGAGCAAGTCTGTTAACCTCACCTTAAAACTGAGAGGGTATAAGCTAAGATGAGCTCCTAAGAACAGAAGTTCTGTCAAAGCTGAAGTCTAGAAGAGCTAGCCATGACTGTCAAAAATTACCTCGCTGAAAAATGAGACTCCCCTCCCTTTTAGGAGAGAGCTTCAGATTCTTTACAGCGGAACCTGTTCCTTTATCCTCATACTATACCCACTATGGAGGCATAATTCACAGCCTTACTCGCTGCCTGTCCAAGGACCTTTCTCCTGGGAAAGAACTTTATAAATCATTTTAAGTTAGTGGCCATAACTCCCAGGTGCTTACATGAGACCAAGTGGAAAAGGACATTAACTTGGAACTAATTAAATCGCTGCTGGTCTGTATTTGCTGTCCTCCTGAACGAATCTCTCCCAGAAGGCTGGTCCTGTGGTCAGCCCTGGGTGAGACTGTAAAGAAGGTAAAATCGGGCTCCAGAGGAACATCCCCCCTTCCTCTCACCCCAGGGAAGTCAGAGCTCATGTGTTTCTCTGCCCTATCAGGACGCAGCATGATCTCTCCGAGAGGTGACTTAAAATAGTCTCCTCCTTAGAAGCAGCTGCATTTTATTTTATTTTTTATTTATTTATTTATTTTTGCGGTGCGCAGGCCTCTCACTGCTGTGGCCTCTCCCGTTGCGGAGCACAGGCTCCGGACGCGCAGGCCCAGCGGCCATGGCTCACGGGCCCAGCCACTCCGTGGCATGTGGGATCTTCCCAGACCGGGGCACGAACCTGTGTCCCCTGCATCCGCAGGCGGACTCTCAACCACTGCACCACCAGGGAAGCCCAAGCAGTTGCATTTTAAAATGCCTTTCCTTCTTTTCCCCATATAGTTGGGGGGAAAAAAAAACATGGATGAATGGTACACTTTCTGGCATGGTCTGGAGGCCAGAGCAAGAATTGTTTTCGGAGGGAAGGCTATCCTGGAACCTGTCCCTCGCACCACGTGGGCAGGCCACCTGCCGATGATGGCACTTCCATAGACGACCCTGGCCCTGTAACTTACAGGTGGGTGCCTTTGGGCACTAGGACCTGGGCAAGTCCATCTCCAGCTAGAAAGAGCAATTTAAATTAGGAACAGCAAGTTCCTTCCCATCTCACTGGAGCTCCCCTATCAGCTAGGGCTGCGGAGAAAGCATAATGGCCCCTCAGTCTGTGCCAACTCCCAGGCGGTCTTGACTGCAAGACCGTTCTTGCAGAAAGTGTAAATTCTAACTTAGCAGTCGGCTGTGAAGCCTGGCTCCCTAGCAGGCCAGGCATGGGGACAGGAGGTGACAGCCGCTAATCAGGTCCTTGCTGTGCCGTCCTGACTCACTGCCGAGCCCTGGCCTGTTCCTAGCTGACCCCACTCCTGTCATGCTCAGCAAGAAGCTCAACTTCTCCATTAATCAGCCTGTTCGCAGGAGCCGGAAAGGTGACTTGTAACAGGCCTCCCGTTCCCAGCCTCCTCTATAATGATATTCTGCACGAGCAGAGTCATTCTTTGATTCCCTGTGACCTTCTGGATTTTGGCAAATGAGGAGGTGCCCGAGATCCGCGGTGAGGGCCTAAGGGTGTCTTTCCTGCAAAGAGACACTTTCCTCTTCCACCCCCGCCCCCTCCCCCATCTCTCACGGGCACGAGCCAAGGACGTGGCCTCACTCATTTTCCCTGTTGGAAAAAGCCTTCTTCCCAGAGCCAGGGGGCTTTGGGATGAGGTGGCTGGCACTGGTCCACACATGAGTATTTACCAGAGGTGACTCCGGGGGTCTGTGGCTGCCTCGCCTTGACAGATGAGAAAATGCTGCCTAAGTGCCCTTGCCAAGGTCACCCCACAAGCAATCACTGGTGCTGGGAGAATGCGCTCACCCCAGACAGTGAGGGAGCTACAGGCCCAAGCTGTCAGAGCCCTGGAGTGGGAGACTGCACCAGCCCGTGGAAGACCAGAGCGTACAAGACTGTAAAGTAATAAATAGATGATGGCCGGTCTCTCTGCCTTGCTTGCTCCTTGGAGATGCCCGGGTGGGAACGTGGTGGCTGTGATGATTAATGAATCAACCCACCCAGTTAACCTGCAGTTTGGAAGCCACGTGCAGCCCTAAGGCAGTCTCTGGGCTACTCATCCTTCCTCTCCAAGGCGCCAATGGGCTTTGGTCTGCTGCTGGCGACGCCGGCAGCCCAGCAGAAACTTCAGTTGGAGGATTTCAGAATTTGGTCCGCGTTCTATTGAAGTGCAATTTTTTAAAAAGTCCTTTCAAATCCAGTCATTTTAGAAGCAACCCCTGCGCTGACTCAGAGGTCTGCTCAGTCTTCCGTGGCTCTCAGCATCTAGGATTACGCCTTCTTCCTCAGCCTCAATCCACGGCCCCCAGAAGTAAATGAACAGCCTAAATTGGATGTGAGTTGCGTTCTGAAGATACACATCAGGTGAACTTAGGAGTACGGGGAGGCTTGGGCAGTACTGCTTCTTTTCTCTTGCAGCACAAAGGGGAACAAAGCGTCCAAGCTGTGGGGATGGTCAGGCTCAGCGCTGCCCCCTCCCTCTCAGCCGGCTTTGGGTCGGGGGTGGGGGTGCTCAGGCCAGGGAAGAGTCTTAAGGAGGGTATTTTGCTTCATCCACAGAACACCACGAGTAGGTTGAGCATAGACGTTTACTCTCATGAAATGACCCAGTTCCTAAAAAAGTGAGATGTTTTCTGCAAACTATGGGACTAGATCCTGTCACTTCCCTGTTTAAAGCCTCCAGTGCTTTCCCATCTCGCTGAGAATAAAATCAGTCTGTACAGTGGCTTCCAAGACCCTGGTCCTCTCTGACCCCACCTCCTTCCTCCCTTGGTCACCCTGCTTCAGCTACAGTGGCCTTCTTGCTGTCCCTTGATCAAGCCTGACTCATTGGCACCTAAAATCCTCTTCCCCCGATAGATGCCTACTGCTTCCACTCCAGCCACAGCCCTTCCTCCCCGCCGCCATTTGCTCACTTATTCATTTCCTGTTTGGTTTGCTCCAGAACATTGATCCCTAGAAGACATTACCTTAATGTCTATTTGCTTACATTGTGTGGCAGAGAACACTAGTTTCTCATCCTGCCCTCATCCTTTCCTTCTTCCTGAGTATAGAATCCCAGTTTTAATGGAGGAGAGAAGAGGGTAGCACATCCAGTTAAAAACCTACAGGGACTTACTTCCCTGGCAGTCCAGTGGTTAAGACTTTGCACTTCCACTGCAGAGGGCATGGGTTCAACCCCTGGTCGGAGAACTAAGATCCCACATGCTGTGCAGCCAAAAATAAACAAAACTGTAAAAAAAAAAAAAACCCAACAAACAAAAAAAACCCTACACTTCGCAGCCTCTTTTGCAGCCCAGGGACTGAGTTCTAGTCAGTGACACGGAGGTGGAGGTTGGTTGGCTGTCTTCCTTAGAAAGAGGAGGTTAGGGCATGTTTTACCTCTCTCTCCTTTCTCCCGCTCCTGCCTGGGAAACCAGATATGGTGGCTAGAACACCTGAACCATAAGGTGACCTCAAGGATGGCAGCCATGAGCTAAGGATGGCAAAACAAAAAAATAGATGCAGCAGCCTGGGTCCTGGATGTTTCAGGTGTACAGCAAAGTGATTCGGTTATACACATATATATGTATATATCTTTTTGTTTTGTTTTGTTTTGGGTCTTCGTTGCTGCACACCGGCTTTCTCTAGTTGGAGCGAGCGGAGGCTACTCTTCCTTGCGTTGCGCAGGCTTCTCACTGCAGTGGCTTCTCCTGTTGCAGAGCACAGGCTCTAGGTGCATGGGCTTCAGTAGTTGCAGTGCATGGGCTCAATAGTTGTGGCTTGCGGGCTCTAGAGCGCCAGCTCAGTAGTCATGGTACACGGGCTTAGTTGCTCCACAGCATGTGGGATCTTCCCGGACCAGGGCTCGAACCCGTGTCCCCTGCATTGGCAGGTGGATTCTTAACCACTGCACCACCAGGGAAGTCCCTATATATTTTTAAAATTCTTTTCCATTATAGTTTATTGAGTTTTCCTCCTTCTTGATCACTGAACCCAGCAGCATAGATATTTATGTGGGTAAAAGCAATTTTAATTTCTAAATGTTAGCTGCAGAAACAGCATCATTCAGTTCCTAGGGGTATAAAGTGCAGATTTGCTTCGGCTTTAAGACGAGGAAGTTTCTGACATCTTTGGAGTTCAGCGACCTTGTTAGCATAGCAATCCTGATGCTACAGTTGCTTTGACTTCTTGCCCTTCTACCGAAGAGCTACACTAAAATATAGTTTTATTCATATCATAAAACATCCATAGGCAGATGGAGCCATTTATTATCTCTAATCTTGAAATGGCAGCTTAGAGACTCCAAGGATTCTTGGGCTAGGGTGGAATAGTGCCCAGAGGGGTCCATGATACACATATGTTATCTTAAGGGGATAAGAACTTGCCTGCAAAAATACTTTTTGGATCAGAGTAACAGTGACTGGTAGTACTTCCAATTCTACCAATAGAGGAAGTGCAGTTTTGTAGAAAAATGCTGAACTAGCAAATGACCTAAGTTTTAGTCCCAGCTACGTGTCTTAGCAGCCATGTGACCTGGAGCAAGGCCTCCACATCCTAATCTCTGCAACTGGGACAGCACCTTTATTTCCTACCCTAGTAGTGAGGGTCATATGAGATAAGGTATGTGAAGGTAAACCATAGTATTTATATGTAAAATCCTAGTTGTTTAAAGATGGGAAGAACCTCAGGGGTTGTCTAACCCAACCTTTCATTTTACAGACCTGAGTACTGATGGCCAGAAAGTCAAGATTTTGCCCAAGGTCACAGGATAGGGTAGTGGTGGAGCTGGGTCTTGAATTCCCAGACCAATTTTCTTCCTACCATATCATCCTCTTTGTCCATGGATGAGATAATGTTATTATTTCTCCTTTGGTTGTGCCTTGTGCATTTACTGTCGTTATCATAAAATTGGTGATACTGCAGATGGATTAGTCCTGCCTTAAGGAAGTACAGTTGGAAGTTCAGATGCAAGTTGCTTTCAGTCAACTGTGCATCGCACCGTATTTACTATGGCTTCAATGGGGCAGACTCTAGGCTTGGAGGATATAGCAGTGAGTACATCAGAAATCCCTGCCTTCAGGGAGCTTATCTTACACACACACACACACACACACACACACACACACCCTTGATGGTATCAAATGTTGTGGAGAAAAATGGGGCAGGAAAAGAAGATGGGGAGTAGGGAGTGCTAGGTTGGGTAGGTAGGAAGGGGTGATGCTGCTGTCTTAGGTAGGATAGTCAAGGAAGGCCTTACTGATTAGATTATGTTTAAGTGGTGACCTGAAGTCATAGGGAAGCGAGCCACATGGATATCTTAGGGGAAGAGTGTTCAAGGCTGAAGAAACAGCAGGTATTCGAGCGCTCTGGAATACCTGAGAGTATTCTTTGCCTGTTCAAGGAAGAGCACATCAGCCAATATGACTGGAGCAAAGTGAGTAATGGGACAAGTGGAAGGAGAGGCCAGAGGATGGGGGGTGACGGGGGGCTGGGGAAGCCGTAGGTCATGAAGCGACTTGTGGACTATTTTAAGAATTTTGACTTGGACTCGGCTTTTAAACGGGTGCAAAGCAGAAATTCTTCAGAAGACTGGGATGCCCTTGATCAGTTGACATTCTGTTTTGACCCACCATTTTCTCTCTGGTTCCTCATTTGGACTGCCCCCCACCCCATTGGTTTGCGGCTCCACCAAGTTTTCCATGTAAGTGCTCTTGACCTATTAGTGAATGTTCTTAAAGGAGAGAAAAGAAACAAAGGCCCAGTAGCTTCATGTTCTGTATAAGGTTAAACTAAACTTGGGAGATGCTTCTCGGCATCCCAAAACCAATTAAGCAGGTTATTTGGAAGTTTTTCTAAAAACAGCAGTGCAGTGGAAATAGACTGACAGGTGAGCAGATGGGAGGACCATCAACTCAAATTTATTTCACAGCTTACAACTCAAGTGAGCATTCCAAAGTCAGAACAGCTGGCCTTTTATTCTGTAAGCCACTGTCCTTTGCTTTGCTCACCTCTCAAGAGTAGGAATGGATTGTGCTCCAATGGAAGTTTGTCCATCGGTCTTTGACTTTGCAGGGGAAAATCCTTTGTAGAAAACAAGCTCTTGATGTAAATCAGATTTCTCTGTAATGTCTGCTTCTTTCATGGGTTATGAAGTTTCTGGATTCTGGAAGTCGATGGTGTTGGCCTCTTAGCTTTCATTTTCATAACTGTATTCATTACCTCTGTGACTACTGTTATCTGATTCTGAGTAAATGGAATTTAACCAAGTAATCAAAAAGCAAAACTCTTCAGGTTTGCAAGAAGAAACATTTTTTTAAATGTTATAGTGCATCTGAAAATCACAGCTGCCTTGAATTTCTGATTGTAAGTTATTCCGGAATCTTTCTGAAGTTTGAGACTGTCCCGTGCAAACTTTGCTTAAGTTTCAAGCAACAGGGAAGTCACGAAATTTGGAAAGGGTTATCTTTTGTCAATCATGGTCCTTTGTGGGGTACTGTGCTGACAGAGGATGGAGGAGAGACCGTATTCTATGGCTGAAAGGAGGGCTTGATACTACCCAGTGGGGATTTTGCTCCAATAATTGCATCAAATCGGACCTTCTGCCATGTTGCAGGTATAACATTAATATTACTCATTAAGTCATATGCCTGTATGCTTCCCTCCCAATGGCAGAGGCACTGGCAGAATATATTTTCTTCCAAAGTGTTTGTTTTCATTGTTGCCCTTTAAAAATAATGAGTTCATTCTATTCCCTTGCAAGGAAAGTTACTCTAGACTGCTTTGAAATTGTATATCTTTTGTTGAGCACCTTTCTGCAGTGGTTCCATAGCTTTGTGTGCTGGGGAACCCAACCCGGCCTCTCTTAAAACTCCCAACCAAGCTGCCTCAGACTTGATTCATATAATCGTCCAGCCAATTTGACCTTTATATTGTTAGCCTTGGCCAGGTAGAAGTCATGCAAGTTTCAGATGACCCTATCATGTGACCAGAGATCAAAGGTCAGCAGCTCCTAAATGTTCAGCTGTCAAGGTAGCCCATTCATCACTCTCATTATGTAACTGACAAGCTGACAAATGAACCTGGGGATAAAATTGTTCTCAACTCTTTACCTCCTGGATTTACACCCCCGTGTTGGGCCAAGCAGTCTCCAATGTTAAGTGGTTCCACGGGCCTGCTGGAGTCCCTGAAGTAGGGGGAGGGACTCCAGGAGTACTGTTCTCTGTGCCAGACCTTGTGAAGTCACCAGTTACCTACTTAGGGAGCCAAGTTGCAGGTCTACAAGAACTGACCCTGAGCCTGGTGTCCTCTGAAATGGAGGTGAATTTAATGTGAGTCCTCTGTGGACCCAAAGACACCCACGTGTCCCCCACCCACCCACCCACATACCACCTTCAGCATCTTTGTGGTCCTTTGTGGTAGGTGAAGATGGTGAATGTTTTCGCAAACTGGCTCAGTCTGAAGAGTCACGTGTGAAAATTCACATGGACAGGACCCTCCTCCCGGGAGTCTAGCTTGGGGCTAGGTGCCTTTGGAAAACTGTTTATAACCAGGACCCAAACTGATTCTCTTGATGTCTATATTTTGGAACAGTACAAAGAGCTTGAGATGAGGAATCAGACAATTTTGCCAAATCCTGACTCTATCCTTTCTTTAGCTGTGAAATCTTGGACAAGCTATTTAATCTTCTGGACCTCCGTTTTCCATTTGAGGACATACGTTTCATTAGAAGACTTATACAGTGCCTGCCACTTAGTAGATATGACGGGCTATTTTTAATGTTTCTATCAGCATTATTACTATTCCTTTGGTCTGAGAGGCGATGTCATCAGGGAAGCATTGGCATGAGATAGAATTTCTTTATAGTATCTCCCATAGCGACAAAAACCTCTGAAAAACTTAAAAGGGCAGAACGGTAAGGAGATGTGAGGATTACACAGTATAATTACGCAGGTTGGGAAGAAACCCTAAAGAAGGCAGCAGATAGTACAGTAGAAGGGAAAAGGTCATGGCATCCCCCTGGACCCCGAAAGAAAGAACAGAGATGCCTATAAGCCGTTCTGTTACCAAAAAGTGTCCCTGATTTTTAGACCAGTTAGAGGTCTTGTGACCTTGTCTCTTCATCTCTTGACCCCTGGGAGGTACTATCTGAGCACCTTAGCCCTCACCCCAGGGGCCTCTCTTCTCTGGTGGAGTCTTTGCCACAGGTCAGAGGAGCTCTTAGCAGTGATCTGGAGTGGGACAAAGCCCTGGTTCCATATGTTAGGAGGACAGGGAACCCTGGTCAAAGGAAATTTCTTCTTGGATCCCAAGTAGGAACTCTAAATGTTCATTTTCCTTAAACAAAACCAGACACCCTGCTATTCATGGCTACTGGGCTATATAATATATTAATATTATATTTCAGAGAAATTATAGGTAATATTGGTGTTGAGGAGAAGAATTAGGAGCGATGAGAACCATTATTTACATGGAAAAGGGTGAGTTCCAAACATGTGGAGAGGACAGTTATTTGCAGCAGCTGGGCTTGGCCTGGGCTATTCTCTGTGCTACACCCTTCTCCTTCCAATGAGGGAACAGTATAGGTTCACAGTAGGTACTCCATAGGCATGCTGATTGATTGACTGAGATCTAGACAGCAGGGTTCATCCATTCTGAACAGCACAATGATTTCTCGCAAAATGGCTGGTTATCCAGATGGCTGAATGGTATTATCCTGGTATTCAAAAGCATTTGGGGGATATTTGGCTTTTAGAGCATCTAAGCAAGCTCTTCTATCAGGCTTCTCCCTTCTTCCCTGAAATGTGAAGCCAAAAGTAGATTTTTAAATAACCAGAAGTTAAGTCGAGTCAAGCTTCTCAAGGGGTCATGGCTGAAAAAATACTACCTGCTAAAAAGGTATATTGACCCACCCCATCCCCCCCCCAAAAAAAGCTGACCCATGGGCCAAAGTGTAGCTTTTCCTCACTCTGATGTGTGTTGACTTTACTGATCTGAGAACATTAACATGTGAGTCAGAGGCAAGAGGTTAAAAGCCTTTGAAAGAGAAAGTGAGAGTGTCCTTTGCTGGAACTCACTCAGGAGTTGGTTTTGCTTAGTGGTTCTGCAGTAGGTAAACTGAGTTATACAAATCAAACAAGCTGATTTCATACAACCACCTTAGTCAAAGTAGACCATCGTGATTCATATGACAGGGCAGCTCTTTCTTTGTCAAGTTGTCCACAGAGCCATGATGGCAGTAACACAAAGTCCAAGAAGACAAATTATAAATGCATTCACTCACTCTTCTCTTTTCAAAGCATTTAGAGTCTCAAGGGTAGATGATTATAAACAGGTCTGCATGCTCGCCTCACCTCTAAGACAGATTATTTGGAACAAAGCCTGGTGAGACCATGAAAAACAGTACAATGGAGCAGCCTCTTACTCAAAGTGAGATTTGAAATGTGGTGTTTAATGTAGACATCATGGAGAGTCAGAATTATTCATGGAATCCCTTAAATGGTACATAAAGTACTATTAGGGAGTTAGATCCCGTGTTATATGAAAAAATACTTCTCTCTTTTTTTTATAAATTTATTTATTTTTGGCTGCATTGTGTCTTCATTGCTGCATGCGGGTTTTCTCTAGTTGTGGCGAGTGGGAGCTACTCTTCGTTGTGGTGCATGGGCTTCTTGTTGCGGAGCACAGGCTCTAGGCGCGCGGGCTTCAGTAGTTGCAGCACATGGGCTCAGTAGTTGTGGCGCACAGGCTTAGTTGCTCCGTGGCATGTGGGATTTTCGCGGACCAGGGCTTGAACTCGTGTCCCCTGCATTGGCAGGCAGATTCTTAACCACTGTGCCACCAGGGAAGCCCCAATACTTCTCTTTTAAACACTGGAATAACTCTGTGTGGCAAGATGCTGCGATTCTACTGGGCCCAGAGAAACTAAGAACGGAGAACATGCAGGTCCCACATTGGTCTCGAGCTCCCTCCAAAGCACAGAAGGCCGTTGAGTTTGTTGCCCCTTTACATCATTATTTCCCACTTTTTTCATGCTGGTCCTGGCAGTTGCGTTTTTCAGGTTAAATGTAGATTTGATGTGATATCACATCAGGGTTTTCTACTTGAGTGAAGCCTCTTAAGCCTTGGTGCTGGTTTACACTGTGATGTGGCTGATACCCTAAAACAGCCTTCTGTTTGACATGAACCAGGATGACAGTCAACTCCTCACTGTAAGTGAAAATTCCAGGAAAAAACTCTGACTTGGAGAAGACTGGATATTTTCTGATGAAGCTGTGAGTCTAAATTGCTCTAGTCTTTTGGGACTTTCCTGGCGGTCCAGTGGTTAAGACTTCGCCTTCCAATGCAGGGAGTGTGGGTTCGATCCCTGGTCAGGGAACTAAGATCCCACATGCCTCGTGGCCAAAAAACCAAAACATAAAAAACAGAAGCAATATTGTAACAAACTCAATAAAGACTTTTAAAATGGTCCACATGAAAAAAAATCTTAAAAAGAAAGTGTGATGTCTTTCACACTTATTTTTTTTAATGCATTCTTTTTAAGGGCTATGTGATATTTCATTATCTGGATGCACATAGTTTATTCTTTTTTTTCACACTTATTTTTAAGCATTACAAGCCCCCGTCCAACGTTGCCTAATCTGCTGTGTTTTAAAAATAGAACTTGTGTCACATAGGAAAGGGCTACATTTGTGCAGTAGTCTACATATTTTTAAAGGGCTTTTATATACACTATTTAATTTTTATCTTCACAAAGTCCAGTGAAGCAGGGAAACATGAACTTCGTGTAACAGTTGAGGAAACTAAGAGGTTGGGAGATTTTTCTCAGGGTCACTCCAGGAATACAGTTGACCCTTGAGTAAATTTGAACTAAGAAGGTCCCCTTATACATGGGGTTTTTTTCAATAAATATAGTCAGCCCTCTGTATCTGTGGATGCAGAACCCAAGGATACGGAGGGCCAACTGGAAGGGATTTGAGCATCCATGGATCTTGGTATGCAAGCAGGGGGTCCTGGAATGAGTCCCATGAAAATACTGGGGGATGACTGTATAATTAGAAGTAGTTTATGCTCTTAAAAGATGAAGATGTATCTTTTACTTCTATAGATGATAGATGCTTATGCTATGAGAACCTCAGAGTCATTAGAATGAAGAGAAAGTTTTGTCAGTCATTTGCTGTAATTATTGTCACAGGAACATGAAAAAAAAAAAGCATTTTGCTCCTTTCTTTCCCCGGAAATGGTTTGTAATCTCCTGAATATCTACGTTGGGCAAGAATAGCTAAGTAATCAGGGGAGAGCACCCATTGTGGTCCAAATGGGAATCCATGAGAAAGATGGAGTGTGGGGGAAGGGGCAGCCAGCCAGTTGTCCAGGGTCTGCACAGCCCCACTCTCCCACCTGCCATTGGATTAACCTGGGGTAAGGCAGCCCTCACGTCAAATGTGGTTCAGATACCTACCTCCCCATCTCTCTCAGGTTATTGTGAAAATTGAATAAATCACTGCTGCATATTAAGATTCTTCGGGACGCTTAAACAATGTACAGAATGTGCTAATTTTAATCAGGAGTTACTCTCTTCTTTCACATTAAAGAATTCTCTCTTAGGAGTTCGTTTTTTTTTTTTTTTTTTTGTCTCCTCAATGGCCTGTGCTCGGTAACATTTCTTCATCAAGTTCTAGTTTTTTGTACTTTTTTTTTTTTTAACGCTTGTTTATCCCAGTGAATCTTTTAGCAGGAACCATTTCTCCCCAAATCTTTATCATTTCATCAAGAGTCATGGAAATGTTACCTGTCCTTCTTTATTTGTTGCAAAATTTAGGGACGAGGAGGAAGACCGTACATGTTTTCTTAAAATCAATGGCCAGCACATTACTGTAAAACCTATTGATTAAAAACACAAAGTATAATGTTAGTCATTTAGTCTGTGAAGTGATGCAATAAGGGAAGAAATTTATTCTCTGGCTCTTGCATTAACCTTTTATTGACTACTTGCATACCCATAATTAACACACACTTTAGCTAAAGTGGTTAATTTCAGCATGGCGACCAGTGTTCACTAATGTAGCTGCGGTCCTCATCCTCCAAATGTAAGTGTAGCCCTGGGGGAATCAGCAGGCAGTGGGGCCCCGCGTGAGTTACACCTGAGAGAGGAGAGGAGGCGAACCTCTGGACAGTCGGCTGACAGGCCAGCCAACGTGACACCTTTCGGCTGCTTCCTGTTACGTCACTACGTCATTAGGGAGAACCATTCCCAAGTAGCAAGGGTTTTGAGGGTAGCTATAGAGTCCTTTGAGTTGAAATAATGTGAATTTGGGAGGGAGGGAGATGAAGCATATATTATTTTCCATTGCTCCCCTTGCAATGCTGCATAAAAGGAACAGGGTTTTCTGAGTAGATCTGAGTTTATTTGTTCACCCTTTAGGATGGGAGTAGAGAGCACAAGGTTGAAAGGGGAAACTGTAACTTTCTTACTGTTTAGCTAAGTTTCTTACTGTTTGTCTGGGTTCAGAATGATCTGCTATCCTTGATAAGGAAATTTTTAGGGAAATTTTTTTAACTTTCTTTAGAAAGGTCATCCAGCTCTGGTCATTAAAACTGGCTTATTTTTGCACAAAGGCCAGTGTGGATGACACCAGCGCGCTCTTGTTTTCTGGGTAGAAATTTGTCCCCAGTGGAAATATTATTGGAATCAAAAACAAAAGCCAGGGATTTCATGCTTTCAACTCAAATGATCTTTGCACACACTGTACTGTATCAGCAGCATCTCAGTTTGGAGAGAGGACTATCAACGTGCACTTGGCAGGCAGGGCCATGGCAATGGATGCTGTAGAAGGCAGGAGGTCACTGAGGGGTGGGATGCATGGCCAGCATATCAGCCAGGACTCTTTGGGTTGCAAGTGACAGAAAAACCTAACTCAAACAATAACAAGCTCATGCAACTGAAAAAGTGTAAGCATACCTAGCTTCAGGTGAGACTCAATCCAGCTACTCAAACCATATCACCCAGGACCCAGCCCCTTGCTGCGTGGTAGCAAAATGACTATGGTGGTTCCAGATTACACATCCTAATAGTTCCCAAGCCAGGAGATAAGAAAGTCTTTTCCCTTAGTTCCCAGACCAGTCCTTTGATTTACTCTCTCAGTCTTGCCCTGGAGTGGGTCACGTGCCTCCCCTAACCTACTCCCTGTGGCTGGGAGAATAGGTTGTGCTGATTAGATTAAACTAGTCAAGGCTCTCCCCTGGCTGTAGAGGTGGAGCCAATCTCACTCAAACCACGTGGCCAAGCACAGGGATGGGACGGATTCCCCACAGGAAACTTAGAATCTTCTTTGTGGGAAACTTGGGAAAAGACACAAGACAGCCAGTGTCCACCACCGTCAGGACTCCTAAAACATTTCCTAAGAGAACTCAGGGCCCCTTGATTTTGTGAGAACTACAGAGTAGGCGTGCTGAGAAACAATCCAACTTTACTTCCGAGAAATGCCAAGTCAATCTGAAACAACTGCCACTCAGACAGTCCAACAACAGCACCTTTTATGAATTCTGGGTCTTAGGAACAACTGCTAAGTCTTTCTAGATCTGAGCATCTTAGCCTGTCACTGGAGAGCTGTAGCAGCTTGAATACATAAGCCTCAGCGTCCTGGAAGGTCACGTTGTGATAGGATTCAGCCACAGGCTCAATCTGATTCAAGCCAGAAAGAGCTGCTTCTGGATCTCCAGAGCTTCCCCCAGTCCAGAGGCCACCCAATCAGTTAGCTGAAGGGAGGGGACAGTGACAGGTTCAATAGGCAGCCCTCTTGTTGGTATCTCCCATTGTCACTGGTACTCTTAGTAAAAGTAATGATAGCAACAATAGTATTTAAGAATAATTGAGGGCTTACCATGTGCCAGGCACTGTGCTAAGTATTTCACATGTGTTAATCCATTTAACCTCCACAACAAGCCCATAAGTAATGTACTATCATCAGCAGCAGCAGCATCAGTATTCCCACGTGACAAGTAAGAAACTGAGGCTTGGTGAGGTTAAGAAGCTTGCCCAAGATGTCATGCCCCAGGGAAGCAGCAGCTCCTGGTGTCCAGAGAACGTCTTTACCACTGTGCTTCCCCATCTTAGGAAATTAAGATGGGCTTCCCTGGTGGTGCAGTGGTTGAGAATCTGCCTGCTAATGCGGGGTCGCGGGTTCGAGCCCGGGTCTGGGAGGACCCCACATGCCGTGGAGCAACGAAGCCCGTGCGCCACAACTACTGAGCCTGTGCATCTGGAGCCTGTGCTCCGCAACAAGAGAGGCCGCGATAGTGAGAGGCCCGTGCACCGCGATGAAGAGTGGCCCCTGCTCGCCGCAACTGGAGAAAGCCCTCGCACAGAAACGAAGACCCAACACAGCAAAAATAAAAATAAATTAATTAATAAACTCCTACCCCCAACATCTTCTTAAAAAAAAAAAAAAAAAGATGGAAGAGAGGCAGAATGAGTGAATTGAGCAGGAGAAATTGAAACCCAAAGGGAGAAATGCCTTCAAGTCATTCTCAAGCCTTTTCTTTTTCAGTCCCACCATCCGGCATGATGTTGAATTGGACAATGTGCTTTGAGTTGGGGGCGACTGTGCTTCCTCGCAGGTGAATACATTACCTCAACAGCAAGCCCTCTGTGGGTCGCTGTCGTGACCATTGAGAAACTGACAAGGAGCACTGGGCGTTAAAGGAAGTGTTTTAAAGTGATCTTGAAAGATCTGAATTAAGGCCCTGAAGAGACCAAACAAGGGGTTCTAGCTCTAGCCCAGAGGGAAGCAGTGGGTACGCACAGCTCCTAGCCTCTCAGGGCCGGCATGAGAAGGAGGTAGTACCCACACCAGCTGGTCCTTCCGTGGGAAGAACAGTAGAAAATCAGAGCACTTCACCCAAAAGAAAACTGGGTGGGCTTGGGAAGCTTGTGCAATACAAGTGTGAGCCAACTTCTGCAGCAGGTGTTAACATTTTTAATACTTTCTCGAAATGAGGGGGCAAAAGCCACTGCCAGGTGAAAAAGCATCTCTGTTGACTTTTGACAAACCTTATGCTATTCGAGGTGGATCAACACTTATCACAGCCCTTTAATCTGCCAATCAGGGTAGTGCGTGCACAGATCATTTACCTGCCGTGAGATGGAAATGCTCAATTTGGAATAACTCTCCCTACCTGGTAAATTGAGCCTTACCCTCTGATTCTGAGGCAGAGAGAAAGAACAATTTAAAAAGCTTTGCAGAGTTCCTTTGTAATTAGTCGCAGCTTCCCTTGAATATTAATTTCCCCCAGCCCTTTCATGTGATTTAGAGACTGTCCCTAGAACTGCAGAGATGCACCCACTGCAGCGAGCGGCAACTTCTCGAACACCTATTATTATTAAGTAGTCTGCAGAACGTGCCTCTGTCCTTCAGTTCTGTGTGGGCTTATCAGTGCAAACAGTTTAATATTTATGCTAAGAGGATTGTCAAAAGCAGCTTCTGTTGCTTTAATTCTTGTTTTAAATAAATAATGAGAACATTTAAACACATTACTCTTCTTGGGGCCCTGAGGTCAGCTAATCTTATTATTTATGAAGTGATGTGCTACATAATAGTACTTAGTGCATGTTAACAGACGCTATTATCAGGGCCCGATGCGGAGAGCTGAAGATATATTGGAATGTTATGTGTAATGTACGACGGATTGAGTGCACAGGATGCCGGTATAGCAATTAACCACCCGAGAAAATAGGTGTAAAGTTGAAGTATGTTTTCCCATGGGGATCCCCTCACCATTAATAATTCCCCAGAGGAGAAGATGTCCTTTAGTTAGGAGCCTGCTCGACCATCAGGCTTGGAAATAGGTCCAGGATGGTCCGTTCTTTGATCTCTTCATCTTAGTTAGCCCTACATGGACGACAGAGGATGGGTAGGACCCCTTTTTAATTGATTTAGAGAACAGTGCCAAGAAGGTCAGGTGGGGTGGGGAAGGACCATGCAACTCTCCCAGATGTACTCAGAGTATTTCTGAGTACACCTCAGAAATACTCAGAGTATTTCTCTTTGGTGCATGCAACGGTCACCGCCACATGCTCCAAGAGAGTAGAGAAATTGTTCGTTTCTTATTGCAATGTGTGTTTTCTTCTGTCGGATCCTCACTTTTCAGATACACAAAGCCAAAGCCACTGAGTTTTCCCAGACCAATTTCCAATAAGCTGTGGTCTTTCGGTAAGGTAGATGCCTGCCAGGGTGCGATGATGTCGCCCCAACTTTTTTCCTACGAGGCTATAATTTAGTTGCGTATGATAATTAATTTCTCTACTATTGATGAATAATCCATTTAATAAAAACCGTGATTTAAGTGTTTTCCTTAGGGAGTCACTCTTGCTAGCCTCTTAATTTAATTTTGTGGAAGTTTTCTCCACCTATTCATCAGTGGAAATGATTATTAACCTCTATTTGCATATATCCTTATAAATCGGTCTCTCCTTGGAGTGCCTTTTTCTGAGCACAGCAGGCTGGGACACTTGTAAATCTCTGGGATCTCCAAAGTCAATCCCCGTCTGTAATATTGTTTAATCTATTCTTGGACGTTTTAATGCAGTAAATTCAATTTAATCTTTCCCAGTAATCTAGTAATACATGGAAATCCCACAAACATTTAAATCTGATAATGGCTTAATCACACACTTTAAATAACAGTCAAGATAATGAAAAAATAATTCACCATTTTAAAGGCAGAGTAACTGAATTTCCCCGATGATTGGCTTCTACAAAGCCATTAGAGGTAATACAGATCTGGGCATTGGAAAAAAAAGAAGTTCCAGTGCCATAAAGAACAATTCTTCCTTCTTATAAACACACCTGCTTTCTGCTGCCCAAACTCACCCTTGGTTATCAGCACCACCGTCATAGCGGATCGTCACTGGGGCATTTGGCAAAGTTGCCCCAAGTTGCCCATGAGTTTGGGTCTTCCAGGCATTTCCTCCCAGGGATAAACTGCCTATTCTTACTCTTTCAGGTGCCAGTCCCGAATTGCCCGAACTCTACCCGCGGATCAGAAGCCAGAATGCCGGCCGTATTGGGAAAAGGATGATCCTTCAATGCCTCTGCCGTTTGATCTCACAGATATCATTTCCGAACTCAGGGGTCTGCTTCTGGAAGCCAAACCCTAGAGGAAGAGCCCAAGTCTTAGGTGGAGGAGCAAAGGCTGTTTTTGACTTCTCTCCTCCAACCTTGTCATGGGCTTAGGCAAGGGGATTATGGGTAGACTGGGCCTTGGGATTGTAGACCCTGGGTCCCAGTTGGAAACAGCTAGGGGAATGGAGCCCATGAATATTAAAATGTTTAAAAGTGACACAGTGTTACAGTGATTTGGTATTAAACAAGAACCTCCAACCCCCAAAGCTATTCCCCGCTTGGATTTTTAATGTGAGCCATTCCACTCCCAAGGCCTGGGAAGCGACCAAGGTGAGCCTGGCGTGTGGCAAAACCTAACCTACTTTCCTCCTTCCCAAACCTTTGAGAGACTCTGCAGGGGATGACTCTCAGGTCATCTAGGGGAAGACCGAATTTAGAGACATTTAGCCCATTTTCTCACCACACCCTTTAGAGGCTATGCTGTTCAGTATGGTAGCCACTAGGTAGATGGAGCTCCTTAAATTTAAATTCCATTTTAATTGTAATTAAAAATTCAGTTCCTCAGTTGCACGAGCTACATTTCCAGTGCTTAGTAGCCGTGTGTGGCTAGTGACTGCTGTATTGGACACAGAACATTTTCATCATTGTAGAAAGCCCTCCCAGACAGTGCTTCTATCAAAAGTTTGAGAGCAGGAGATTCTGTTTTCCCGTTCTCTGTAGCTGCTCTCCCCACAGGCGAAATAAATTAAAAGAGAAATGCCTCGTTGAAGAGTAGCCTCTTTTCCTTCTCTAGGACAGCCTGGGTTATGAGCCCTGTACTCTGCACATAAGAATGGAGCAGTGTTGAAGATTAAAATAAAGTTGACATCCTGTCTTTAGGAAGTTTCCCTGATCTAATGAAAGAGACAAAGTCCTATTTACGTGGCTTCCTGATTTTAGCCAGCATACTACATGTTGTTTTATAATTCCCCCATTCGCACATAATGATGGGTAGAATTGAGGCTTGAAGAGGAACCCTAGTGCCCATCCTGATGATGTTGGGGCACCAGAGAGACGATGAAGAGGTTAAGACTTGGGCTTATGGTTTTCGAGTGCCTGGATCTAAATGCCCAGTAGCTTGTGACTTTTGGTGTGTTACTGTGCCTTGGTTTTCTCATCTGTATAATGGGGATACTATAGGCACCAACTCATAAGGTGAAGATGAAATGAAATAGCTTAGCTGCAGACTTCGAACAATTTCTGACACATAGTTAAATACCCAGTAAATATTAGTATTATTATATGTCAGTAAGTGACCTGCTGTAGGCATTTTCCCCTCCCTTCCTCAATCTTGGTGCCAGTTTTGTCTTGTGATGCCCTGAACCCACCTCTCCCTTTTGGGCCTGGCTCCCGACCTTTGGTGACCCTGGAAATCATGAGAATAGTTAGCCCCTCTCCCCAGCCTGTCACCCTCTTTGTAGTTGTTTGCAGTGGTTGGAAAGCTGAGGAGCTTTTTTGCCCCTTGAGAGGTGCGCCGAGAACCAGGCTCTCTCCCGCCAGCAGAATCTCGCTAGTTCACATGGAGTCAACCCCAGGGAGTTCACGTCACACAAAGCAGGCGGGGTTTCCTCATCTTGAGACTCTTCGTAGACATTGGATGAATTCCCTGGTGTCTTGAAGCCTCAGTCTCCCCGTCAGTAAACGATGAAGCGCTGCCTCTCAGGGTTGTGGGAGAGATTAAATGAAATCACGTAGGTAAGGAGTGCAGGGCACGCAGAAGTCACTGGCCGGGCAGCCTCGGGACCATCTAGCCTAGTGTTTTATTTCACACACACACACCCCAGTGTCTGTTCCTTGTCATAGTTCACTAGGTGCCAATATTTAAAAATTGGGAGATTTCATGTAAAATAAAAATGTGTGCATCCTCTTCGGAATTCAGAACATCTGGCAGCCCTAGGCCTCCACCCTGGCAAGGCAAAGAGCTAGGTAGCGCCCGCTCAGGCGGGGCGGGAACCTCTGTGGCCCCCGTTGCTCCCAATTACCATTTATTGTCAACCTGACTGGCGTGACGCCTTTGTGTCAGCACCCTCCCAAACTGCTTGCTTGCATCCCTAGAGTAGAAATGCATAATAACGTTGAGTGCTTACCCCAATATATGTGTATTACTATCGAGCTATATTTGTGGACTGCTTGTACTAATAGGTCATGTACATCATAAAACATGCATAAACAATAAAAGTACTGAAAGGATGAGATAAGAAACCAAGAGAGGTCCTGCTATTTTCTCCTCGCACACCAGCGGGTGGGCCTGCTTCCTTGGCCTGGGGGGCGCCCAGGTGGAGAGAGTCCTCGGAGTCCTGCAGGTGGGGGAGGCTCCAGGGGTTGGAGAAACCACTTCTAGGAGTGAATCCGAAAGGCGAGATCACATTTGCTCAGAAGAACTGGTGGCTTTCACTAAGCACGAGCTCATTGTGTTTAAGGGTTACATACACTCTCTGAGGAAGTTTCAGGTGGGTAGAAGGAGGAAGGGCAAGAGATGATTTTAAGAAAGGGGGGGCTTCCCTGGTGGCGCAGTGGTTGAGAGTCCGCCTGCCGATGCAGGGGACGGGTTCGTGCCCCGGTCCAGGAAGATCCCACATGCCGCGGAGCGGCTGGGCCCGTGAGCCATGGCCGCTGAGCCTGCGCGTCCGGAGCCTGTGCTCCGCAACGGGAGAGGCCACAGCAGTGAGAGGCCCGCGTACCGCAAAAAAAAAAAAAAAAAGGTGGGGGGGTTGCTGGGGACGCTGACAGCTCGGATCCTGCTCCTTCCCTGTGAACTGGTAAAGAACTTTCCCTGGGACACGGGCCATGTGTATGGTGGAGGAGAGGGAAGCTTTGCCCCTGGGACCACCTTGAGGCAGCGGTCCTCAGTCCCAGCTATCTTCAGAGAAGTAATCTGAGGAGGTAGATCCCTTTGCACTAAGATGCTACTGACTTCCCCTCCCACAAACCTTTCTTTTTTTTTTTTTTTTTTTTTTTTGCGGTACGCGGGCCTCTCACTGTTGTGGCCTCTCCCGTTGCGGAGCACAGGCTCCGGACGCGCAGGCTCAGCGGCCATGGCTCAGGGGCCCAGCCGCTCCGCGGCATGTGGGATCTTCCCGGACCGGGGCACGAACCCATGTCCCCTGCATCGGCAGGCGGACTCTCAACCACTGCGCCACCAGGAAAGCCCCCACAAACCTTTCTTGACCGCCTACCGCAGGTCAGCAGCGTGGTGAGCCCTGGGCATCCAAGGACAGGTGCCTGCCTTCCAAGGGCTCCCGTGTACCTGCCCCCATGCCAGTGCTGGGGAATGTAGTGACCTGAAAGATATTTAACTCTGTAGTGGGGAGACAGGCAGTAAATCACCAAATAAATAAGAAGATGGTTTCAGATCATTTTAAGTGCCAGAAAGGGAATCCAATGGGTGAGGGGACGGAGTGTAGCTGGGGACTGAGGAAGGTGAGGAAGGGTGGCTTGGATTAGGAGGTCAGGGAATGAGGGTAAGGGAGGAAGAGCTTCCCAGGAAAGGGAACAGCGGGGGACGAAGGCCGGAGGCTGGAAGTTGCTTAGAGCGCGATGTTCAAGAAACAAAAAGGACCACTATGGCCGAAGTAGAGAAACAGGGGAGAGTGAGGGAGATGCAGCTGGAGAGGAGGAGGACCAGCCTTTGGGTTTGATGTCAAGCGCCCCAAGAAACACCGAGGGCTCTATGGGGGAGGGGTGGGAATAACTTGACGTGAGATTCTTCTGCTTTTACATGATCGCTCTGGCTGCTGTCTGGATTCCAAAGGGTCTCAGTCCAAAGGCACTGCTTTCTAACTGGGAATTTCCCGCATCCTCGGGCCAGATCTTGAGATGGGGAAGATGTCCTGCCAGCCCCTCCGAGTGCATGAGGCGGTACCCCATCCTCCTTTTGCTTCACTCCAAGCAGCACCCACCCCACCTGCTTTCACGGGCAGCCTCAGCCCAGGGGAGTTCACTAGACAGAAGAGAGGGCGGGGTCACGGCATCCCTCGTGACACAATTTTAGTAATAAGCTTCCAGATCCGTCACTAAACGAATCGAGGGATGCTAGAAATGATATTCCACCGACCCTATTGAATGGACACTCCACATTCAGTAGGTTTTTTGTGTGTGTTTCGAGGGAAGGTATTTTTGAATGCAACTTTTTTTTTTTTTCCCTGCTCTAGTTAAGGCTGATTTTACCACTGGGCAAATTGCATACATTTGGATCCATGCCACGCTAAATACTGTTTATTTTGGACATCTGTCAGAGGCAAGCCCATGGAAGACAGGGGGATTCTTATTTGAAAAGGCAATTCTCATCCAAACAGATTGAGAAGGAGAGGAGCGGTGCAGATTAAAATGCACTGAAGTGGTAATGCCGTTTATCCAGTTTGCCTTTGTTACTTTGTGATTAAATGGTATTTTTAATTGAGTTTCATTGGGAGCCATAGGTATCTCGGTGTTGAAATCAATTTGACAACCATAAAGGGGGAGGGAAGGCCCAAGAGTGTTGTAGTGATTGTGGCTGCAGGGAGAGCCGGGCAGCTTTGAGAGGCTGGGCCAGGGAGGGGGAGAGGCCAGAGAGGCGGCCAGGGATGATTTCCTGCATGATGGCCAGGGTGTCCATGGCTGCTGCTGCTTCTGGGGAGCCGATTGCAGGGATTGTCAGGAAAAGGGATACACCTGGCTCTCTCGCTTACCCAAGAGACCCCAGTAGATTCCCAGTCTGCCGGGGAACTCCAGGAAAGGTCCAAAGGGTCTGTTTCTCGTCTCTCCCTTATTAACAAAGAGAAAGGGTGAGCGCCCCCAGACCCCGTGCTGCAGCCTGGAAGGACCAGACCTCACCCCAGCCTGGCTCCCGAACAGGGCTGCCCCACCATCCTTCATCCCATCAGCCCCTGTTCTCACGGGACCGCACCCCTTCCTTTCTCCCAGTACCCTGTCAAGGCAACACGATCGATCGATTGATGTTCCAGGTATCAGGCCCAAATCCTCCTCCCACAATTGAAAACTAGTCCCCTCGGCACCGCTGCTCTATCTTTCCTATCACCATTGATCAGGTTTTCAGAATCTTCTGATTCCTGGGTGGCAGGAGAGGCTTTTGGTTGCAGAGTCCTGGTTCTGTATGTGATCCTAAGGCTAGCCTCCCTTTCAAGCCTTTGTTTTCTTGTCTGCAAAATGGGGATAATAGTAGTGCGTCTACCACCTAAGGTTGTCGTGAAGATTAAATAGTTGACGTGTGCCTAAAATGCCTCCAGCTGTGCCTGGCATACACCGGTCTTCAGTGAAATACCAGCTCTAATGATTATTATCCCAGTTTCCCGTGATAACAGTTGTAGCTTCATTACTCGGGCAAATCACTTGACCTCTCTGTGATTCAGTCTTTGTTTCTGTAACGCCTAGCTCGTTGGACTGTTCTGTCACCACGATGATTCACATTGTGTCTCCTACTTAGTACCAGAACAATACGTTACCATCCCATTCTATCCCATTTGCTTCTCACAGCTTCCATTTTTCTCTCGGCAGATGGCGTGGACCTTTTTATAAATGAGATACTCTGAAAAATGATTCCTTCGTACTCCCCATTACTACAACGGGATTAGGTCACCCTTTGCAATTTTAGATTTGCTTTAAAAATTCTTGCTGTCACCTTTTAATGGATGATCTGTGTTCAACAATTGTTTATTGACTCTGAATGTCTAAGTACCAGGGTCAGTCTATTTGCAGGGGAGGGAAGCATTAATTAACTCCCAGCATCCGATTCAGTGATTCTTTTCCAATGATGCAGTTTGTGACTTTGCTTGCATTTTCTTTTCATCAGTCCTGAAAGAATCGAGGTAAAATAGTTCCCCCGTACATGTGTGTCAAGCTAAATGGATAACAGCAGATACAGATCTGTTTGCCTGTCTGCACTTGCCTTTAGACAAAATTCATCAATTTTACAAAAGCTACTGACTAAACATGGCACCAGTACAAATAAGCGCTTCTAGCATGAGGGTTTTCCCGTTGTTTTTAATCTGGTAAAGTGCTGAGGCTTCCTGCTGAGAGATGGGAAGTGCTGGCTTAGGACAGCACTGTGCCCCACCGAAGGGGACCAAAAGGTCAAGGCCATTCTACGGGAAGTTTAGGAAAAGCCCAGTGGTTCCGGACCCTGTGTGCTCAGAATAATCCCAACCCACTAGGTTAGTGACTGCCACAGGAAGCTGCTCCGCACTCATATTAAAGATTAAATAGAGACCACAGATGAGCTAGCCTTTAGTGATGCCTGTTTCAAAGGTACCCTTGCTTGCCCTTCCCAGCGTCCAAGACAGGAGAGAGAGAGGGTCTGCAAGCTGCATGAAACTGACAGGAAATACAAGCACTGTGAAGCCAGCACCTCTCCGGCCAGGGACCACATTAGGAAGTACTTTGTAAACACCAAAGCCCTAGGCAAATCCAAGGAAGGAGGATTATTATTATTTATTATGTGAGACCAGTTTCATTTGGGTGCGTAATGGAAGAGTTTGCGTCCGTTTATCACTTCTGATCCGGCAAGGCCAGTCTGACACTTAGTGACCTATGGCTCCCTTCTGAGGCCAAAACAAACAGCCAGAGTGTGGCTGCCCTTGCACAAGAATAGTCTCAAAGAATATTGTTAAGGCCTCTTCTAAAATTTTTTTCAGACACCACGCGCCCCACGAAAACACCTTTCCCGAGTCAAGGAATGTTCAGCCCTTGCTAAAGTCATCTTGGGGCCTGGGGACGCACGGATACAGGGAGCGGACTTTCATTTTTTCCTTGCAAATCTGTCGTCCCCAACTGAAAACGCTTTTTATCCTTTCAAACAGGGAATTCCGTTTTTCACTTTGGAGCAAGCGCAGTTAACCTACCAACCCCGGAGCCCTGAAAGGGCTGAGTCAATTTCTCAGGGCAGCTCAAACTCCTGCTCATAACTCATCCAACACAGAAAACAGTACCTCTGGTCACCCTCCCGCCCCTGCCCCCAGCTCTTCAGACAGAGATTTCCAGTTGATTACGCCTTGATTAGAGTCGGGAAAGAAGCAAGCCAGGTATATAGGATTCCCATTGTCCTTCCTTCTGCTCCCGGCCAGGGTCAGGCTGAGAGGGCCCTCAGTGAACACTGAACAATCAAGCCCTGTTTACCATGGACGTTTAGTTTTCTTTTCTCGAAATCAAAACAGAGTTTAGTAGGCAGCGTATTTCATACATGCCTCTTGATCAATGGAATGATCTGTCAGAAGCCATTAAAGCCCCCATTAGCTTGAATGCATTCAAAGCTAAGCTATTGGATCATTTAAAGGCCACGGTGATTGTTTTTAATATACTGTACATTGATTTCTCCCTGTGAGCGGCAACATAAGTTTGAAACTAACTGTGTATGACTAAGGCTTCATTTACTGTCTCCAGTCCTCTGCAAAAAGCATGGTTTCACTTCGACCAGAAATGTCTGTGTATAGTTTTTAAAGAGATGCAGACCCCGGTAGATTTCCCAAGGTTTAGACTGGGTTGGGTTGGGTTTTTTTCTTTTTTTCTCCCCAAGCTTTCTCCCATTTCTTTGTGCCCCCTAAGTGAGCTGTGCGTGCAGAATGGGAGAGGCATCCCTGCCAAGGATCTCAAGTGAAAGGCGGTGTGGGAAATTTTCCTGAAAGCATGAAGCCCCAGTTGAAGCCAAAATCGAAGTGAATTTGACAGCCTTGGGCCGGCAAAAGTCTGTGTCCAGCACAAAGCAACAGAAGTGTGACTGTGTCAGGGCATCCCGGCTGGGGCATAGTTTGTTGAGTGGAAGGTGGAAGAGCCCGCCTTCGGCTGCCATATTGCCATCTCTTGGTAGGCCGACCCTTCTGTGCCTTAGCCAAAATGGATTCTTCTAACAAACACTCAGTGATTCCTTCCTAAATACCAGACTCTGTGCTAGGAGCACGAGGTTCTGTCCTCAAAGTCCCATTCTTAACCAGAATTTCTGGTCTCAGTCCCCTTGTTTATTTTAATACAGAGCTTGAGAATAAAAGAGTATTTTAGTCAAAGAAGCAAGAGTTACCATATTTGCAAAGACATGTAGCCCAAAGAGAAGTTTTTGTACTTTGCACCCATTTTACAGATGGGGCAATTAAAGCCCGGATGAGAGAAATTAAGTTAAGAATTACAGAAATGGGTTTTCAAGTTTCTGGTATATCTTGAGATTTGGGAAGAATATGAACATTCTTAAACCCACCTCCCAAATAAACCTAAAGTATGTGGAAGAAGAAAGTGGTTCCACCTTCTTTACAAGTACAACAATGGCCTACCCTTCTAGTTGCAGCCCAGAAAGGAGAAATTTTGTGAGTCTAGAAAACAGTTTATGTGCCATTAATTCTTTTTCTCTTGGGCCACAAAGGTCCACAAAATTTTGGTGATATTAACTACCCAAATAAGCCATTGGAATTTATGGTGCAGGATACTAAAATCAGAGGCCAAGTTTTATCAAACACTGGCAGGTCAAGCAAAAGTCACAACAGTAAATTCTAGAGCAGGAGTCAGCAAATTATGGCCCACTGCCAAATCTGGCCCACCACCTGTTTTTATTAATAAAGTTTTACTGGAACACAGCTACACTTGTTTGTTTACATATTATCTATCAATGGCTGCTTTTGCACTCCCAGGGCGGAGCTGAGTATTTGTAGCAGAGACACAAAGGCTAAAATATTTACTATCTGGTCCTATACAGAGAAGACTTGCTGACCCTTAGCCTAGTTCAGAGGACTGCTCTGTCGCCTATGACCCTTCATAAGTGATTCACAACACGTCTGGTACTTAGTAATTACTCAACACATACGAAAGATGATGATAAATCTTATTATAGTGCCCCAACCAAAACACTCATGCCAAGACCACTCTCTATACAGCAACGTGGAAAAAAGCATTCAAGGGCAACACCGTTAAGGGACAAAATAGGATAGGAGCAAACCCCATGGCTCTTCCTGAATTAAAGGAGCCCGAGTGATGCAGGGAGGGGACCAGGGGAAGCCATCACGAGAGGATGGAGCTGCCGCCTGCCTTTCAGGGTCAGGCAACTTCTCTCAAAAGAGGGCAGGTCTTCAGGGGAGCGAGCTGCATCCTGATCTTCCCTGAACAGACGGTAAAGAATCTTTCTGAGCACTCCCGAGTACTCCTGCTCCTGTAAAAGTGCTAAGATTATTCTAATGCCTCATTAGGAGAGGTGGTGATCTGGTGTACGATTTTTTTTTTTTGAAGGTGGGTAGCAGGAAGCAGCGGGGTGGTCTATGCTTTCTAACTTACAGGGCTGACTAATGTGTCATTATAAAGGGTCAGTAAAACACAACTACTGCTTATTCTGTGGTTGACTTATCACCCAGAAGGCTCTGGCTCTTAGAGTTTCTATGAAGGAATTCACAAATGCTCACTTTTGTTCAGCCGTTGTAATTGTAATGAAGTTGCGAGGTGAGCCTGGCTGTCCATTGATTTCTCCTCCATCCCGGTGCTGTCTGTTCTTTTCACTTCCTTAAAGCTTTTGCGTTTTGCCCCTGCCGTCCAAACTCTCCAGGAATGCCCTGGGTCTTTACTGTCACACTGCCTCTCTTGCCACCTAAATCCCTGAGTCACTTGTAAGTCACTCCACTTTCATTTGTGGATCATTTTCATTTGTTCTGTCACCAGAGTGTTTATAAATACTATTTCACCTGTCAGATTCGGTTTCCATATTGAACTGTAAGATACCAGAAGGCAGAGCTCACAAGAGCCAATGTTTGCTTCCATTTTATTATATTCTGTACTACTCAGAATAACACTTCATATCTCCCAAAGCATTTAATATTTATTAGCTATCAATCCAGCTAACTTTTATCTGACACATAATAGGTACTCGATAAACACCTGCTGGCTGGCTGTTTGCTAGAGCAAAAAAAATCTATCCTTATCATCCCCTGCTTTAAAATCCCCCCAGACTCCCTTCCCCTAAGATTTTCTGGCCACAGCTTACAAGGCTATTTGAAATTTACCTCCAACCTCCCTTTCCAACTTCCTCTCCCAAATCTTACTTCTCACCTTGTTCCAGCCACACCTATTTTTGTACCACGTCCTGAATTCTCCCATGGCTCTGGCCCTGTGTCTAGGTGAGCTGGCCTTGAGCGTAGTGGGACTTCACTGCAGGCAAGAGGATAAAGCTGAGAAGGGGAGGAGCTGGGGAGAATTTGGTCAGCAAAGTGAGTGTCCCAAAGGGGCATTTGATCAAGCAGGCGCTGCCATGATAGCCAAGCATCTGAGCTGGTGGCTGGGACGTGGCAGCAGGGATTATAGGGGGCCTCGTTTCTGCCTAGGGTTAAAGGGAGCAGAAGAAGCACCCCCAGGAAGGAGCAGACAAGCCCTCCATGTGGGGTCAGGGCCCGGCCCAGCTGCACAGCCTTCAGTACAGGGATCCAGGCCCAGGGCAGCTGCGAGAGCGAGATCACAAAAGACAAACTGCCTTGGCCAATGGAGGTTGAGGGACGACTGGAAGAGCTCAGTGGACATGGACTTGGGGCACTGAACTTGGGTTGGTAAGATTAACTTCAGATCCCATTGGCCTGGGGGCATAAGGCTACACTACAGTGGTGTCACATCATAAACATTTACTCAAGAATTCAATTCTCCATGCATTGCAAACACACACAAACCAAGGGGCAAACAGCATAATGATTCCATCCCCAAATGGCATTCAGTAAGTGAGTAGCCTGGAGTGTGGGGAGATGGGGCACCAGAATCCTGTTTCCTCTTTTGGGAAGGTACCTCATGGCTTCTAGAAACAAGCCAACTGAAAAAAATCACGATCTGTTCCAGCAATGGTAGGAAAAACTGTCCAGACACTTCACCAGAGAGGACGTATGGGTGGCAAATAAGCCCATGGAAAGACGGTCAACACCATTATCTATTAGGGAAATGCACATTTAAACCACTGCACACCTACAGGAACGGCTATAATTTTAAAAGTAGTGATAACTCCACGTGTTGGCAAGGATGTGGAGAAGCTGCAGCACCATCCGCTGCTGGTGGGAACGTGAAATGGTACAGCCACTCTGAAAATCAGTTGGGCAGTTTCTTGTAAAATGAAACATACAATTACTACATGACCCAGCAATCATACTCTTGATCATTTATCCCTGAAAAATAAAAATGCATATGACTGTTCATAGCAGCTTTTTTCATAATAGCCCCAAACTGTAAACAAACTACAAAGGGTGTAACTTGGGTACAACCATGCCATGGAATACTTCTAAGCAGTAAAAAAGGAATAAACTATTGATACACACACAGCTTGGACGGATCTCCAGGGAATTATGCTGAGCCAAAAAAAAAAAAAAAAAATCCGATCTCAAATGGTTATATGCTGTAAATGTATGTAGATAAATGATTCCACTTCTTATATCACCTTCTTAAATGCACAGAAGTATAGAGGAGGAAGGCAGATTGGTGGTTGCCAGAGGTCAGGGATGTGAAGTGGCTATCGAAAAGCAGCACAGGGAGGCTTGTGGTGATGGGACAGTTCTGTATCTTGATTGTTGGTGGGGGGCGGTCACGTGCGTCTACACACAGGATAAAATTGTGTAGAACTGTGTACACACGTGCACACACAACTATTGAAATCTGAATCAACTCTGTGGACTGTAGCAATATCAGTTTCCTGGTTTTGATATTATAGGACAATTTGATATTGTATTACAGTTATCAAAGGTGTTACAATCCCGGGAAACTGACTAGAGAGCACAGAGGACCCCCTGTATATTTTGGGGGTAAGTTCTTGTGAATCTATAATTATTCCCAAATAAAAAGATTTTAAACACTGGCCAGGCTGGACAAAATAAAATGTAGTGTGCCCATTTCCAATGTGCCACCTCCCTAGGGGACTCTCCAGAGTAATTGTCACTGTAAGTGATTTCTTGTACATAAGATGCGACTGCACTCTTGAAACTCATAGGTCGCTCATGCTTGTACCTTAGAACAACACCCATCCCTCGAGATCTGGCTTCCCTTGGGCATTGCTGCCATGTCCTCAGGAATCCTTCTGGAAGGAGACCCCTCTCCCCATTCATTGGATGAAACTTTCAGACAAGGTCACAGGCACATCTAATAATCTGAAATGACCTTTTAACCAAACATATATGGGATACACGGGCCTAGACTGTGCTCTTAAGTGTCCTTTGAAACCCGTGTCCAGAAACAGTACTACCATATGGGCCAGGCACTGTTCTAAGCACTTCACATGACTGTCTCACAAAATTTTCACAGCAACCCCATCTGGTAGTTACTATTATTTAATTCCATTTTTCCAGGTGAGGAAATTCAGGCACAGAGAGGCTAAATAACTTGCCCCAGATCACACAGGTTGTAGCTGGCAAAGACAGGATTCCAACCCAGGGAGTCTAGCTCCAGAGCCTGAGCACATAACCTCTCTTTCCCAGGTTGACCTTGGCACCATTCTCAATTCAATCCAAGTTATTGGTTCCACCAAACATAGAAGATACCAGATCTGGTAAAGGCAGGAGCCAGAGTTACTTCCAGCCACTGCCACATAAGAGCAATGCTTTATAGAGGAGTGGTTAGATACCTGGGCTTTGGAGGAAATCATACCCAGATTCTAGTCCCAGCAGACCTCCACTACACACACACACACACACACACACACACACACACACACACACATGCACACATAGAGCTGTGTGACCACGGGCAAGTTGCTTAACCTCTCTGTGCCCCAGCTTCCCTTCTGTTAAATAGGACTACTAACAGCACCTGTGACATAGGATTGTTTGAGAGTTAAACAAAAGAGAGAGAGTGCACAAAGCTCTTAGCATAGCGCAAGACTCAGAGTAATTGCTCAAAAAAGAGAAACCCAGATTTTCGAGGCAGAAACTTTGCTCTTTAGTGCTGGGGAGTAACTAGGGAAGGGGGTCAGGTTTTCCATGAGCATTATTGTAAAAAAGAGCAATTTCTGATCCCTGATGAAAAACAAAGGTACTATCTCAAGGGTCCAGCACTTTGAAAGCAGCCCAAGCGCTTCGTAGTGTGGCCTAATGGCCATGTCCCCTCTGAACAAAGTTGTCAACTGCTTTGGATGGGACCACTTGTAAAGATGGCAGGGATGGAACTTCCCTGGTGGCGCAGTGGTTGAGAGTCTGCCTGCCGATGCGGGGGATGCGGGTTCGTGCCCCGGTCCGGGAAGATCCCATGTGCCGCGGAGCGGCTGGACCCGTGAGCCGCAGCCGCGGCCGCTGGGCCTGTGCGTCCGGACCCTGTGCTCCACAACGGAGAGGCCACAACAGTGAGAGGCCTGCATACCGAAAAAAAAAAAAAATGGCAAGGATGCTAAGGTCAACTGATTCATAAACCATTCAAGAAGCTACTAAGGTAGGGTTTAGGTGTGAAATTGATAAGTAACCCACACCCCCCAAAATTTTTAAAAGAATATTCTTAATATTCTTTTAAAGTTTTTGTTCAACTTCATAGAAAACTGGAGGAAACCTTTTTCCCCTGGAGGAAACTTTTTTTTTAATTTAATTTTTATTGGAGTGGAGTTGATTTACAATGCTGTGTTAGTTTCAGGTGTACAGTAAAGTGAATCAGTTATACGTATACATATATCCACTCTTTTTTTTAGATTCTTTTCCCATATAGGCCATTGCAGAGTATTGAGTAGAGTTCCCTGTGCTGTACAGGTTCTTATTAGTTATCTATTTTATATATACTGGTGTGTATATGTCAATCCCAATCTCCCAATTTATCCCTTCCTACCCCCCCATCCCCTGGTAACCATCAGTTTGTTTTCTACATCTGTGACTCTACTTCTGTTTTGTAACTAAGTTCATTTGTACCCTTTTTTTAGATTCCACATATAAGCGATATCATCTGATATTTGTCTTTCTCTGTCTGACTTACTTCACTCAGTATGACAATCTCTAGGTCCCTCCATGTCGCTGCAAATGGCATTATTTTGTTCTTTTTTATGACTGAGCAATATTCCATTGTATATATGTACCGCATTTTCTTTATCCATTCCTCTGCTAATGGACATTTAGGTTGCTTCCATGTCCTTGCTCTTGTAAACAGAGCTACAATGAACATTGTGGTACATGACTCTTTTTGAATTATGGTTTTCTCAGGGTATATGCCCAGTAGTGGGATTGCTGTGTCATATGGTAGTTCTGTTTTTAGTTTTTTAAGGAACCTCCATACCATTCTCCATAGTGGCTGCACCACTTTACATTCCCGCCAACAGTGTAGGAGGGTTCTCTTTTCTCCACACCCTCTCCAGCGTTTATTGTTTGTAGATTTTTTTTATGATGACCATTCTGACTAGTTTGAGGTGATACCTCACTATAGTTTTGATTTCCCTTTCTCTAATAATTAGTGATGTTGAGCATCTTTTCATGTGTTTTTTGGCCATCTGTATGTCTTCTTTGGAGAAATTTAGGTGTGAAACGTTTATTTTTGCTGTCACCTCATTCATCTCATCTCCTATGACCCTCTCCGCCTGCACTCCTGCCCTGGTTACCTCTCTCTGCATCATTCACTCTGGCTTCCCTGCACAATTTCTCACCCACCCCAGGGACTTTACACTTGCTCTTGGCTCTGCCGGTACCCTCTTCTTCCAGATACCCACACAGCTCCCCCACTTTTTTTAGGTCCTTCTTCTTTGACTGTCACCTTCAACATGAGGTCTTTCTTGACCACCTTCTATACGATTGAGTATTTGGATTTTCAGCCTTGGGTCAAAAATAACAGCTTTATTGAGCTATGATTCACATACTGTAACCAAGATAACTATTTTAAGATTGATGTTAATCTTTACCTCATCTAGTTTTATGGATTGTATTGAGTGAATTCTAAAATGCTTTTTCTTTTTCAGTTTTAACGTCTCTGACATCAGAGTGCATCTCATGATGGCATGTCATAGTTTAATTAGCAGCATTTTATTTTTTCTTTCGTAGCGATACATAAAATAACAGTGTAGCTTATAACCAAGGGCCTCTTTGCATTGATGAAAAGTGGCATCTAAAATTTCCATTACCATTTATTCCAAAGGGCTCAAAGTATGAGCTTCAGCCAGACTGCTGATAAAGATGTAAAGTACATTATTAAATTGCAATAAAAAGAGATTCCATTTGGGGTTAGCATCATTGGGGTGGAGGCATCGATTCCGCAGTTGCTTCTAAGTTCATCTGTGCTGGAGGGTGGATAATGTTTTTGTTAATTTATGAGTCCTGCTCTTCTGTTTAGAATCCTTTCCTTGTCTTTCCTCCTGTTTCTCTCTCTCTCTAACGCTTGCCGGGGGATTTCTTTTCTTTCGAGAACGTTAAAAACAGTCATAATGAAAAACCTTCACAGTGACTTAGTCTTTGAAAACTGACATCAGGGTGAAAGTCTAGTGGAAATTTGGGGCTTGCTGGGCTGCCACGGGCCGTTTGCATTTAAACAAGTTGTGACTTTGATTTAAGGATTTGACTTGATGGGTAATATATCCAAAGCAGGAGATGATGTATATACTGTTTCCATCAGAAATATCAAGTTCTGTGCATGATGTGTTTATTTCTCTAAGTGGTTATGTATTTAATAAATAATGTGTTTCGGTGGGTATTATTTTCATTTCAGTCTGTAATACCTCCACAATATGTCTCAAATTCAGGGGTGAATGACACGTCATAAATTATGAGCTGTTATTAGCTGCTTTCTCACTGCATCTTAATTATTAGGCTGCAGAGAGAGGGCAGACTTTTATAAGCATTCATATTTTCTGTTTACAAGGCTTTTACTGACGTCTAATAAATTTAATTACCTCTAATAAGAAGAGGAAATGAAGTTCTATTTAGCAAATTCATAGCTTTGAAATGCATCTTGTGGCTTTATGAGCAGGGCAAGCTCCGGGAAGGTGAATGCCATTTCAGAAGCCGTTGCTGGGTTAAACTAACTGCAAAACTGTTAAATTATTTTTGTTTCCATTTTATTGCTTAACCTCCAGGGTAAACTTCAGGCTACCTGATAAAGCAGCCACTCAGGAACTTTAAACTTTACATGCTTTGCCCCACAGGGCCGAAGCCGACTCCAGTATTAAAGGTACATTTTTCAAGCATAATTTTAGATTTAGAAATTGATTGTGTCTTGACCTACTTATTTCCAAGAGCTGTTCATTCCCGACTCCTTTGTTTTGCTCATATTATAAATCCATTGTTCTTTCAGGAGGGCTCCCAGCTGGTAAGGGGGTGGAGGGAGGGGATCAATGCGGTGAAGATGGACTCATTCTGCCAACACTTCTATCATTTGAATCAAATCCACAATTAACCGGACTCAGGCTGCAGAAAAGACAGGCTGTGATCTCTGATCAACTGCTTCCTACAGAGGATAGGAGCGGAGTAGGCGGCTGGCTTATAAAGATTATGTTTGAAGGAAGAGGGATCCTACAAAATATTTAAAGACTTATTATATAGGACATCAGATAGTTAATTTGGATTTCTTTTTTGGTCGGACATCTTCCCAAATAATGCTTTTTAGGTGTCTAGATTTTCATTTATTGCAGCGTATGGGCAGACAGACCCTTTGGAAAAACCATAGTACTTCTTAGTGATTAATGCTTTGCTTTTCTTGGTCTTTCTTAAAACCTAAAAACAATCCAGAGGTTAATAGGAAGGCCTTGTGAATGAATAAGTGTCTCTGAAAGGTGCCCTCGGGCCTGGAGTCTCTCTCTCTCTCTCTCTCTCTCTCTCTCTCTCTCTCTGTGTGTGTGTGACTTGGCCATGCTGCTCTGAAGCACTCCTTGGGGCTTGTCCTCAGCTCTTTCTTGGTCCTCACGGCACACTCTCCATCCCTCTATTTGATGAGTCCTCAGCCTCACGACAGCCTCACGACAGCCTCAGACAAGACAGACTGTTCTTTCTCTATTTGCTGACCCTTTATTTCTGCTCCTTGCTCTTTCCCCTGGGACAATGGCAGCAGCTTTCCCAGGGGTCTCTCTTCCAGTTTGGGCCCTTTTAGTCTGTTATCCACAGCAGTGGCCAGAAACAGCTTCCTCTAAAAGAATAAACACTTGTGACCCAGCCCTATCGGGTACCAAAACACCCTTCGAGTCTCATCTCCCATCTCTGCACCCAACTCGTCTCCTCCCCGAGTCCCGCGAAGCCTCTGGTTCCAAAGGAATGGTGCTTCCTGTTTCCCAGATACACCTGGTCCTTCAGGGAACCAAGCAGATCCCACTGGTACATTTGCCAGAGAGGTTTCAGTGGAGATTGATTGCAGCGGATTTAAGAGTGAAGACACAGTGGACATTGTGGGTAGACCATTTTTCTGTTTCAAGTAATCTGTATTAGAAAAGAAGAAAAGAGAGGGTTAAGGAAGGGTATTTTTAGCATGCGGTATATGCAAACCGGTCATTTCAATTTCTTCTTCTGAGAATTGCCTTTTCCTATCCTTTGCCATGTAAAAAAAAAAATCAGTCCTTTTTAATAGATTTCTTTGTATATTTTGGATATTACCCCTCCCTTGTATGTGTCACAAATATTGTCTTCTGGTCTATCATGTGTCTTTTAATGTTGTTTATGGTATCTTTTATTGTATATGATGTATTTTATCATATATGAACATTTGGATTTTTAATATAGTCAAATCTGTTCATATTTTCCTTTATTCTTTTTTGTTTCTGTCCTATAAGTTCTCCCTATCACAAATTACTCTTTGTTTTCTGCTGGTGCTTTGTTTTGTTTTGTTTTATGTTTTTATCTTCAAATCTTTAATTCATCTAACATCTTTTTGGTGAATGATGTGAGAAAAAGTTCTGGCTCTTTGTCCCCTCCCCGCCAGTGTGTCCACTTGCCTTAATAACCAGTCAATGGACAATCAGTGATTCCTAAACTGATCTGAAAATTCATCTTTTTAAAAATTCTAAATTCTAATTTTTAAAGGTGAATCATCTCAAGTATGTTCACACATATGAAACAAGGCCCTTCAGACATCCTTTTCCCTCTGGCATGTGCTGCTGTGTCAGCTGGAGTCCCTGAATTAGGATGAGCAGAGTCCCCCTGATAACCCATGATGGATGTGTAGCATGAATGAGAAATTTAGGGTGTGTTTGTTACCTAGCATAACCTAGCCTATCCCAACTGACACACCTTCTGCTCTCATCTGAATTCTGATCATGACTCTATTCCTAGAGGAAAGGGAAGGGAAGCTTACTTTTCAGTTACTGAATTCCTTTTCTTTCCTTTTTAGAAAATAATTTTTGTAGCAAAACATACATAACATAAAATTTACCAGTTTAACTATTTTTAAGTGTACAGTTCTGTAGCATTAAGTACATTCACATTGATGTACAGCCATCACTACTGTCCATCTTCAGAATTTTTTAATCTTCTTATACTGAAACTTTGTACCCGTCAAGCAATAACTCCCTATCCTCCCCCCATCCCCTAGGCTTTGATAACCACTGTTCTACTTTCTGTCTCTATGAATTCAAGTATTCTAAGTATCTCATATGAGCGGAATCATATAGTATTTGCCTTTTTGTGCCTGGCTTATTTCACTTAGTATACTGTCCTCAAGGTTCATCCATGTTGTAGCAGGGGTCAGAATTTCCTTCCTTTCTAAGGCTGAATAATAGTTTGTTTATCCACTCATCTGTTGATGGACGTATCTGTTCCAGTCCCTGCTTTCAATCATTTTGAGTATATATCCTTAAGTGGAATTGCTGGATCATATTGTAGTTCTGTTTCTAACCCTTTGAAGAATCGCCATACTGTTTTGCATAGCAGCTGCACAATTTTACATTCCCACCAGCAACAAACAGGATGCCAATTCTTCCACATCCATGCCGACACATTGTTTTCTATTTTTTTGTTTTTGTTTTTTATATTAGCCATCCTAATGGGTACGAAGTGGTATCTCACTCTGGTCCCAATTTCTTTTTGACTCATTCCTTGCCACAGGAGAATGAAGCCATAGTTGTTGTCCCTACAAATGGGAAAAAATGCATTCAGCTTGGCTCTAGATATGAAAGCAGCCCTTAGCAAAACTCTGATATGGCTGAATTCAGTCTTTTATCCCTATTCTTCCTGTGTGTCTTGCCTCTTTCCAAATGCCCCTTCTGACAATCCCTCTTCCCCACCAAAGTACTCATTCATACTAAGAAGAGAGTGAGAATGAGATCTCCCGGGAGTATTTGTTGTTTAAACACAGCGAGGGGTTCACCCAGAGAAATACATTGCTGAAGGCACAAGTACAAAATTCAGTGAGGGAGATGTTTGAGGCACCCCTGAAATCACACAGACAAGAATGTCGCACAAAAAGGATGCCTTAGGGGCTTCCTTGGTGGTGCAGTGGTTGAGAGTCTGCCTGCCGATGCAGGGGACACGAGTTCGTGCCCCAGTCCGGGAAGATCCCACATGCCGCGGAGAGGCTGGGCCTGTGAGCCGTGGCTACTGGGTCTGCGTGTCTGGAGCCTGTGCTCCGCAACGGGAGAGGCCGCAACAGTGAGAGGCCCATGTACCGCAAAGATAAATAAATAAATAAATAAAAAGGATGCCTCATTCCCACAAACCACATCCTGAGTCATCACTCCATCCAGTCATTGTGCTGCTGTTTCGTTTACTGTATTTGGAGTTAGGCTCTCTTGGATGTGCTCTTCATTTGGGGTTTGGTTTGTGTTTTTTTTAGAATTGAGTTTTTTAATCTTTTTTTTAAATTGAAACAAAAGTCACATAGCATAAAAGTCACCTTATAAACCATTTTAAAATGTATAATTCAGTAGTTTTGAGTATATTTACAATGTTGTGCAACCATCATCACTATCTTATTCTAGAACCACTGTCTGATTCTATCACCCCCCCCCAAAAAAAAACCCCATCAGTAGTCAATCCCAATTCCCAATCCTTTTTTTCCCTTTTTTTAAGTTGAAATATAGTTGATTTACAATGCTGTGTTATTTTCTGCTATACAGCTGAGTGATATATATAGGTATGTGTGCGTATATATATGTGTATATATATATATATATATATATATATATATCTTTTGTATTCTTTTCCATGCTTTTTAAGTGACAACACGATTATATGACTTTATCCAGAAGTTTCCCTGTGACCACATAAAGCTCAGCTATAAAACTCAGCATCTTTATTGGAACTAAGCCTTTAACTGGGCTCCTAACATTCTGAGAAGTTCTTAAGACTCTGACAAGTGATGGGTGTGTGCAGAATCTTGGAGGACTGATGTGGGCACTTAGAGTGGGGCTAAGGCTCCACCATGGAGACTCAGGCTCAGGGTGTCTGGTCAGCCAGGCCTGTCGGATTCCATCTTCAACTGTGACATCATTGGCTTTGGCAGTGCTCCCGAGTGACAACCAGAGGGGCACTGTGGCTCCTTAGCAGGGTGCCTTGGGACCCAGACACTGGGGATGCTGCTTCCTGCCACCTGTGAGAGGGCCAGGCTTGGAGCTGTGCCCAATGAAACTGGGGTTGCAGAAGGGTTGGACTCCCCAGCTCTGGTCACCTATTTGCTCCTAAGTAGCTCTGGTTGCTTTTGCCTTTGCTTGAAGGCCAGTTACAGGAGGTGGCCTCGCCAGACCTGTGGGTCTAAGGAGTGGGACAGGGTGAGCTGCCTTCTATGGCACCGACAGCTACCAGGATAGGCAGTCTTCTCACCACCCCTTCTCCTCTAGAGTATCTGTGGGTAAGAGCCCTGCTAAGTGTAGACCCCTGCTTCGTCTGCCCCACCTCCACTCCACTTGTGATGCCTCTTGCTTTGCTCCTGGGCACCTCCTGAGGTCCCAGGGCTGCATCTTCTCCTGCCACAAGAAGACCCTTCCTGGGGAAATGCACTTTCTTTTAGCTTCCTGCCCACAAAGGAAGACAAGTATCCATCCTATAGATCCTCATAAGAAAGCAGAGATTGCATAGCAATGATGAACAAGGGTTGCGTCAAGGTTGATGATAACTACGGGGACCAACACCAAGAAGGAAAACCTGATGCTGAAACATGGATTCTCTGCACCCAGAAGCCAGCAGTCTCTCAAATTCACCAGGGGAGTGTACTTGCCACCTCTCCCCTTTATCCCTCCCCACTTTGCCACCATATTGTAGGTGCTAGATTTTCTTCCCAGGCAAGGAGCTCCTTTCTAATGGTTCTCTCTTGCCCCATCTCCAGCCCCAAGGCCTCACTGCTGACCCCTTTTAAGGGAAAGGATTTTGTTTGAATTGGTTGATACCATAATTATCTGCAGAAGTAAGCCCTGTCCTTCATGAAGCCAGCCTTTGATACGAAGAAGCAGATGTCTTAGCATTTCTTCTGAAGCATGTGTCTCTGGGTGACTCCATTCCCACAGCACAGGAGGGTCTTTCCTAATCTCTACATGAATAAACTCACCCACCAAGCGGTCCCTCCAAAAATGGGGGTTACCCCAAAGGACAGTCCCGGCGTCCACTCTTGGAACTACCAAGAGTTCAGAAATATTGGGGTCCAGTCTCAGACCCCCCTGATAATACTTCCTAATTCTCAACCTATAGTGGCCAGGTTCTCCACAACTGCACGGAGATATGAACCAGGTCATTAGACTGAATCCTGAAGAACAGTTCAATTCAATGCCAATAGGCATTCATTGAAAAACTACCGAAAATTTCACTTCCTGCCAGGTCCTATGCGGGATTCAAGACTCTGGCCTGGACAAACCTCCAGCCCAGTTTGAGTAGGAAAAAGGAATAGGATGGAAATCACACAATATGATTCATGATCAAAGACCAATTCAGAAAACGAGACGTCAGGAAACAGGAAAAGTGTCATTTGCTCTGGGAATTCTGTTACAGAATCCTGGCATTCTAGAGCTAGAAGGACCCTGGAAATCAACTGTCCCAATTTCTTCACTTTCAAGGAAGGAGGTTGATATCCAAAACAGTTGTATGACTTGCCCCAGGTCATACAGCCAGTAAAGTCAAAACTGGGCCGATCACCACGATTCTTAATTTCCAGACTTTCGTGTGGGTCATGGACGAAACTGATGCTCAGGGGATCCTCAGTGCCTGAGGCTTTAAAGGACACAGAAGCTTTGTTGATCTTCCTTAAGCTCACTGGGGTTTACATTAAGTGGAAGCAGAAGGAGCTTACTTTGTCTTTAAAGATTCAATTCTGTTTCGTTTATGACTGGACCACTAGCCTGGGAAGACAGCGGCAGCTTGGCTGACCCTCTCGCTCCATCCCTTCCCTTCCATCTGCCAGCAGACTTCCCCACACTCAGCTCTGGCCAGTGCCTTGCCTCTGCTCATGCTCTTACAGTAACTTCCATCGCCTTCTTGGGATCTGCTAAAGTTAGCAGTTGCACCCTTCTCTAGGTTAAGTCCGACTTTGATCCTTGTAATCACTGCCAAAGAGTTTTTCTTTAATTGAGATATAATTCACATACCATAAAAGTCACCCTCTTAAAGTGTACCATTCAGTGATTTTTAGTGCACTCTCAAAGTCATGCAACTATCACCACTATATAACAGAACATTTTCATCAGTCCAAAAAGAAACCCCATACCTGGTAGAAGTCATGCCCACTCTCCCCTGTCCCCAGCCCCTGGCAACCACAAATCAATTTTTTGTCTCTATGGATTTACCTCTACTGACCATTTCATATAAGTGGAATTATAAAGTATGTGGACTTTTCTGGGCGTCTTTCACTTAGCATAATGTTTTCAAGGTTCATTCATGTTGTAGCATGTATCAGTACTTCATTCTTTTTTTTTTAAATTTATTTATTTAACTTATTTTTGGCTGTGTTGGTTCTCCGTTTCTGTGCGAGGGCTTTCTCTAGTTGTGGCGAGCGGGGGCCACTCTTCATCGCGGTGCGCGGGCCTCTCACTATCGCGGCCTCTCGTTGTGGACCACAGGCTCCAGACGCGCAGGCTCAGGAGTTGTGGCTCACGGGCCCAGTTGCTCCGCGGCATGTGGGATCTTCCCAGACCAGGGCTTGAACCCGTGTCCCCTGCATTAGCAGGCAGATTCTCAACCACTGCGCCACCAGGGAAGCCCCAGTACTTCATTCTTTTTACGGTTGAATAATATTGCATTGTAGAGATAGACCACGTTTTGTTTATTTATTCATTAATTCATGGATATTTTAGTTGCTTCCACTTTGGGGCTCTTATGAATAATGATGCTATGAACATCTGTGTGCAAGTTTTTGTGTGGATGTGTTTCAAATTGTCCTGCATATATACCCGGGAGTGGAATTGCTGTTCTTGTATTAACTCTATGTTTAACTTTTTGAGGAACTGCCAAACTGTTTTCCAAAGCAACTACACCATTTTATATTCCCATCAGAAGTTTATGAGGATTCCAATTTCTCCACATCTTCACCAACCCTTATCATCATCCGTATTTTTTTTTTTTTCGGTACGCGGGCCTCTCACTGCTGTGGCCTCTCCCGTTGTGGAGCACAGGCTGCAGATGCGCAGGCTCAGCGGCCATGGCTCACGGGCCCAGCCGCTCCGCGGCATGTGGGATCTTCCCAGACCGGGGCATGAACCCGTGTCCCCTGCATCGGCAGGCGGACTCTCAACCACTGCGCCACCAGGGAAGCCCATTATCCGTCTTTTTGATGATAGCTGTCCTAACAGATATGAAGTGGTATCTCCTTGTGGTTTTGATTTACTTTTCCCTAACAGCTAATGGTGTTGAGCATGTTTTCATGTACTTATTCTCCATTTGCATATTATCTTCAGAAAAATGACTACTCAAACCCTTTGCTCACAGTTTTTTAAAAAAATATTTATTTATTTATTTATTTATTTATTTGGCTGCATCGGGTCTTAGTTGCAGCACGAGAGCTTCTCTCTAGTTGTGCCGTGCGGGCTCCAGAGCACATGGGTTCAGTAGTTGCGGCACGTGGGATTAGTTGCCCCGCAGCACGTGGGATCTTAGTTCCCCGACCAGGGATTGAACCCAAGTCCTCTGCACTGGACAGCAGGTTCTTAACCACTGGGCCATGAGGGAAGTCCCTTGCTCACCTTTTAATTGAGTTATTTCCAGTTTTATTGTTGAGTTATGTGTTCTTTACATATTCTGGATACTAGTCCTTTATCAGATATTGACTTACAAATATTCTCTCGTTCTGTGGGTTATCTTTCACCTTCTCGAGTCTGCCCTTTGAAGCACAAACATTTTTAATTTTGATGAAGCCCAATTTATCTATTTCTTTCCTTCGGTTGCCTGTGATTTTGGTGTCCTATCTGTCCAAAGACTTTTAAGAGCCCCTTTAATTTCCTGTCCAAGACAAGACTGAGCAACATTCAGATGGTAACTGCACATCTCTATTTTAAGGAAGGATCTTTTCCTGTTTGAGCTGACCAGGGCTCTCAAAAAATGCTCTTGAGGGGGGATATGGAGGGCTTGCACTGCAGACGCAGCTGCGAAACTGCTCCCAAGGTAGGGAGGGAAGATGTTCAGGGAATAAATTGTGGGCCAGGGTGATAGCCAATTAGAGCTCTCTTTCACCTCACTTGAGAGGAGCAACTAGTTCCTATTTGCTTTCAAACTCCTTAAACAATAGATAGAGACAGGGACTTCCCTGGTGGTCCAGTGGGTAAGACTCCGAGCTCCCAGTGCAGGGGGCCCAGGTCCGATCCCTGATCGGGGAACTAGATCCCACATGCATGCTGCAACTAAGAACCCACATGCATGCCGCGACTAAGACCTGGCGCAGCCTAAACAAATAAATAAATAAAATATTTTATAAATAAATAAATAAATAATAGATAGAGACAGATATTAAATTCTCCTCTGTGGGCTTTTACAAATCTTCCCTTGGCCTCTTGCCTTTTGGTCAAGGTTAGACTGAGTGACAATTTTCTCCTCCATGAAGATCAGGTTTGGATGGCAGAGAGCCCTCCCAATTTGACCTTGAATCCAGCTCTACGGTAGGTTCTGCTAACCTTGACGCCTCAGGGGCATCCCCTCTGTCCTACAGTCTGCAGGGCAGATGGTCTGAGTCACAGCAGTCCTGTCTCTTTGAATGACCAGTTATGGCTTTTGCCCTCCGAAAGGCTGCTGATTCTGACAAAGCCTGCCTCTGGGCTCTGATGGAATTCATTCGTAGAGCCACTTGGAGTCCTCAACGGGTCCTTCAGAAACCCAGCCTGCCCCAGAGCAAGAAGGACCCAACAGGAGTCCTGGGAAGACGGCGGCACTCTGGAATTTGGGAGATGCCCATGGTCTACTCAGGGACGCCATCTTGCTCTTCTCATCTGACATCCGACGTGTGGGGTCTAAGGTTCCTCTGCCAGCTTCCAACCAGCAGCCTGGGCACAGCCAGAGCTCCAGATCTGTACTGAGAATAAATAAAGTAAGGCCTTCAAGGAGGGACCCCTGGTGTTTTTCAAGTGGGGCCCTTTAAGTCCACCTCCTTGTGGCTTGGCCAGCGGATGTGCCCTTGAGTAGATCGTAGTGACAGGGAGGCAAGGCAGGGGTGGGCTGAGAAGGCACTTCGAATGGACATGGAAAGTAAGATGAATTCGCCGCCTAATGAGATGGATCTGTCATGCCCCCAGCCTCATGGCCGCATCCCCAGGATGGATCATACAATTGATAAGCGGGAGATGAAACACTCTGCCTCCTTCTCATTTATTAGGACTTAGAGAAAATGAATCTGATTTGGGGCTCTCTGGGGTCACCTTGGGCTCGATTTCTTTTTAGCTGGGAGGTGGAGGGTCTGAAAAGGTTCGCTGCCTGTTCCCAGAGCCGTTCACCAGCGAGCTCAGAGGCTCAGGAAGGGGCAGGCGGGGGGTGGAAACCAGAACGTTAGGGAATGAAGTTCACCATCTGACCCCACCGGCCATGAAGGTTAACGGAGCTGGTGACAACTGATTCCTCAAGTGCGTTTTGTTTGCAGATGGCTTTCTAGCGATTTAGGTGGGTCGTTAGTGGATCAATACTTCTCTCAGGAGTCTCTGAAATCCCTGGCTGCTTGCTAGTTGAGCCGAGGCAGTTATTTCTAATAAGCAACTGTGCCCAGTGGCGGGCCAGCCTCCTCGCTATGTTTCAGCTACCGTCTGACGGTCTGCTAGGTGCCACTCAGTGTTGTGGGTGTCTTGTGAGTGTGTGTTATCCGTTTGGATCACTGTGTAGATGGAGTTCCAGGAGGCTCAGAGGGATTGAGTGTCTTGACCACAGTCATTTAGTCAGATTGCCTGAGCTGGAATGTTCTCTCTCTGCCTGTGAGTTTATACAACGTACTCAGCCTTCCTAAGCCTCAGTTTCCTCATCTGTCAAATGAAATAACACACGCTAAGTCCATAGCTCTGTGCCTGGAACATAGTCAGTACTCAATAAAAGACAGCTGACCCAGCTTGTCTGCCTTCAGAGTCCATGTTTTTTTTTTTTCATAATATCACAGGAACCTTGAGACGGGAAGGAAGAAGTGTGGTTGGATTTTGAAAATGTGTATATTTTCTTCGAAGGTGTACTGACTGATGGTGTTATTTCTGGTTGAATGTGACTTGGGAGAGCCCCACAGGCCACTGACCTGGCCAGGATGGCACAGTAGGTACGTGCCCAGGCTCTAGAGCCAGGCTGCTCAAATCCCAGGCCCACCACTCACTAGCTGTGTGACCTTGGGTAAGTTAGGTAACCATTCTGTGCTTCTGAGTCTTCACCAAAACACGAAGATCATAATAGTCTCTACCTTTAGGTTGCTGAGAAGATTAAGTGAGTTAATACCTGCAAGTGCTCAAGGAAGTTAGCTGTTATTAGTACCATCTTTTTACAGGCTAGGAATGGAGGCATGGCCATTTCCTTTGCCAGATTCTTAATAGGTCAGTGGTTGAGTTCATCGGGATATAAGCTGCTGCTTGAGGGCTATATATTAAATATAGGGAAGAAGTTTCTGATCTCAGTGAAGGTTACACACAAGGACAAGGAAAGGAAGGAGACTAAAGAGCTTCAGAAGGAGGAGAAGAGGGGTGACATAGAGAGTAAAGCGCTGGTTGGATGGAGTTGGGATTGGATGGTGTCGTGAGATCTGGGTTCTTCTACAGCTGATGCCATTAGCTAACTAGGGGACAGTGGGGGTCCTCGCCAGACACAAACTCCCTGGGAATCGGTTCCTGGTTCCTTCAACCATACAATGAGAAGGCTGACTGAAGTCATTCCATTTATTTAGACATTATTCAACAAATATTTGTCAAGCACCCATGTGCCAGGCACTGGGGATGCATCAGAGAAGATAATTGCCCCTTCTCTCATGGGGTTTACATTCTATTCTGGAGTGTAGGGGGCAGACAGAAAGTAAATAAACCAGCAAACAAGATAATTATAAATGGATGAGAGCCACCTTTGTACTGAAATAGAGCTGGGGGTGGGAGGGGAAGATGGTCAGGGAAGACCTCTCAGAGCAGATGACATTTGTACTGATCCCTGGAGAAGTAGCCAGATTTGGGGAAGAACATTCCAGGCAGAGATCTGGGGATGGCAAAAGAATGGGCATGTTTGAGGAAGAGAGAGCCAAAAAGTCTGAGCTGCAGTGGAGAGACGTGAAGAGCTTGGGCCATGGAACCTGTGGGCAGGACAAGGAGTTAGACTTTTCTTGTAAAAACTATGAGAAATCTTGGAAGGGGGTTTAATCTTGGGAGAGGCATCATTTGATTTTCACTGCTTGAAAAACAGACCAGCTGCTGAGTGGAGAAAGGATGGGAAGAGAGCAAGAATGCAAGCTGGGAGCAGAGTGCTGAGTGGTCCAGTAAGCAAAGGATGGAGATAGTGGCCGTAGGGATGGAGAAAAATGGGTAGTTTTGAGACAGAGTTGATGGTAGAGATGGTAGGACTTGGTGCAGATGGATGCGGAGGCTGAGTGAAAGAAGGTAATCAATTTGGGGCCTGAATTCTTCCAATTTTGCTAAGTTATGCTGCGGTAACAGAGACCCAGAATCTCAGTAGCTTAAAAACAGTTTTATTTCTCACTTAGGTCCCATGTCAACTGAAGGTCACTGTGGGTTGCTGAATCTGCTTCAAACACATCTATTTCATTGCAGGATCCAGCCTGAAGGAGCAGCCTGTCTTCTGGATAGATTAGAAAAAAAGGAAGAAAACAAGCAGAAACACACGTGGCTTGGAAAACTTCTGCCTACCTCACGTCCTCTCACGTGCCATTGGCTAAAGCAAGTCATGTGGCCGAGTCAGTGTCAAGGGCAGGTTGTATACTCCTCCCACAGGGCACACTGCAAGTCTCAGCTGGGGAACGGGACCCCAGAATCCTCCTGCAGGAGGGGAGTGACTATCTGGGAGCAGAACAAAATCTGCCGCAAGCCCTGGGCTAGGAGTTCGTGCCATTTATTGAGAGCAGTGATGGGAGGAGGTAGGGAGCAGTGTGGGGGGACAACATATAACTGTCCCTTCACTTCTCATCATCTGAGGTCCCAGCAGGGACTTCGATCCCACATGAATTGAATGAGTCGGATATGAACCAGCCTGGGAGAGTGCCTGCCTTAGAGGAGAAGACAGACTGGATATTCTAGAGACCAGAGGGCACCCAGGTTAAGTTCCCTGAAGAAAAAGGCCGGTAACCCAAGCCCTTCTGCTTTGTTCAGCCACTCATTTCAGCCCTACCACCGAGTCCTCGGGAGTGAGCTGGGGTCCCCCCTTCTTTGTTCTCTCTCCTCTACTCTGGGCTCCGGGTTTCCAGGGCCTCTGGGGAGGTCAAGTGCTCGTTCCCTGCCCTCCTTTTCAGAGATCAAAAAATGGTTCCCTGGTTGAACAATGGCCCTACCATCTGCGATATGTTAACTGCATAATGGAATGTAACTCGAAGGGCTTTTAAAAACACAAAGAGAGATTTTCTTGTAACTAATCGTGATGGATGGTGAGTACGGTCGGCCCAGGAACATAAATCTTTGTGCCAAGCCTTGAACTAAAAAGCCAGCTCCAGAGTTCAGAGAGCCTTGTCCTCGGCCACGGGCAAGTCTCGTGGGAGAGGTTTGGAGACCTCATCTGCATTAAGAGGGCCGACACCCTCCCTCCCCGGGGCCCCTGACTACCCATTTCCAGGCCCCTTCGCAGTGAAGTCACTTGGGCTGCCTCTGCTGGAGTGATGGGCTGCCCGTTGCATCTTCTGCGGCTCCCATGAGTGTGGACCAGGAGACAGGCTCCCTGGGAAGGGACAGGGTAGGAGCGGTGGCCACTCCCTCCACTCTCCCATTTAATTAGGAAAGAATGAGTCAAAGACCAGGGCGAGCTCTCAACAGAAAAGCTCACGTGTTAGCTGCTCCTGTTAGTTCTGGCCACTCTTTTAGAACCATCTCAGCTCCCATGAATGTGGCCAAGGCTCTTGCTTCATAAAGGTTATTAGTCAGGTCAAGGTATTATGGTCATTGGTGAAGGAACAAGAACACTGGTCTTTGAGTTAGAAGTTCTGGGTTCAAGAGTCAGCTCTACCACTCTGGGCAAGCCACGTAACTTCTCTGGGCCTCAGTTTTCCCATTGGTCATCTGTTAAATGGGCATAATAATACCTGGGCTACCTAATTAAAAGGCTTAGTGTGAGGGGTGAATGAAATTATGTATGTCTTAAAGCACTTTGTGAAACACGAGACTATATGATTTTTATTCAGTATGAATTTGGAAAAGAACTCAAAAATCATTCCTAGATTTTTTTTTCTGGAAAAACAAACAAACAAAAATGCAACAAAAAGGAAATGAGGAAACTGGGTTGGCTTCACTTTCAAAATGGAGATATGGCTTGGCTTCCCGTTCCCAGCCCCTGCCTCCAATTTTTTTTTTTTTTTAATCTCTAAACTCAGCATTTTGGAATCTGAGAATGAAGATGCTGAATTTTTCATATGGGGACTGTGAGAAATTCATGCTTTGAAAAAGTATGACACGCTGATGACTTTTCTGTGGGTCTTTATCATGTAACACTTTGTCTACAGGGCAAGGGGCCAGAGCCCAGGGGCCACAGGGAGCCCCAGAGATCAGGAAGGGCACATCGATTTCATCCCGGTGACACTTCCCATCACTGGTAGTGGCTCCATTGTCATCGGAATCTTAAAGAGGACTATGTTCAAGTGCCCAATTGCCCACTTCAGGTCATCCTCATCCTGAGCCCAACCCTTCTGGTGTTAGGGGTTCTCCTGGACTCCTTGAGTGTCTAGATTCTTCTCAGGGTTCCTCCGTGCCTGCCATTCAAGGCAGGCTCTTTGTCACCGGATGTAGTATTTTTCACTCTATTTCTGCAGCTTCCAGAAGTTCTTTAAAACTTGAGTTCACTGAATTGCATTCTTCTGTTTTCTAGGACAGCTACAGATTTTTTTTCTTATTCTTAGATTTCTTCAAAACAGTCTTTTGGGATCTTGGGAATGAGGAGGAGATCATTGTTGGGTCTGAGTCTCAGTCTTAAAACCACCTGTCAGGAGCTGTATACATTTTGTTGAATTGATTAAGGCTAATATTGGAAGCTAAAAGATAATTATTGCAAATGTTCTATGGAAAATTTAAAAGACTATGGTGTTCCTTTGTAGGGAATAAAATTTGATATGTATATATTAAATCAACCTTATATTATTCAAATTTTTATATCCTTATTTAATACTCTTGCGTTCTTTTGTTTTAGGATAATCTAATTAAATAGCATTTTTTTTTACTCTGAGAGTCTCTGAATTTAATAGAGTTAATTCATTTATCTGGTTTTGTATTTAATAGTTAATCTATTTACTTATTATGACTAACATTTGGTTTTCTAGTATTTTGTTTTGTTTTTTAGGCTTATTTGCTTTCCTCTTCTTCCTTTAAAAAAAAACATATAATGTTTAATTTCTTCCTTTAATTAAAAAAATTTAGGACAGACCCCATTTTTGTTCTGTTAGTGGCAATCTTTAAGTTTTTCAAATACATCTTTGATCATTTTTCTCTGTCACTATAAATCGGTATCTCTCAAACTTTCCCATGTGTATAAAAGAAAATGTCTTGAATTTGTCTTTTACCTCATTAAATTGATTTTCTGCAGTATCCAACCTGCTGTTCAGATGATGGTTTTTAATTAATCAATTGTGTTTTTTCTCCATTCACTCTTCCCTTACCTCAGATTGTTTCTTTCTCATCCTGCTTGCTCTAGTTTCTGGATTCATTGTCCTTTGAATATTATTGCAAAAGGAAATCGGAAATTTCCTAAAGCTGTCTATTTCTTGCAGTAAGTCTATATGGCGAGAGAGGGGTTTTTAATGCCCTTCAGGTGGCCTTTTTCTCAGGCCTGCAGGAGCTTCAGTGTCCAGAGCCCTCTCTGCCCATTAGCAGGAGGCTGGCTCTCCCTGCCATCTCTCCTCCAGGCAAGGACAGTTCTGTGGACTGTCCACAGAAGTAGGGTTTCCTCCACTTACTTCTGAGGCAGCTGCTCTGAAATGGGAAGAGGGATGGAGAACTGGCCTCCTGGACCCTTCCCCCATGTCTGTGGTCATCCTTATGAAGAGCAGTGATATATGACTGACAAGATGACACCAACCAAGGTACTGATTCTTCATTGCCTTGTGGGAGAAACAAAATAAAACCATGCAACATCACTCAATCAATTTGGGCCTGTCTCTAGACCATGGGTATTCTCTGATCTCATACAGACTTAACGCTAACAGGTTTCTTTCAGTGACAAGTTTGATCTTTTTTTTACAAGTACATTAGTAGATGCAGCATCTCCTGTTCTTGAAATTCATTCATCAGCAATCATTATGACTTTGTACAAAGATTCAGTCCATTATACCAAATACACAGTGATCTTACACTACCATACAACTGGAAGCAGCCTAAAGGTCCAAAAATAAAGGATTGATTGATTGATTAAAGCTTGGTGATGCAGTCCTTAAAAATAAAACAGGAGTATTTTATGACATGGGAATATTTTCATTGTTTAGCAAGTAAAAAGTCACAAAACCTTGTTTGATCCCATTTTTGTAAAAGTAGTATAAATAAGTGTGTGTGTGTGTGTGTGTGTGTGTGTGTGTGTGTAAGACAGAGAGAGGAGAAAGAAATAACTGAATAATAATATACCGATACGTTAATCTCTGGGTGAGGTAACTACAGAGATTTAAACTTTTTTTTTTTGTTTCTGCTTTCCTGAATTCACCTGTATTCTCTTTGTTGCACATATAATACTTTGGTATTAAGGGAAAGAAGATATTTTTTTAAAAATCAGTTCATTGGAGGATTTCTGGGAACCCTTATAGACATTATCTCTGTATTAGATGATTTTGCTATTGTCTTGCTTTTTCCCCCTCTAACAGAACAAAATGAGAAAAGCTGGATATTCTGGATATCCTATTAATGAGAAATCATAATGATATCCATTATTATAACCCTGTTATACTGGAGGGTTCTGAAATAATTTCTGAGTTATCAGAAAAGGTATTGATATAATTCTCTTCTTGTTGTATGTGCATTTAAAGTTTGTTTTTATTCCTTTTCCGAAAGCTGGTGAGCCACCTATGTATGTTACATTTGTAAAGTGATGGAATTCTTGAACTAGAAGGGATCTCAGGGGCAGTGGTCAGCTGGAGCTGGTTTGAGATGGCTTGAGGCATCTCATCCCAACTATGTGTTCAGTAACGTCAAACCGGTAGCTTGACATCAGCAACAGTGGGAGTATTGACACCATGGGAATGGGCAAACCCTACCAATCAGGGGCCTTCCCCCTCCAAGAGCCAGTTGTTTGTCAGAACACCATTACTTTAGGGATGAGCTAATCCACAAAGGAACTGGGGCTGAGGGAAGTGAAGTGATCTGACCAAGGTCACATGACAACTTGAGGACAGAGCTAGCTTGACAGCTGGGGCCTCCCGAATCCCTCCAGCTTCCAAATACCCACAAGGGCTCTGCTAAAAATGGCACAACTCAGGTTTTGCCAGGGCTGAAGAGAAGCGTTTTCATTTCATGCAGGAGCAGGGAAAATCTCACTTTTAGAGTCTAAAGAAAAATGAGCGGAGTGCCCATAACCATTATTTTACTTTATGCAGATTCACAGACTTGGAGTGCTAACTAAAGGCGATTAATCTACATGGGAAACTAAGCACTTATCAGATAATTGTTTAAAAAAAAGTCTTAAATCCCTGTATTAGACAACACAATATTCTTACCATTTGTGCAATGATTTGTTAATTAAATTGCTGCTAAAGCAATATTTATTTTTCACCTTAAAATCAGCTGAATATCAATCTACAGTCAATACAATGTTGCCTGGAGGCATCTCCTGCTTCAAATTTGCTTCACAAATCTGCTCCAGGTAATTTATACCCAGTCAATAAGACATGTTTCAAAAGCCACTTTTCCCTCCCAACAGGCAGCCCTGGTCTAATTTACAATTGGATAAGGACTAGCAAACTATACACACCTGAGTTAAATTTAATTTGTAATAAGATTTTTTTTTTTAAGCAGTAGTGAAAGATTTGATTTCGTCTGTTCTGTATGCAAGTAATCTTTGACTATTTCTGGGCCGATAACTGGAAAACATAAGATGCTTTTGTTTCCCTTTTTGTTGTTATTTGGGTGGGGAGGGAGACCTTCAGGGACAGTGAACATCGTAATTGCCCTCTCCAGTACATGTCTGCAGAATCCACCGGTAAGAAGGAAAGGGGTGATATAATTATTTGGGTTTATTTTGTAAGGAAAGGAAGTCTTTATACCAAGACAAATCCTCCCCTTGTTCCCTTATATTTGGGAGGAGGCAGAGAGGAAACGAGAGCTGTCAAATTCTGGCTGAAATGAAAGACTTACAAATTAATCCCAGGGCTTGAAATCTCAACAAAGGTTGAAATCTGTAATTAGTGTTAGAAACTGCAATTAACTTATTTGGCAGCCCTGGTGCCGTTTGGGTACATCTTCCGCCGTGGGTGGGTACCATCATTAGAAACCTTCTCTTGGGAAGTGGGTCTCTTAGCTCTCACCCTCCCATTTCATTCCACCAGCTGCCCATTTGATTGGTTAAGTAGTTTGGATTGTACACTCCTCTCTTTTTCTTTTGGATTGATGTGTTTATTACTTTTTGTGACAGTGGCTCCCAAGGCAGATGTTCAATAAAGGGGGAAAAAAAAATCTGATACAGACCCGAGTCAAGAGAGAAGTGGCAGAGATTGCAGAAAATTGGGAAAGTTATCATAAGCATGGAGCTGTTATTGGCGATTTCGCTCCCAGCGTTTGTAGTCGTTGTGTTATTTACTCTTCTGCGGCCGGAAACCTAGCGGGGAATTATTGAAAGCCGAGTTTCCCGAGTTTTAAATTGCCCTTGTTTTTTGTGCGCATCATGCCAGCCGCTCATCAAAGCGAGAGGGCTAAACTGAAGCTCTGAGGGACGGGAGCTGTTCTGTCTCTCTGCCTGTCTTTCTCCCTGTCTCTCTGTCTTGTTCCAGAATGAGAAGAACGGACTTAGTTTCCTGATGCTGAGGCTGTGTTTATTTCACGGCACCGGGGAGCAGGGTCAGGCTTGGGCGTGACTGGGACCCTCATCTTCAGGGTTCCTTGGGGCCCCGACTCCCCATCCCTACCTGCCTCTGTGGCTCCGCCAGCCCCCAGTTCCCTGCTCTACTGACTCTCCTCCCTCCTCATCTTTCCCCACTTCCTGCTCATTCCCGGGTCCCAGGAAGATTGACCTGCCCTAGACATCTGTGGGGGGACCTGGTGACAAATCCATGCAAATCAACTTCCTCGGATTATTTTTAAATTGAAGTATATAGTTGATTTACAATGTTGTGGTAATTTCTGCTGTACAGCAAAGTGATTCAGTGATACATATATATACATACATTCTTTTTTTAAAATATTCTTTTCCATTATGGTTTATTATAGGATACTGAATATAGTTCTCTGTGCTATACAGTAGGACCTTGCTGTTTATCCATTCCATATATAGTAGCTTACATCTGCTAATCCCAACCTCCCACTCCATCCCTCCCCCAAGCTCCTCCCCGTCAGCAACCACCAGTCTGTTTTCTTCGTCCATGATTCTGTTTCTCTTTCATAGATAGGTTCATCTGTGTCATATTTTAGATGCCACATATAAGTGATATCATAGGGTATTTGTCTTTCTCTTTCTAACTTACTTCACTTAGTATGATAATCTCTAGTTGCACCCATGTTGCTGCAAATGGCATAATTTCATTCTTTTTTATGGCCGAGTAATATTCCATTGTATATATGTACCACCTCTTCTTTATCCATTCATCTGTTGATGGACATTTAAGTCAAACAACTTCCTCTGAAACCCTCTGTTCTCTCCCCACCCCTGATGTAACCGAAATCCATTCAATCAGGTGCCTACTAGAGACAGCGCCCTCCATCAGCATTTCCCTCAAACGGGCTTTGAGCCCCCGCAGGTTTCCAGGTTTTCCATAGGCCTCCGTCTACACAACTCCTTCTCTGGCCCCCCAAAGGCCATTTTTATCAGATTCATGCCCCTTCCCTTGCTTCTTAGTGTTCTTCCTCTGCACTGCACAGGACATTTTTCATCTATAAAAACTACACCACCGGAGAACAAGAGCATCTCAATCTGGCGGTTAACTGCATTTGGGATATTAGACCCAGATAAATATGTTTCCAAAGGAGCTCCCTCTCTTGGCCTTTCCTAAGGCACCTCCACTCACACGACTCTGTGAAGGTCCAGAGTAAGAAAATGCACTTCATGTTGGCTTTCATCTGGTGTTTCCCAAACTTATCTGGCCATTTAAACAATCATTCTAGAGAGATTGATTGAATGGCCTATGTGGCAGGCCTCATGCTAGGATCTAGGAAGACAATGTGTAAAAGAAGAGGTAGTCTCTCTCCCTCCCCTTAAAGAACTCTTCCTTACCTCCCCTGCACAACCCAAGATAGTCATTTATATGAATCCAATGTTCCATGGAGCATAATGCTTCCCTTAAATCAAAGGAGTGGCTTTTAATGGTGGAATTTTGAAACACGGTGAATATTCTGGGGCAGGGAGATCCTTAAAATCACACCCATTAGAGAGCAGCTTACTTTTCTTGTATAAAGAACTACTCCTTGTAAGTTGGTGCAGGCACTGTGGAAAACAGTATGGAGGTTTCTCAAAAAACTAAAAATAGAGTTACCGTATGATCCAGCAATCCCACTCCTGGGCATATATCCAGACAGAGCTCTAATTCAAAAATATACATGCACCCTTATGTTCACAGCAGCACAATTCACAATAGCCAAGACATGGAAGCAACCTAAATGTCCATCAACAGATGAATGGATAAAGAAGATGTGGTACATATATACAGTGGAATACTAATCAGCTATAAAAAGAAGGAAATAATGCCATTTGCAGCAACGTGGATGGACCCAGAGATTATTATGCTAAGTGAAGTAAGTCGGAAAGAGAAAGACAAATACCATATGATATCACTTATGTTATATGTGGAATTCTAAAATATGACACAAATGAACCTATCTGTGAAACAGAAACAGACTCATGGACATAGAGAACAGACTGGTGGTTGCCAAGGGGGAGGGGGTTAGGGGAGGGATGGAGTGGGATTAGCAGATGTAAGCTATTATACGTAAGATGGATAAACAGCAAGGTCCTATAGTATAGCACAGAGAACTATATTCAATATCCTCTAATAAACCATAATGGAAAAGAATATTTTAAAAAGAATGTGTATATATATATATATATATATATATATATATATATATATATATATGTGAATCACTTTGCTATACAGCAGAAATCAACACTACATTGTAAATCAACTATACTTCAATAACAAAAATATATTGATTAAAAAAAGACCTATTCCTGAGAGTGAATGAAGCTTGCCATGATAAGTATTTAAAGTGCTGGTTGACACATATTGGAGAATTCCAGAACTTACTTTCCTGCAAGCCCTCTGGCCCAACCAGAGTTCTCCCGCCTCTCCACTGAATCCTTCAGAAGGGGTGGGAGACTAGAGCCTGGGCTGGCAGGCCAGATAGTTGGTGACCACGTTATCACTCACACTCTCCAGGGGAGCTGAGACCCGTCCAGCACAGCGGGATCAATCTGGCTGGCTTTGGGTATTTATCATGGACAGCAAAGCGGCCTTGGAAAGGCAGAGCAGAGAAGGATGGCTTTTCTCTTGAGAACACACAATAATTTGAAATTTCAGCTTTAAGAAAGAAGTTGAAGCATAACAAACCATAGGGCTATGGCGGTTCCCACCGTTCGTAATCGGCAGATTAAAATCACTGTCGATCCCGTTCCTGCTTTTTCTGTCCAAAGTGGCTTTGTAGTTAGAGAAAGGTAATCCATGCGAAGGTAATGTATGTGGGCATGGGCACACAGATAAAATATGAAGCATGGCTATGAAATAACAGGACTGATGGTTACAGGACAGTCACGTCCCTTAAATATAATTCACGCATCATTGCTCTCTTGTGGCCGAGGTTTAACTCAAGTCTTTGCGAAGCCCCGTCAGCATATGGAGTGAGTGCAGTGAGGGCCCTGAAAGCTGTCTGAAGACTGAGACTCCTTGTTGGTAAAAAGCTTAGTGTCTCTCCTGAGAAGGTGTTATGAGCTGAATTTTGTCCGCCTCCCCTCCCGCCGCCCCACCATTCATATATCGAAGCCCTAAGCCCAGTACCTTAGAATGTGATGGCATTTGGAGGCAGGGCCTTTAAAGAGGTGATTAAATTGACATGAGGTCTTTAAGGCGGACCCTGATCCAGTCTGACTGTCATCCTTATAAAGAGGAAGTTTAGACGTCAGACACACGCACACATAGAGAACAAGACCACGTGAGGACACAGCAAAAAGGCAGCCACCTGCAAGCCAAGGAGAGAAGCCTCAGAGGAAACTAAACCTGCCGACACCTTGACCTTGGACTTGCAGCCTCCAGAACTGGAAGGAAATAGATTTGCCTCGTGTAAGCCACCCAGCCTGTGGTACTCTGTTAAGGCAGCCCTAGCAAACAGAGGGGAAACTGGCTTTGGGTGTGGAACACAGTTATAATTAAATGTCAGACTCTTGCTAGAGAAAGTAAATGTGTGGACAGTGAGTAAGGAGAGAGAAGGAGAGTCAGCTTGAGCAAATATCCAGGAGGGGCGATGGACTTTCCCCACAAACCCTCGGGCGACCGATAACCCCTCATTCTCATCTGGGAGATGCTGGCGTAGACGGAAGCAACCTGGGAACTTGAGAGAGAAACATGTGGGTAGCACAGCTGGTTTCCTGGGTGATGGCAGTGAGTCCATCCATCCTACACTACTGCCTTTTTTTCAGATAAAAAGTGAACTTTTGAACCTGTGGGGGGCACCACCCATCAAATATTTTCATTTATTTCCAAACTCCATGTTTGACTACTCTAGGCTCAGAAAACATTGGTGCTGGTATCTGTAGAGGTGGAATGATGGAAGGGAGAGATGTGAAGACTCTCAGGTATTCATTTCAAAGTAAATTTTTTTTAAATCAAGAAAGTGCCAGACAGCCAGATGATCAGTGGAAGCCTGGAGATGGAATGGATATATGGTTGAGGCTAGGAAGAAATACTCTAAGTAGCACTGGAAAATGACCATTTTTTTTAAAAAACAAACCTCCCTCGGATGTCTGCATCATATAAATCTAATAAGACAGAGTGAAAAATATTGGATTTATTTTTACAAGTTAGCAATGACCTTCTGACCTTCTGAATGGATTCACTTCGCACGGTTCCTCTTAAGGGCCTTAGGGTGATGACTAACTCATAAAAATAAATCCAATATCTTCCCCTTAGCCATGTCATAGCCAATGTAGGAATTCAGATGATGGGGCAAGGGAGGTGGGTTTTCATTTCGTTTGACCTCCCATTATGAGAGGTGCCGAGCCCTCAGCCCTGGTGGAGCCTCCGGCTTCCTACCCTCCCGTAACCTGTGTACGAAGGAAGAAAAACAAGGTAGCCATGTTGGGACCAAGCCCAGGGCTGGGCGTCATGGGGACGTGGGGGCCAGACAAAGGGGACCAGCATACCGGGAGGGAGACACCTGCTTCTGGCCCCAGGGGAAAGGTGATCATCTCCCCATCGTTTGTGGGTGGGGAGGTGGGTTGGTAGAAGGGCTATTCGTCAGTGAGAAGAGAAATCCCACCTTTGAAGAAGGGTCTTTGCAGGAGAGGGCATTTGGCCTCATGGCATAGTCTGGACTGGGTCTTCATTAGGCCAGAAACACCACCTGGATCAGAGCCTTGACCCTTGTCACTACCAGGGACCTTGTTCATCAGACAAATACGTCCAGGCATGGGATGGCTCTGAGGATATGGAGTGGACAAAACCAGATACTGTTCCTGTCTCCCTGGGGCCTGTGAATGTGAATGCAAGATTCAGACAGTCACCAAATAAAGTCATCACAAACTGAGATAAAGTCCCAAGGAGGGCATACCCGAGTGCTGGGGAAGCCAGTGATGGCAGGGCCCTGACTGTAGGTGGGAAGAGGGGCAGTCCCGGAGGACTTCCTGGAGGAAGAGGCGGTGGAGCTGAGAGATGACAGGGAGCTGACAGGGAGTCGGAGGGTGGAAGAAAAGGGACCAGCATTCATGAAGCAGGTGGGGTTCCCCGAGAGCAGGGTGGCTCTGAGACAGGCAGTGTGCTTGGGATCGCCACCTGCAGAGGGAAGGGAGGAGGCAGCCCTGGGCGGAGGGAGAAGCTGGGCTGCATGCGTGGAGGCCTCAGACAGCCCCCAGGAGCTGCTCCTAGACTAGGCCTGAGCTGGGATGAGGGTGCTGGGACTATATACCACCCCCGGCCCCCGCGATTACTAGTCACTGAATGTAGGCCTCTCTGGCAAGGGCGCGGGGTCTGGCTGAGGCAGCCCAGCTTCACCTGAGGCATGCCTCTGTCATTTGGAATCAGGCCCACGTCCTCCTTGAGCCTGTTCATTTCTTTCTGCCAACACCACTCTGGACCCGGGGAGCACTGGAGCTTTGTCTGCTACCTCGTGAAGGAGTGTTTATTTCTCCTGTGGACGAATTCTCCCTCATGTACCACGCCCTCCTCAGAGAGCTCAGAGTTTGGTGTCTGTCCTCCCGGGAGAGGCTTTTGTTGCTTTCCCCTCAACAGGCTTTTTGGTTTTCTGACGGTGATAGCGGTTGTTTCTCTATAAGAAGCTCAGGGAAGCCAGCCTGGGGGTGGGAGGGAGGGAAGGAAGGGATGGCCAGTGAAGCTGTGTCTGCCAGCATTTTATACCACCCCGAGGAAGTGTCAATCGTGCATGCCAAAGGGGGGCAGGCTGCTGAGATGGGGAGCCTACAAAAGGATTCTTCACACTGCTTTGGGGCCACCACCAGAGTCTGGGCCCCATCCATGAGCGAGGTCCGCCTGCCTGCCTAGTAGGGTAGCAAGACACACCATCTTTTTTTTTTTTTTGGTCACAACCCGCGGCTTGCGGGATCCCAGTTGCCCAGCCAGGGATCAAACCCAGACCACAGCAGTGAAAGCTCGGAATCCTAGCCACTAGGCCACCAGGGAACTCCCAAGACACACCATCTTTTATTCCCCAGTGCCTGCCTGGAGTTCTCCCCATAACCAGGGCTCCATTTACAATCAACCGCTTTTCGGTGTAGCAGAGACACGTAACAGTCTTGGGGAGGACATGGAAAAGCTCCACAGCACTGTCTTATGTAGGTAACGCTTGCTTATTTTTTTTTATTTTTTATTTTTTTGCTGTACGCGGGCCTCTCACTGTTGTAGCCTCTCCTGTTGCGGAGCACAGGCTCTGGACGCACAGGCTCAGCGGCCATGGCTCACGGGCCCAGCCGCTCCGCGGCATGTGGGATCTTCCCGCACCGGGGCACGAACCCGTGTCCCCTGCATCGGCAGGCAGACTCTCTCAACCACTGCACCACCAGGGAAGCCCAACGATTGCCTTGATTTGTCCCGAAATAACCTCTTCCAGCCTCGGGGGCCCCTCCTATGGTCCTGGCGAGCAGGGTTACTTGGTATTCACCCAGATATGTGCTTCTGGATGTTTCATCCTTTGATCCCGTCTGTTCTCAGCCTTTCTCTTTCCAGAATGATGCTGCCTACTTTAGGGTCTTTCATCCAACAGAAGTCCTGTGGCCCCTGGGCCTCCCCTGCATCTGTGCCTGTTTGGTTTTATTTTTCCCCCCTTTAAAAAAATGTCTATCCTTTCCCTAATTATAAAAATAAAACACTTTTTTTTGGGGGGGGGTAAATCTTGAAATAATTCATGAGTGTATAAACAACACAGATGGAAGTTGATATCTCTCTTAGGGTTGAGAGTGAGAATTGCATGTGACACCATCTGGGGTGGAGACAATCAGGGTTTTCTACGAGGCAGGTGGCTCAGAGGGCAGCAGGGTGCTGTGGTCAGCATCACACACCTTGTGTACGGGGGGCCTCCCCTCAAACCCTGCCCACTCCACTTCTCCAGCTGTGTGACCCTGGGCCACTTATGGATCCTCTCTTAGCTTCACTTGGGAAGTTTGGTGATGATTAAATAAAATAATAGAGGTAAGCGCTGGGAAGCAGTGCTTAGAACAGGGTGAGCGCTCTGAAAATATTAATGTGCCCTAAACTGAACTCATGGTCGACCCATAAACATGGTCCTTTTCAGCACGTGCACCTCAGTGAATGGTACCGCTCTCCACCCAGAAGCCAGGCATCATCCTTGGCGCTGCTTTCTCCTTCATGCCCCGTGGTCAGCACAGCTACAGGTCATATTGACCTCACTCCTGCACTGTATGTTTGACATGCATCCCTTTAGAGCCTGCTCCATCCAGCTGTGCCCCCACAGGATTACTGGAGCCCCAGGACATGGCTGGTGGGAATGTCAGATGGTGCAGCCCTCGTGGGAATTGTGAGCAGTTCCTGAACAAGTTAAACATGCAGTTTTCATAAGACCCAACAGTTCCACTCAGAGATATATACTCAGAAATATCGAAGACAGGTGTCCAGTCAAAAATGTATACAGAAATGTTCATAGCAGCTCTATGTGCAATAGCCAGAAGGCGGGAACACCTCCAATGTCCATCAGTGGATGATGGATAAACAAAATGTGGTCTATCTATACAATGGAATATTACTTAGCCATAACAAGGAATGAAGGAGTGATATATCCTATAGTATGGATGACACTTGAAAATATTATGCTAGGAAAACAAGCCAGATGCAGAGACCACATATTGTATGTTTCCATTTACACAAAAGCTCCAGAATAGGTAAATCCATAGAGACAGAAGGCAGATGAGTGGTCACCAAGGGCCTGGGGTGAGGGTAGGGGACATTGGGGAATGACTGCTTAATGGGTTACTGTTTGGGGCGATGAAAATGTCCCAACACTAGAAACTGGTGATGGATGCACAGCAATGCGAATGTACTTAATGTCGCCGAATTTTATACTTTAACATGGTTAAAATGATAAATTTTGTGTTATGCATATTTTACCACAATAAGAAAAATGATGTGCCCTTTGACCAAGGCCTCCTCATTTCTACCTCACCACTCTCCACCCACACTCCTGGCAACCTCCATTCTACCCTCTGCTTCTATGAGTCTCACTGTTTAAAATCCCACATGTAAGTGGGATCATGCAGCATTTGTCTTTCTATGTCTGGTTCACTTCACTTAGCATAATGCCCTCTAGGTTCATTTATGTTGTCACATGTGGCAGAATTTTCTTTTTTAAGGCTGAATAATATTCCACTGTATGGTTAGGCCACTATTTTCTTTTGGCCAAAGGACATGATGACTGAGTCCTGGGGATCTAACATACAGCGTGGTGATGATAGTTAACAATACTGTATTGTATAGCTGAAATTTGCCAAGAGGATAGATTTTAATTTAAATCCTCTCAACACACACACAAATGGTAACTCCGTGAGGTGATAGATATATTATTTAGCTTGATTGTGGTGATAATTTCACAATATCTACATTTATCAAAACATCAAATTGTACATCTTAGATATATACAATTTTTGGCTATTTACTTATTTATTTATTTTTATTTATTTATTTTTTTGCAGTACGCGGGCCTCTCACTGTTGTGGCCTCTCCCGTTGCGGAGCACAGGCTCCGGACGCACAGGCTCAGCGGCCATGGCTCACGGACCCAGCCGCTCCGCGGCATGCGGGATCCTCCCGGACCGGGGCATGAACCCGCGTCCCCTGCATCGGCAGGCGGACTCCCAACCACTGCGCCACCAGGTAAGCCCTTGGCTATTTATTTATTTATTTATTTTTAATTTTAAAATTGAAGTATAGCTGATTTACGATGTTGTGTTAGTTTCTGGTGTACAGCCAAGTGCTTCAATTACACATAAATATGTATATATATTCTTTTTCGTATTCTTTTCCATTATAGGTTATTACAAGGTATTGAGTATGGTTCCCTGTGCTGTAGGGTAGGACCTTGTTTATCTATTTTTTATATATATAGTAGTGTGTATCTGCTAGAGATAGATACAATTTTTATATATGAAGGTGCGGCAAAAATGTTAATAAATGGTGTGTAGTTTCTCTGAAATCCGTGTTTAACTGGGCTTCCTGTGTGTTACTGGGCAGTTCTGTCTCAGCACCCATGGGTCCCATGGCTGCAGGAGCTCTAGGGTCTTCTTCCTGGAGGTCTCCGCCCCACCAGGGAAGCCTCTCTCCTCCTTCGGCTCAATCCCTCCATTCACCTGCCGCCCGGATAGGATGGGGTGTTGGTCTGAGACGCTGCCCAGCCTGTTCCTCTTCTGTTTTTGCCTCATGGTCAGCAGTGACCTTGTTGTCTTGTCCCCTTGGCTTTGCCTGCAGGGAGACCCCCACCATTGTGGAGAACTTCATACAATGTCTTTGGGCTAGTGGAGTGGCTCATTTTGATATGGGGTAGTGGGGGGGAATTTTGAACTTTCAGAAGCCACAGGCTCTCCCTCCACATTCTGTGTCTGGTTCCAGATGTTCAATTATGGGCTCGTCTTTCCCAGAGCTCCTGAGCTGCACTGGTGCAGGTCAGAGCTGGCTGCCCCCTCCATCCTGATCTTTAATATAAGCAATATCCTCCCAGCCGGAGCTTCTATGACAGCAGTTTGCTTCAAGAGCACAAATTAAAGTGATGCCACCCAGGGCAAGAATGGCCTTAGCAGATCAACAGGGGGAGCATCCGGCATCCCTATTTAATATGAAGAGTGACTAAGCAGAGACACTGCCCTTGCAGCCAGGCCTGGTCTGAATACCAAAGAGATGGCACGGAGAATGGGGGAGGGACGAGCTTGGGGCTGCCGGTCACCTGAAGCATGGCTCACGTGCCCGCCCTGTGGGGCCGTGGGAGAGGAGGTAAAGGTCAGGGACTCTCAGCAAATATTTGGAGGGCTGTTCCCACGCCTGATGGGTTTGGACTAATCGTCTTCTGGAAGGCGCCCGGTAATCCCTGAGCAAATGCCGGCCTAACCGGTAACTCCCTGGCTGAGCCGGCCCCTCTCCCCTGGGGCATCAGCAAGGAAGAAGGCGAGCACCCCAGGCTGGGGCTTGAAGGGAGCACACCTGCCAGGGAATGCTTTCATGTGAGACCCACAGCACTGGGGTGTACGGTATTTTGTTATCTATGAAAACATTTATGGAGCCTGTGCTCTATACCAGGCTCTGGGGTAGGGATGGGGCTTTAGAGATGAAAGACGTGGTCCCCAGAGTTTGATGGGGGAGCTGGTCTGTAAGCTCCCAGAGGACAGGAATCATCTCTCCTGCTCACTATTGGATCCCCGGGAGCTAACACAGTGAATGAATGAATGAATGAATGAATGAGTTGTAATACAATGGGGCTTCTTCCCCATCCCATGGGACCCCAGGATGGCTTCCTGGAGATGAACTTACAGAGCAGTCAGAGAGAGCCTGGCAGAGGTGATGGAAGGGTAAACCCGGGCGGAAGGCACAGAAAGATGTGAGGGTCCCGTGTGGTGTGAGATTGAGGCTGGAGCCTGGGCAGGACCGGGTATGGAAGGACCTTGAAGGTGGTGATGAGGAGCTTGAATTCCTTCTTGAAGCTCCCAAAGGATTTTTAAGTAGCAGAGCGATGAGGTCTGATTGGCATTTTAGATCATCTGCCTGCAGGATGTTTGCTCATTCTATTTATTAAGACAGCTGAAAACAAACCCCTACTCTACACCTTATATCATGCTGGGTCTAGACTGGTGCTGTCCAACAGAAACATAATGTGGGCCACATCAGTAATTTGACATTTTCTAGCAGCCACATTGAAAAAGGTAAGCAGAAACAGGCGATAGACTTATTATTTTATTTAACGCAATGGATCTGAAATATCACGACACCTTTCACGTCTTTTTGGTTCTTCATCTTTGAAATCCAGTGTTTCTTTTACTCTTCCAGCCCATCTCAATTCACACTTGCCTCATTTCAAATGATCGGTGGCTACTATACTGAATAATGCATGCAGGTGTAGACAGGGGTACAGGTGTAGACAGTGGTGTACGAAACGATCATGGTCTCTATCCTCACAGAGCTCAGAGCCCAGCAGAGAAAACCCATAATTAAATGAGCAAACAAAATAGTACAATGAAATTCACAGTGGTGGTGGGGGGGTGGAGGGGAGGATCCTGACACCCAGGGACGTAATTCAAGCAAAACTTGAGTCCTTAAGGATGAATGGGGGTCCATTAAGTGAGAGGTGGGCGTTCCTGGTGGGCAGAACCAATGTATGAGGGGCTGGTGGCCACACTTGGTGAGCTGCCCTAAGCCCAGGGAGCATGGCTTGAGATGAGTCCGGCAAGGCCGGCGGGACCAGATCAGGTCAGCCTCCAGCCACGATGGACATTTGGACTTTCTTTTAAGAGCAGTGGGAAACCACCAGAGGGTCATAAAGAAGCAGGGAAGTTACCATGACCAGATCCTTACAAATACATCACTGGAGTGGCTGTGGTGCACACGTGGATTTGGGGGGGCGGGGGACGGGGCAGGCTGAAGAGGACAGCCCGTGGATGGGAAGAGAGCGGGGGAACTGAAAATGGGAAGCGGTGGAAGAATGCAGGAGAAAGCCAGAAGTTAGAACCAACAGGACTTAAGAGTGGACTGGAGGGGTGTGTGCAGGTGGGGGGAGCAGAGGTATGGTTTGAAATAAAGCGTGGGGGTGAGAGTTGATGACTCCCAGGTTTCTGGTGCTGCTTCTGAGATCGGGAACCTGAAAGAGAGGCAGCTTTGCGGGGGGAGGGAGAGTCCAGGGAGTCATAGGTTCAGTTTCAAGTGTGTTGAGTTTGAGGCACTTGTGAGATCTCCAAGATCTGATTTTACGTGACAATAAGTAAGGCCAAGCTTGGGAGAGAGTTCTAGCTGCACAAGCAGATTTGAGAGATGGTTCGTACCTACATGTGTGGTTGGTAATGAAATACGTAGGAACGGGAATTAAAGACATAGAAATACATCTAGAGCGTATTTAGATACGCTCAACCAGGTGTGCGTATCTAAACCAGTGGTTCTCAACCAAGGGTGATTCTGCCCTCCCTGTCGCCCCCCGCTGCTCAGGGGACATTTTGGCAATGTCTGGGTACATTCTTTTTTGTCAATGAACACTATCCTATTTATTAAAATTAATGACAGCATAAGAATAGCCTATCATAAGCATCATTCTCAAATATGTAATTATTATTTTGAATATTTATGTTAAATTATTTGTTTCAATAGCATTATGAATTTATGGACCTTTCATAGATTCAACTACTTTTAGTAATCCGTAATTGTTTTTTTTTAACATCTTTATCGGAGTATAATTGCTTTACAATGGTGTGTTAGTTTCTGCTGTATAACAAAGTGAATCAGCTATATGTATACACATATCCCCATATCCCCTCCCTCTTGCGTCTCCCTCCCACCCTCCCTATCCCATCCCTCTAGGTGGTCACAAAGCACAGAGCTGATCTCCCTGTGCTATGCTGCTGCTTTTCTGGGTACGTTCTTGATTGTCCCAATCACGGCGTTAGGGGCGGTGCTACTGGCATCTGGTGCATAGAGGCTATTTTTATCAGACAAGGAAGCAGGAAAAAAGGCACCAGATCGTAAACTCTTTGAGGACCAAGGCATACCAGCCCTTTTTGAAGCAAAGGAGAAAAACTTGAACCATCCTTCACCCAGCCTCCCTCCCAGGGTTTGGGGTATGATGCAGGCAAGGGTTAGGTAATAAACTCCAGGGCAACATTTTTTTTCAAGTCCCCTATTTCATCTTAAAAAATCAATAAATTTAAATTCTAGCCCATAATATATCCCTGTGTATTTTATATAATAATAAAATTTTATATTCTTTTCTAGCTGAGTTACCTGATCCCTCCCCAACCCATTAGTTTTCCCAAGGCTCCGAGATATACCACCATATAACCCCAGGAGAGCTAGTCCAACTTGAGATCAAGTCCAACTTGATTCCCATAAACACCCACATGGATACCATCTCCCTCTTGGACATTTGACAGATTCTAATGATGTAGGGGAATGATTACGGATGAAGGCAGAGCCATGGAGAACCTCATTCTGGAATAAAGAGTTCTCCTGGGAAATGGGAAGATTCCTGAATTCTCCACAGCTTCAAAGAGAACTTGATTTTATTTTTCCAGCTTGCAGAATTTTCCTAAATGGAGTTTCGGTAGTTAGCAGGAAGTGTTTCCAACTTATCTGGGGGCACTTATTGGAGGTGCTTGATGTAATTTCTGTTTGGCTATGGTGTAGCCCTCATAGGTACTGAGGTTGGAGGTGTTCGTTTGCCTACTGCAAAGCCATCCATTACAGACACCCTCTGCATCAGCAGACATAGCCCAGCGAGCTGGCTGTCAGAGCCTCCCAAGAAGGATGCCAGGAGGAATGGAATGTCGGAGACAATGTCCTAGTCTTTGTCTCTTGAGAAAGAAGTCATCCCCAGGTGGCTCAGGCCGGGATGGAGTTGACTCTTCTCTGCCACATCACACGCACTGCAGTTAAGTTTGCCGAGATTCCAAACAGGGATTATAGTTCCCTCTATGGAAAACACTGTCTGCTGAATTTTCGCTCATATGAACAAAATGGCTCCGAATTTACATAATTAAAATGCCAGTGTCTTTCGGATCACAACAATGGGTAATTAACATTGTTTCTTGTCGGCTGAGAAATACCTCGGGCGGAGGATATCAGAGCCCAGCCGTTTTATTTTGGGCCCCATCTCACGGACAGTCAGGGCTAATTGAATCACCCCCATCTCATCGAAAATGAATGAAAAGAACATTGAACGTCGCTAGCCCGGCTTGCGATCCACACAGAAAGGCTGCTTGCTCAAACAATCCCGCGGGAGATCAGAACCTCAACCCTGCATCGAGGACGGCGGCCTGACAGTCTAATTTAGAAGCGTTGCTTAAAATCTTAATCAGAGCATTGAAATTAACAGAGGCGAGTTTCGACACCATGTCTGTGGTTTATGGTTATCATTTTTAATAAACGTTAAAATGTTTTTACAGGTGTGGAAAGAGGCACATCCCTGGGACACTGATCTCCTAGGTTGTACTCTCAATCAAGAAAAAAAAAAATGTCATCGTCAAGAATGAAGACGTAACATACTCATCAGAGCTTGCCTTCCTTTTATTTTGTGGTTCCGGGCAAGCTATCTGCAATCCTAAGCCCCCGTCCATCTTCCCGGCACAAGTGATATCTTGATTGACACATCTCCAAATAAGCCTGTGAATAGCTTTCCGTATTAGCCTCAGAATAATTCAGATGTCAAATTACGGCTCGCAGACTCCCTGACTCCTCTCGAGCTCCAGAATGAATTTTTTAAATATTTGGGAGAAAGTATTAAATTTTGTTCAGTTTGGGTCAAAGTTCATATCATTTGGTAATAAAGAGCCACAGAGGGTGTTTGCACAGAACTGGGGGCTGCACTGATTTTATTCTGTGCGACAGCTGCAGGTCAGGCTGACCCTTGGTGAGCGGTTTGGAATTTGTGAGCCTGCAGCTTTCGGCACCTTTTGCAGTTTGCCGTGGGTTTCCTTTGGACAGAAAAGGGAACAAGGAAAGAAAGAAGGCAAAAAACGCGACTCATTCTCTCTCTGTGCGCAGGAGTCCTGGCTGATGTCATCTGTAAACATGAAGCTTTAATTGCTCCTCTCGGCAGCAACAAGGGAAGAGGTGATGTTAGTTCCGTGTTTTCATCACTGTTGAAACTGCACTGCCGACCCAGCCGGGATTCCCGTCCTGCAAACCGCGCAGAAGCATCTCTCACCAGCAAGAAGTCAAGGCAGTGCTTGCCGGGCTGATAATGGCCACTTTTCACAATATTTGTTGAATGCTCTGTAACGTGTGGCTGAGAAAACTCTCATTATTACCGGCTGTTTGTGCAGCTGTAAATATTTAACCAAGAATGCTACCTGCTTTGTGGAAAGACTTGCTAATTACACCTGCCTCTCTCTATAATTGCATCTTGTTGTAAAAATTCCAGGATAATGACACAACTGTGTCTTGCTCATGCAAGGGGTAAATTTATACCGAGGACGGCACTTACATTTCCGTAAGCAATTAGCCTACACATTTTCATCCTTGTGTTTTCCTGTGATTTTATTGAAATGAAAGATAATGAATTAAATCCAATTACAGCAAGAAGACAGCTAGCAACTGGATGTCCATTTTGAACCACAGTTCTACTTTGTAAGCAAAGTGAGGAAGAGAAGGATGCTCCTGCTTAAGACGGTAGAAGCATCCCAGTAAATTAGAAATATCAGCCTGATAGCACGGACTCTGCTGAACAGCCCTTATTGGAGACTGGGGTTCTCTTGACAAAATGCTTCTGGAAAAGGTGAATATTTCTAGTCTGATGAATGTGAGGTACCGCTCTTGGCTTGTAGCCTGATTATTGGTGGAACATCTCTATAAAAAATGTTTCCCCAGATGCCATAATAAAGCCCAAGATGATAATCCATAGTTCACAGGGTTTGCTGGGGGTGGGGGGGGAGAGAGAGAGAGAGAGAGAGAGAGAGAGAGAGAGAGAGAGCGCTCCGGAATTCAGGAAATAGGAGGCAGGTAATATTCTTATTACTTTAAAACATGGGCATTCCTATTCTCTTGGAAATCTTAGCTCTCCAGGAGATGCGGAGAGATGTAACCCCTATCTAGGCTACCAAAAAAAGGCTCACTTGCTTTAATCAGGAGATTGTTCAAAGATGCAGAGCCATGGTTCCCGAAAAACAAAACAAAATGAGTGGCTTGACGGTACAGACGCTTCCCCAATCAATACATCTCTACATCTTTATTGCTTTCTTTTCCTTTTTGCTCCCTCACCATCTTTTCTCTCCACCCCTCTTCTCCCTCTGGATAAATGCAAACACCTCCAAATGTCAAAAGTGGAGACGTGACCCATCCTTTAACCGCACAGGGGCCGGTGATGTTCTGAGCTCTGCGTCATTTCAGACACAAACACATTTCCCAGGATTTACAGGCTCCCTAGAACAGTTTTAAACCTGATGATGATGAATTCACTTATTTATTTAGTGGTCATGACTATTTCTACTAACACTTTGGTAAATATGACGGTGATGGCATAATTATACCAGGCAGGGAGAGGAAGAGCGGTGACAGCCCAGCCGGTCGGAGAGCAGGAGCTGACAGGCTGCCCTGCCCAGCCCAGCCAGGGAACTATTTTCTTCGATTTCCTCTCAGTGGCTGGGCTGGAGTGTGGCTGCCTAATGGTTTGCTGTCGATACAGTAAAAATGCTTACCCATCTTTATATCTAATCCATTCTGAGAGGGCTCTTTACATAAATGGCCTGTGCCGTTTCTTTATTTTCAGAAAAGGCAATCAAAGAAGATTGAACCACACAGGCTGTCGGTACAGTGTTTTTGGAAGCGTGTGTGTTTTTTAGAAAGCACACTGATTAATTTTGAGACACAGCATTTTGTGTTAAGTTGTCTTTGACTATTTTCTTCCTCGCTGATTTTTTTCTTAAAGGGCTCTAAAAATCAATGCCACGTTTCACTACCATCCATCTTTATATAGTAATAAATTAAGTGGGAGGTATTGATATTTTTGACTGAGCTTTTAAAATTTACATACTAAATGACAGTTATACCCTTGCGGCTCTTGATTTCTGCTGCTGTTTACTGACTGTGACTTGGGAAAGAGGCGGTTGAGTTTCGCCTGTTTGCTCTGATGTTCCTGAGGGTTCTGGCACCTCCATCCATGGCTCAGATAGAGAGCAGTCGGAAACCTGGTCCCAAGGAGGCGGGAGCTCAGAAAAGCCTCGCCTTTCTGCCGTCTTTCTTGTTCTACCGCAGGAACTCCACCAAAGACAGGCCAAATGACCTCAGACTGGGCGATGGATGTGGTAGAGCTGAGCTCGAGTGATACTGAAATATTTAATACTGGTAGGCAATGGCCTCCACCCATTAGCACTTGGCTGGGATGCCCTGGAGGTCTTTCTGCTTTGCCAGATGTTAACCCTTTAGTTGCTGAATTAAGGGAAGGGAGGAGGCTCCAGGGAAAGGCCAGGGCAGTGGACAGCAGAGGGCTTGGGGGAAAATGGCTATTTATCAACTGTTGCAAAATATCCCGATATTTAATATCAGTGCCTACTGGGTGAATTTTAGCCCTGGATATGAGCCCCTCCACATACACAAATTTAGGAATCTTGGGGAAGTCTTGGATGTATTGTGTGCCCTTCCCATTCCTTAAGAAAAAAACAGGGCTCCCCTGGTGGCGCAGTGGTTAAGAATCCGCCTGCCGATGCAGGGGATATGGGTTCGAGCCTGGTCCAGGGGGATCCCACGTGCCACGGAGCAACTAAGCCCGTGCGCCACAACTACGGAGCCTGAGCTCCTAGAGCCCGTGCTCCGCAACAGGAGAAGCCATCGCAATGAGAAGCCCACGCACCGCAACGAAGAGTGGCCCCCGCTCACTGCAACTAGAGAAAGCCTGCGCGCAGCAATGAAGACCCAACGCAGCCAAATATAAAATAAAGAATTAATTTAAAAAAGAAAAAAATAGGCTAGAATTTTGAAACCTTGACACGGAGGCCTGGCTTACCTCGTGCTTCCAAACGATTTGTGATAAACTCTGAGTTTGGGCAAAAATGTAGACAACCACCACCTGCCCTCCTCTGGCCTTCTCCCTCCCTCAGGATAGGTTAAGGGCATCCTCTCAGCATTTGGCAAATGTTTGTTCTGAAGCAGAGGGAAAGCCCTAGCAGAGAGGGAATTCAGGGAGCAAGGTCAGGCCCGCTACATAATTTTATTTTAGGAAACTAAATGCCTCTGGATAATCTGAGTGCTACCCACAGGTAGATAACCAGGAAAAAATACCAACACACTGGCACAAAGGCCTCCACTGCATTTAAATGATTATTTGGGGGACTGGGACAGCCTTGCAGCGAACAACAGTTTATTTGCAGAGATTAATATGTCAGTAATATTGATTGTCAGAGGCCTGCTTCATTCTATTTAAGATTCCACAAGCCACAGACAGCAGTCACTCAGGCGTGATTTTTCCCTCTAGGATTTCTAGCATGTTGAGGAGGTAAATCCAGGAGATGCCGAATGGCAAGTTCTGTCAAACTAGATACTGTCGGGCCGATCCCCAGGGCGAGGTGCGTGCATTTTGTTTACACGTTGCCAAGGCAGGCATCAGTTGTTTGCTTACATGCCAGGGTCCTTTTTTCCCCGTTCTAAGGCGGGTCACCCAACGGTCCAGGCACCTATCGTGTACAGGAGCTGGTAGAGCTTTCCAGAATCAACCCTGAAATCATGATGCAGGATTATCCAAATATTAAGGCTGCTGACAGTTGGGTTTCTCTGATTTCCTGCTGCACGGAGCTTGCTCCGTTACATCCAACTGTCCAGGAAGTGCCTTTGCAGGAGTGTCTGTAAAGAAAGGATGGAACATATGAGAGGTGTGGAGAAGAACTCACTTTCATCAAAGGATCAGCTTTCAGGATGGACTGGGAGCCCAGAGCATTATTGTGTTACACACCGCACTGAAACGCGCCTTGTTCTGATTTTTCCCCTCCCCCCCGTCCCCCTTTTCTTTGAGGGTTTTCGAAATAAAAGAGTTTTTCTTCCAAATTGAGCTGGGAGGCAAATTCTCGAACGCTGTGATAGAAGACGTTAGACAATATTCCTTACCGGAGCTATTGACATTTTGGAGAGTTGTGACACTTTGATTTTTCTCAAAACATATGGATCAAGCCTGGCTGCCTTATTGGACAGGAAGTCCGGATGAAAGGCCTTCCTTTATCTTTCTTTGTATTTCCCCCCCTCTGTTTGTTCGTGGCTCTCTCTCTGAATAGAATCGTGGTTTTCTTAAGCTGTCCGGGGAGTCGTTATTGCCTTACTAAATATTTCATGGTGCACAGCACACCATACCTGCCAACTGCCTCTTATTTGTTGTCAAAAATAAGGGGTTCATCCTTTGGAGGGGGAGGGAGAAAAAAGATAGCAGGTTTCTCCCATTGTTTTTATTTTAAAGTTTCTCGTAGGCACCCCATGCATGGGAACACTGGAAATCTGAGAAGGATGCTTTTTATTTGCCGGGGATGCACGGCTGGCCACTTATTTATTTATTTGCGGCTTATTTATTTAGTTGCCGCGCACTCTTTTCTATGATTCCCAGCACTTGTTTCTTGGCGGTTTCCCTTCCGATTTGTTCAAAAGGGAAAAGTTCAAAGCGGCTCTGTCAGCTGAGGGAGAAGCCTGCTGAATACTAACCCTCCAGCGCCCGCCTGCGCTGACCTTGAGAGAGGGGCCCTAAACGGTTCCATCGCAGACCCGCATGTGTGTTTTGTTAGACCAGGTCGGGAGAGGTCAGGGCTCACCTGAGGCCAGCAGAGCCTGGCCGACCTGCCCGAGCAGCGGGGTAATGCATTTTTAAAAGGGACATTCGCGCCTCTGAATGGGCCTAATATGGTCTCTGTTTAAAAACCTGTCAGAATCCCAAGCACACACTCCATAAAATATAAATAAGTACTTACTGTTTGCAGATGTTGCTTGTTTTTTCTAATGTTTGTATTTGAAGTCTGAGAATCCTCACTTCCTGTCAGGCTCCCCCATGCCTCTCTCCTCCGGTTTCTGAAGGAACAAGGCGGAACTTCAGATCGCAATTTCTCAATGAAGACACCGTCTGTCAAAGCTGTCCGCGTCCCTGGCACAATTAATATTCCCTTTTTCTTTCTTTCTCTTCCCCTTCGGTCCCCCAACACTGAGGTTTATTTCTTGCTACAGCTTTACCTGGGCTTTGGAGAGCCACCTCTCTTGTCAGCAGCCTTTGAAAGAGGCTTGAGTCTCAGCAAAGTGTGATTTTGGAGGCTCTGAAAGGTGATGCTGGAACTCGATAGGCCTGTAATCTGCATGCTGAGATTAATTGGAAAGAATTAGGGAAGGGACTAGGGGGGACCTCCATCATCGTACCTGGGGAAATTCGTAGATGGGGCCTCATACGTCTTTGCCATCTCCATCCCAAGAGTCCCACTGATAAATTCGTGGTGCAGGTGTCTGATTAATTTATACGCGTGTTTGGCTGCATCCGGGCCATCGGCCCCTGAGTCTGACCCACGAGTCCTAGATTCCTCCGCAGTGGTCGTCCTCTTGCTTCTACTGAACTGTACCAAGCTCACCCCCCAGCTCCAAACCCTCTCCAAAGACGCTGGCTGAGAGCCCAATGGAGAAGTCAACTTCTTGCTCTGCATCTGTTGTAACCTCTTCTTTCTCCTCCTGTCTCCCTTCTTAGTTATTGCCTGCTGCCCTGGTGGGGACTGTGGGTGACAGGTGGGAGACCTGGGCACAATTTGCTGCATGACCAACTCAGTAGGTCGCTTTTTCCAGAGTTCCTGATGCACCGTGCATGAAGAGGGCTGCAGAAGTCGCTGTTTGCTTTGTAGCCCTCCCAGGATTCACACCCCAACATTTTAATAACCCACTCTCCGTGACCCCCGCCATGTGTACTTTAGAAAGCAACACATGAGCTCTCCCTGCAAGCCTGTGGACTTACTGAAATTGGCAGTTCCAGCTTGTATTTTTTTTTATTTACATATTCTTTCTCGTTTATGCACTCCTCTGGTTAAAAAGGCCAGCACAGCCCTTGTTTCTCAGCCTCTTTCTTTCTTTCCCTAGAAAGCGGCAGTTCAGAAGGAACCCACTGCGAGGTCCCTGCCCTGTCTGCACACCCCAGTTTTGAAGCCAATGGTCATCAATAGCCTCACGAACTGAAAGCTTGTTGACCCAGACCCAAATTACTGCTAAGAATCAATAACTCCCCTCCACCTACTTTAGCCGGAGATTCATGACAATGCTATTCACTTGCCATTTGCTTTAATAGCTATCATTTTTAAATAAAGAAAGAAAAGTAAGAGACGGACACCAAGCCTTCCCTCGTTTCTACACCACTTTGGGAGGATATGATTCTGAACGCACGCCCAGGACAGCGTGGCTCCATGCTCGAATCGGGCCAGTAGAGTTTGCTTCATCTTTAAAGCACAGGAACCATAAATCAAGATGAAAATCCTACAGCCCCAAAGCCTTACCAATTGATACAATTTGAAAATGGGCAGCCGGAGAGGCTGGGGAGAAAGCTGACATGATGACTTTTATAATAGCAGAACGTTTAAGGTTATAGAAATAAAAGGAAGAGGATGAACTCAGGCGCGTTGATCTCTGCCTGCAGGCTCTCTCAGCTCACTGGAAGCTCCAGCAATTATTTCTGCTCTGGCTTTCCCCTCCTTTTTTTCCAGCAGTCTGTTTGAAATGAAGCAGAACCGGGCATGGCAGGCTTATCAGTGTCGTTAGCTGACAGGGCGCCCAGCACACCTGCTTTTACTTGCTGCCATTTCAGGCACTAATGCCACAGAGAATGTTGCTTGGGTCCTTATAATGTGTAAAGATTCATTTATTTCACCTTTTGAACCTGCCTGACCCCCTGGGCTTGTGCTGGGGAGGAGGCGGAGGGCTGGAGAGGGTTTTTTCCGAGCACTTAGAAGAAGCTGGCAATTAGGGGTCTGGCCCCGGGGCTGTTGCTATGATAGAAGCTTAAAAGAGAAGATAGGGGCTCAGCCAGGGAGGTGCTGGGAGCCAGTCAGGGCTTGGGCCACCTGAAGGGGGCTGGGGGACGGTGCCGAGCAGAATTCCCCTGGCTGCTGCTTCCCTAGCTCCGCGGTGTCCCATGTGCTGTGCTATTTTGACACCTGGGCACCCCTACCTTTGGAGACCTGCCTCACATCACACCACACGTATTCAAATGCATCTACCTTCTCTCACTGTCACTAAGATTGTTGACAAGATTTTTAAAAATCATTTTGCCTTTGAAATGCTCTGGCCATGGGTACCTCATTTCATTTACAGTGGCTGAGATTTCCTGGCAATCATCGAATGCACCTAGGAATTCCAGCAAAGAGAGAAATATCTACCCTTCAAACTGTTGTCCAATATAATGGAATTTTTATGAATACTAAATTTAGCCATTAATGAAGTTGATATAATGTTAAGTTTTGCAGACATTTTAATTAAACACCTATTCATTTCAATTTTATGGTTTTCTTTTTGTATTTTGGAGCCAATAAATGTAGTATATATACTTTGGAATCAAACATTTTAATAGGCCCCAGAAAAGGAAAAGCCGGTAACCTCAAACCTGATGCCCCAGCTGCCTAATGATGATTTTTTTCCCTTTTTCCTTCTTTTTTTCTTGCCTTCCTTTGGTATGGGTTTGACTGATGCACTTTCCCGTCTAGTAGTCTTAGTTCAAGGTCTTCGTTTCCTAGGAATAAAAATGTAGTTCTTGTTGGTGGACATTACACTCTTTTAGGACTTTGATTCTGGTTGCTTCTATTTCATATCTCATGACTAGTACTGGAGAGAGTGGGGGCATATTCCTCAACTTCTGTCTGGAAATCTGGAAGTTCCTTCATTTCTTGATGTTTCGTTCTTTTCAAGAGGTTGACCGAGCACCTCTGTTGATTATGTCTTGGTAGCATTTCCCCCTTCTTCTGTTAATAGAATTCCAGTTTCCTCAGGAAGAGCTACCCCTCCCCAGTGGTTTAGTCCACTGTCTCCAGGAGAGGTCAATTAGAGCATCCCATCACCCTGGCCACAGTTACTGGTTTCAGGACTTCTGTAACTATTTGGGAAAAAAGAGCCTTCTTTTTATGCAGAGATTGCTAGCTTAAGGATCTGCCAGGAGAACCACTGTGTAGACGATAAAGTCAATGCAGAGAAAAACAGTGTTAATAGGTTGAGATAGAAGAACTAAGTCTTAATGATATCATGAAAGCTCCTGGATCCAGCCATGCCTGAAAGCCATAAAACCATACCACCCCTAAAATAATTGGTTAGATAAAACCAGTTCCTACTTTGCTTAGGCCAGCTTGACTTGGGTAGCTGTCACTTGTGATCAAAAGAATCTTGACATATTCTGTTATCACTAACGGGGCAAGGCCAGGAGAGAGATTTCATTTCATCTCCTCTGTTAGGAAACAATTTGAACTGGAAAGTGAGACTGGTGGACGTTGGAAGGATGGGGAGGGTAACTGTGTTGCAATAAGAAGAATAATGTTGTGGACCAGGCACTGAGCTCCTGTCTCCCAACAACTCTCAGAAGTTCATTGCCCCCATTTTACAGAAAGCAAACTGAGGCTCAAAGCCACCTACCTAGGAAGAACAGTCTGACTGGTTTCAGATCTGTTTCATTCTAAAGTAGGGCAGACCAACACCTAGAACAAAATGTTTGGAGCTCATGTTTCTAATCCTTAGGGCTCAAGGTCCTGGAGGCTCAGGACCTACTGTTGGTTCCTTTGGTCTTGCATTAGATATTCCATAAAGTTTTTGTGCTCATCATACCACTTTGTTCTCACTGTTCCCCATGGAGTTCCTACCATTAAAAATTCCATTCTTTTGAGTCTGGAAAATTTTTATACTATTTAGAATCTTCTACAAATTTGCAAATTCCAGTTGATATTTCAGGTATTCAGACTCCTTGGGGTGAGTTTGGGGAGGGTGAGAGATGAAAGCAGGTATCAAAGAAAGAAAAACTTGCCTATGTCCCAATTATTTCAATACTTGGCCCTGCCAAAGGGAAACAGGCCAGATCCTTACCTGATAAAGAAGAGGTAAGTGTCTGGAAGAGGTGAGTTCTGGATTATTCTGCCTGTTTTGAGTCCTGATGTGATTAAATTCTCTTTCACATAATGCCCCTCTCATTCCTCTCCTCCATCCTCCCACCTGTGATTCTGAGAGCTCTCAATCAGCATCAAAGCCAAAGAATCTCATAACACATCTTAGGAGGTGCTTCATTAAAACCGATTGCCTTGGCTTCTGGGTTCTTCTATTGCTAAAACCGATTGCCTTGGCTTCTGGGTTCTTCTATTGTCTTTGATTTTGTAGTGAGGGCAGGTGTGTGTGCAGCCAACGACCTTGTTTTCCAGGCACCCCAGGTGGGGAAGGTACTAACCAGAGGGTCTCAGCAACAGTCTCCTTGCTCTAAGTCTGCTTCTGCCAGTTCTATGGACCCTCCACCCCCTTAGACTCATTCCAGCTCGTTCTGGGAGAGGCCAGAGGGGTCACTCCAGCCTTCTCAGCTACCATCAGGAGTCCACCATTTTCCTTGCATCCTACTTTTAATTGTTTTGCTGCTACTGCCACAGCTAAAGCCACCACGTGAAGTCTTGTCCCATTTTCCCACTGCGTACACAGGCTGTCCTATCTCCCCAGTTCATTCATTCCTCTAATATTAGCTCCTCCCCAGTTCATTCATTCCTCTAATATTAGCTCCTCCCCAGTTCATTCATTCCTCTAATATTAGCTCCTCCCCAGTTCATTCATTCCTCTAATATTAGCTCCTCCCCAGTTCATTCATTCCTCTAATATTAGCTCCTCCCCTGCCCCATACTCTGTGCCTCACAGAGGAGGTCTAATCTATGCTTTCAATATTTTTTGGAATTCTTATGAAGCTTTTTTTTGCGGTACACGGGCCTCTCACTGCTGTGGCCTCTCCCGTTGCGGAGCACAGGCTCCGGACGCGCAGGCTCAGCGGCCATGGCTCATGGGCCCAGCCGCTCCGCGGCACGAACCCGTGTCCCCTGCATCGGCAGGCAGACTCTCAACCACTGTGCCACCAGGGAAGCCCCTCTTCTGAAGCTTTTTTCATTAGCTTTCTATTGAAGCAAATGTCATTTCCCTCTTAGCTCTTTTCATTTTACTCACTCTTTCTTTTGGCTTCTTATTCCTAGAATTCAGACATCAGTTCCCCAACTGGACTGGATGGCAATCTGAATAGCAGACAGCCTTCCTCTCCCACACTGACCCATTGTTCTAGCACCGTAGGTCTGCAGCTTGGTTCTCATTTCCTATAGGATAAGCTATTTCCTGGGAAATCCTAGGTCCAGTGATGCTTACCCTCCCTGCTCTGCTGAGCCCAGGGTGAGGTTTCTAACTGAGGACATTATTGCTTTATGTTCTGGGGTCCTCCTGAAATTCAAAAGAGTTCATGCTAGAAAAGGACCTGCCCCTCAAACATAAAATGGACTCCTTTGTTATCCCCCAAGTTAATGATTTCAGGGGTTCAGCATCTTTTGTGAGTGCATGACTCTCCAATGGTTCTGTTTTCTACTCTTGGTAGCAAAATATCCCTGGATTTTTGATAAGATTTGTTTTATTCTTAAAAGCTGCAAATTCCAAGTGGAACCATCCATTAGTTGACTTCTATCTGAATCCCTTTCCTGGTGAAATTTCATTCTTACAGATACTGCACAGTTAAAATTTCATAGACTTGAATTCTGAAGATGCTTTGGGATGAAAACATTCTTAGTCCAAAGGACTGGGAAGTAAGTATCGTTTCATATAGTCTGGGCGTGTATATGGCTGCGTTGTGAACTAATACCTGTCGGACCTTGTTATTGTGGAATAGCTGTGGCGAGGTGATGACCATCATTCCCTTTACCTCTTACCTTTTTTATTTGATTTCATTTAGGCTTTGGCAAAGGTGAGAGGACTGACTCGTCTTTCCCGTTTATGTCTGATATACAAAAGCCCCTTGAGGGGAAGTGATGCCAGCTGAAATCATGTAAATTAAAGAGGAGATCTGCTGAGACACCTTGACAAACTCAGAAATGAGAATATCTCACTTGAGATATTCTGTTTGCTCATTCCCATTCTTGGCCCTTGCACTCATGATTAGTAGAAGAGGTCTGGAGAGGGCATAGAGCAGGCGTGGTGCTCCTAGGGAGAGGCTTTTTAATTCACAAGTGAATTGGTGGTTAAGGTTTAGTGTCTGTGAGCAAAAAAGCAAAGTCTGGCTTAGCAGATAATTTAGAATAGGAAACCAACCGAATGATGAAACTTCAGGTTTTATCAACTTAAGAATCCTCCCTAGGCCTGTGAAAGTACTTGAAATTATGAGCAGGGTCATTCAGTGAGGCATGGTGATAGGTGGGGTGTCCCCTGGGAAAGAGGTCATTCTAAGTGAACAGAGACTCCAGGGCAAACATTTGGTGCTGGGACAGAAAGCAGCATGGTGTCCTGGAAAGCAATATAAGTTCAAATCCCACTTCTGACATTTACTAGGTATGGGACTAATTGTAAAATAGACATTTATCTCTTATCACAAAAACAATAATTTTTTAATAGAAGCAAAAAAAAGAAAAAAAGAAAGAAAGAAAAGGGAGAACACACTCAATCTCTCTCATCCAGAAAAAATCTACTCTGACTTCTTTCATGGCTATTTTCCAAATCCTCTTTTATGTATAGACACATGTACCTACCTATGTTACAAAAAGAAGATTGCATGTGGCATTTTGTAAACCCCTCTTTTTTTTTAAGATTTTTTTTTGATGTGGACCATTTTTAAAGTCTTTATTGAATTTGTTACAATATTGCTTCTGTTTTATGTTTTGGTTTTTTGGCCCCAAGTCATGTGGGATCTTAATTCCCCGCCCAGGGATTGAACCCGCACCCCCGGCATTGGAAGGCAAAGTCTTAACCACTGGACCACCAGGTAAGTCCCTGTAAACCCCCTCTTTTAATGTTCAATTCCAAATATTGTCAGCATCATAATTAATGGCTGCTCCATGTCCCATCTTATGGACATACTTTAATGTATTTACTCCATCCCCTCTTGTTGGACACATAGGTTGTTTGCAAAATGGCTGTGATATATATTTGCTGCTGTGGGTAGGAAGGGAGGGTGTGATATGGTACACTCGGGTCATGGAATTGCCTTCCCCTTCCCCTTTCGAATAGACTCGGAAAGGTAAAATAGGTCCTCCAGGTGGCACAGCTGGTCAAGGACAGAGCTGAGATGGGAACCCAGACTTGGGTTCCCACTGCATCACACGGCCTCTTGTTTTTCAAGGGCTTCCAGGAGAGAGTGAGCACTCCCAGCAGGGTCAGCTCACCTGGAGTGAAGAATGCAAAAGGAGAGACCTTCTGGAGCTGTCTGACACGCTTCAGGGCACCAAGCAAAGCTGAGTCACTGTGACCTGGACTTGCCAACCTCTGCAACTGCACTTTCCAAACCAGTCTTGGGAAGAGAGTCTGCTTTCTTGTGAAAGTTATGCTCCAAGCTCTGTTCAGGAACCTGTCACAGCTGTCTTTCTTGGGAACCCTTGGTCCTCAGGTCACTCCCGTCTCTACATTTGGGGTGATCACTTACTTCTCCTCCAGGAGTCCTCAGGGGAGAGAAGAGACCAAGGCTACACATAGAGACAGGTGTGGGGTCTGTGAGTCACAAGGAGACACAGGCACAGATGACTGAGCTGGTGCTGGCTGACACTTTGGAATCTGCCTTTGGTGCAAGGTGGCGTCTTTGCTTCTTGAGCCCATGTCTGACCTTCGGTGTCCTTTCCTCCCAGTGATATTGTCGTTTGGGCTGGAGCTTTAAATAATAAAAGTTACTGGCATTCATAGAGAGGCTAGTGTTTTCTAGGCACCGGTGTGTACTTCTTTGGCCAAAAGAGCCATAAGAGGATAAGACTTGTGCACTTCATACCCATTGAGATGGCTATTCTCCAAACACCAGAAAACAAGTCTTGGCAAGGATGTGAAGGAGTTAGAACCCTTGTACACTGCTGGTGGGAACGCAATATGGTACAAATGCTGTGGAAACAGTATGGCAGTTCCTTAAAAAACTAAACATAGCATGACCATATGATCCAGCAATTTCACTTGTGGGTATATATACCCCAAGTAATTGAAAGCAGGGACTGGAAGAGATATTTATATACCCATGTTCATAGCAGTATTATTCACAAGAGCCAAAAGGTAGAAACAACCCAGATGTCCATCAGTTGATGAATGGATAACAAAATATGGTCTATTACCTTCAAGATGATATTATTCAGCCTTAAAGAAGAATGAATCTGATACATGCTACAGTTTTGAAGACATTATGCTAAGTGAAATAAGCCCGACACAAAAGGGCAAATACTGTATGATTCCACTTATATGAAGTACTTAGAAGAGTCAAAATCATAGAGAAAGAAAGTAGAATGATAGTTGCCAGAGGCTGGGGGGAGTTGGAAGGTGGGGAGTTATTATTTAATGGGGACAGAGTATCAGTTTGGGAAGATGAAAGGCTTATGGAGAAGGATGATGGTGATGGTCGCACAATAATTGTGAATTGAGTGCGTGGAATTGTATACTCAGAAAGGGTTAAAAAGGTAAAATTTATGTATATTTTACCACAATTTAAAAAGTTACTTATTCTTTTCATAACTGAGGATACAGGCTCTAGGAAAACGGAAGTAGCACAAAAGTTTCATCTTGTGAGGATTTGGGGAAATTCACTTCCCTGATGACTTTTTCGACACACGCTCACTGATCCTCTAATGGGGGCAAATCACTCACCCCTGTTGTGTGCTGGGGACTTGAGAGAGTGCCAAGGAGCTCCCATTTCAACTGGGGGTGGGGTGGGGAGTGGGGGAGGACGGGGAATGAAGACATGGGGTCACCCATGTGTTGTAAGGCAGAATGTCACCAGGTTGAGGAAGGTGGAAATGGGCTCTGGAAATGCAGGGAAGTGGGGACTCCCTCCTGCCTGGGGAGGCTAGGAGATCCAGAAGTGCTCTACGGAAAGGAGGGGTAGGATGTTGATAAGCGGAGCTGGAGAGAGGGGGTTCCAGAAGGATTCAGTGTTGATAGGGTAACATGAATGAGAAGCTTAATAGTGCCTGTTCCATGCCAGTGCATTCTAAGCACTTGACACATGAAATCTCATTTTATTTTCATAACACTTGAGAGAGGTAGGAACTTTATCATCCCCATTTTACAGATAAGTGAAAAGAAGGCCAGAGAGGTTAAGAAACCTGTCAAAGTTCACACAGCTAGGTTTAACAAATACACAGCTTGGAGGTGGGTGGTGACCATGCACATTTAGGGATCTTCAGGTTGGCAGAAACACGGGGTGGCGGAAGAGAAATGGTAGAAACAAGACAGGAGAGTGTGTCAGGGCCAGATCCCTTTGGACCTTCAATACAGGATGATAGGTGGACATTGTTTTAATAAGCAAATACATCAACTTGTACTCTCTTCTGTTCCAAAAAGAATTTGAGAGATGGTAGCAAGTGGAAATCTTTGCGGGGCAGGTGAGTGGACTGGAGGCCAGTGGTGGGTGGAGTAGTGTCAGGGATGGTGGTGCTCAGTGTTACTGATTACGAATATTAATTACTGTGGTAGCTAATCTTCAAGGTGGCCCCCAATGATCTCTGCCTCCTGGCATTCATGCCCTTGAGTTATCCCCTCTCACACTGAATAGAAATGACCCGTGTAACCAATAGGATATTATGCAAATTATGGTGTGCAACTTCCAAGGCCAGGACATACAAGACACTTGGCTTTCATCCTACTTTCACTGGGATCCCTTGCTCTGGAGACAGCTGGCTGCCATGTTGTTAGGCTGCTCAGGCAGCCTGGTGGAGAAGTCCACGCGGTGATGAACTAAGGCCCCCTGTCCACAGCCATACCAGTGAGCCACTTCGGAAATGGGTTCTCTAACCCCAGTCACACCTTCTGATGACTGCAACCTCATGAAGACCCCCTGGACCTGCTCTCAAATTCCTGACCTGGAGAAACTATGTGAGATAAGAAATGTTTATTGTTTTGTTAAGTTTAGGGCTTAAACATTACCCCAAGGTAATTTTTTTTTTTTTTTTTTTTTTTTTGCGGTACACGGGCCTCTCACTGTTGTGGCCTCTCCCGTTGCAGAGCACAGGCTCCGGATGTGCAGGCTCAGCGGCCATGGCTCACGGGCCCAGCCGCTCCGCGGCATGTGGGATCTTTCCGGACCGGGGCACGAACCCGTGTCCCCTGCATCGGCAGGCGGGCTCTCAACCACTGCGCCACCAGGGAAGCCCACCCCAAGGTAATTTTTTAATGTAATATATATGCACTAAATGGTTAATGCAGTAACTAAAACGACTCACTTTCCGGCCCCTGCCTAGACTGCAGTGTTTCCTTCAGAAGGGAAACATGCATAGGTTATTGGTAGCTGAAAGTTTAGCTGAAGGAATATTTCATTTCAGCAAGGATTAAAGGGGGATCACAAAATAACTGTTACATGCTGATACTGTACAGTTAAGTCCCCTACATATGAACGAGTTCTGTTCTGAGAGTGCATTCTCAAGTCCAATTTGTTTGTAAGTCCAACAAAATTAGCCTAGGTACCCAACTAACACAATCGGCTATATAGTACTGTACTGTAATAGATTTATAATCCTTTTCACACAAATAATACATTAAAAAACAAACACAAAAGATAAAGAAAACATTTTTTTTGTTTTTTTTTGTTTTTGCAGTACGCGGGCCTCTCACTGTTGCGGCCTCTCCCGTTGCGGAGCACAGGCTCCGGACGCGCAGGCTCAGCGGCCATGGCTCACGGGCCTAGCTGCTCCGCGGCATGTGGGATCTTCCCGGACCCGGGCACGAACCTGTGTCCCCTGCATCGGCAGGCAGACTCTCAACCACTGTGCCACCAGGGAAGCCCAAGAAACATTTTTAATCTTACAGTACAGTACCTTGAAAAGTACAGTAGTATAGTACAACAGCCTGCATGCAGGGCCTGGCATCGAGTGAACAGGCGAGAGATAAAGATACCGTACCACTGTACTCTACACAGTACTGTACAGTAAAGTACACAAAAGCACAACCACTTGTAGAGGATGCACGCACGTGACAACGTATGCCAGACACGTGAACTAACTTACACGACTGGACATGCGAACGCACGTTCACATCTTTGAAAGTTCGCAACTTGAAGGTTCCTGTGCAGGGGACTTACTGTATTCTTCATAACCTGGAGACTTTCCCACCGTTGCTCATACCTGGCTGCCAATTACCCCACATAGAGGTGGCTATGCCTTCTGGGTGCAGGGACTGATGGAGATGTCAAAAAAGAAAAGATACCGTACACAGCCGGGGAGAGACAGAATAAAGAACAGCAAGGAAATTTCTTTCCACTCCAGGACTGCAGGTCTCTTCCTCCCAGGCTCACTTAGCCTTCCTGCCTGGCTACCACCCTCCCCCACACTGGCCTGCGAGCTCTGTACGGGTGGGGCTGAGATGCATTGCCTTTATTGCTCCAGTCCTTGCTTTGTTGGAATGTCTTGGATACATGACCTTGTGCTCAGCCAGGCCCTGGTAATGGACCATAAAGTTGTATCCAGTTATTTTGCCGTTGTGAGTAATGCTGCCATGAATATATTTTGGAAAATGTTGGCTGGTATATCCATAAGGTAAATTCCTGGTAGTGTGTATCTACATAGGATGCTCTAGTTCTTAATTTTCTGAATTTGGGGAGATGCCATTACGACAGGAGACACAGGAGTGGTAACGGGAGGGCGAGCAGGTAACAATCTGAGAGGCAAAAATCTTGCCCTGAGGCAGGGGAATGGAGGCGAGGCTTTCTGGAGTCTCTTTCCCCTTGTTTATCCCAAATATGTGTCACATTTTAAACAAAGAAGGGCTTTAGGGAGTGGGGTGTGGCCAGAAAGAGGGGCCCATGCTACTTTGGTCAGGTTGTCAGCCATACACCATGGCTCCTGCATGTGTGTGTGTGTATGTGTATGTGTGTGTGTGTTTGAGTGTGTCCCTTAGGCACTGTGTACCAACCAGCGTTGACCCCTGCTCTTAGCCCGGTTCAGCCTTGACCTCTGCAGAGTCCCTGCACTGCCTTATAGTGTCACCCGAGCGCATGTCCTCCTGGAGGGAAGGCCCGAAGAGGCCGGATGCTGAGGAAGGGAGGCCTGGAGTCAGGCAGGCTGGCTTCCCAGGGGTCTGGAGCTGCACACGCGCAGGGTCCTGTGGGTCTTTCTAGAGAGCAGCTCTTGAAGGCCTGGCTTTTGTGGACCTGGCTTTGCATCCGCTGGAAAGGAAAGGCAGGGACGGACACTGGAGGAGCCCCCAGAGCCCCGTGCTGCTGTGGCTTCGGACAGCAAAGGATGACGTTCTGGTTCAAGGTCATGAGGGGTCAACTCCTCTGCGCTGGATTGAGGTTTGAGAATCCACTGGTTTCCAGGAGTGAATAACGCGGGCCAACTTGGGCAGCGGCTCACTACATTTCAGACGCCAAGGCCACATTTTCTAAGAATCTGCGGGTGTTGAGTTTTCTGTCCCAGCCTGTCCCCACCTCCATTTGTCTGTGTCACTCCCTGACTGTGCTCTTCACCCCAGCAATCTGGTCTCGCCCCCTTCCTCTGGATGCCAGTGGCGCATTGCTCTAAGAATGGGAACCAGACCTGGGTGACCACCGTGTCCAATGACGTTTGCATGAATGGGGGCCTCTAATGCACACAGCATGGCCTCAGACGCGCCCAGACGGGTGTGGTCAGCCAGCATGTCATGGGCTCTTTGGGGAACTGCCGCCCCTCCCTAAGCAGCCATGAAGCCACGGCTGTGATAGCAATGCAGGTCGGGAGGTGTCTGGAGGGTTTTGTCCTGGGTGGTTCGTGGGCCTGGGGTGTCAGAGAATCTGGGATAAAGGCTCTGGGGATGCAGCCATGGGAAATAGCTTCTCTGAGGCCACCTTCTGGAAAGCCTGTGTTCCATCCTGGCAGGTTGTCCTGTCCCTCGCAAAGCTGTGTACAGTTCCATGCCAGACGCCCTGCTGTCAAAAAAAATATAGAATGTGTAAACTCTTTTTTTTTTTTTAATTTGCAAGGTGCCTGTGTTTGGACCCCAGAGCTGCTCCTCCTGTGGGCTGAGATCCATCTTTGGCTGAAAGTGGGTCCTTAGCCCATCACCAGAAGAGGGAAGGAACTCTTGGGATGGGCCAAGGGGTGGCCGCTGGAGCCCTAGTGGCCAGAGCTGCGCAGGCAGGGACCTGAAGAGAAGCCTGGCTTGTGTCTGGGGTGGCCACAGAGGGAAGACAGAACAGAAAGCTGATGGCTCCCGCATTTCCTCTGACTCACCGTGATTGGCCCAGGGGTTTGCTGCATGGTGCAATCCACAGACACAAAGACTTTCAAGGGGCTTCGAGCCACATTTATTTCTGCTTGTCCGCCCCATCTCCGTCGGCCTCCCCACCCAGCCACGCAGCCTCCAAGGAGTGGGAGATAGATGATCCGGCAGCCCGCGTGAAAGGCCCTTTTGCGCTCTTTGGCTGGAAAGGTCTTCTGACGCAGCTCGGAGCTCTCTTGGAGAAGGGGATTTGTTCCTTTAATTGATAATGAGTATCAGAAAGGTCATATTTATGAGCTGGGTGGGAATTGTGTGCCAAGGGAGGCAGGGGGAAACTCACAAAAATAAATGACCTCCAGTTCCCTGAGTTTGTGGCCTCTGGAGGTTCGGAGAAGGTGGGGAATCTAGGGAGGCTGAGAACTGAGAAACGGAGGAAATGAAGCAGGGCAAGAGGGTGGCGGGAGAGGGAGAGAGGCAGAGCCAGAGGAGAAAGGGGACAGAGGGAGGGAGGGCGGAAAGACAGACCGAGGGGAACGGGTCCTGAAGGAGAGAGACAAGGGTGGAGGCCAGAGGAGAAAGGGGACAGAGGGAGGGAGGGCGGAAAGACAGACCGAGGGGAACGGGTCCTGAAGGAGAGAGACAAGGGTGGAGGCCAGAGGAGAAAGGGGACAGAGGGAGGGAGGGCAGAAAGACAGACCGAGGGGAACGGGTCCTGAAGGAGAGAGACAAGGGTGGAGGCCAGAGGTGGAGGCTCAGGCAGATGCGGGATGCAGAGAGCCGCAAGTGACCCAGTGCAGCCCTCACTAGCTGTCTTACTACCTCGTGGTCAATGTCACTCATGGGAAGAGTGCGAGCCACTCCCATCACAGGAGCCAAACCATCCTCTTCCTGGGGTCGTTTCTCAAATACCCACTCTGTGACCCAAGTGAACGGCAAAGATCACATCACTGTTCAAAGTGCTTCGATAGTTGGCCATTGACCTCAGGAGGAACTCTGCCATACGACTCACCAGGTCCGGGGTGACCTAGCCCTGCCTACCCTCTGCCCTTGGACGTGATGCGTTTCCCTGGCCAACCCCCAACCTACCCCCAAAGCCCTGCCTGATTCCTGAAAATTCCCTCTGTGTCATGCCATCCCCGGCCTTCCTGATCCCCGGCATCTCATGCTGTGTTGTAACTGCCTGCTGAGTTGTCTGCTCTCCCGTGGGACTCCTTGCTTGGAGGGTGGTCACCACTGCACATATGCCCATGGTCCTGGCTGTGCGTCCATATGGGACGGCCCTCACCCTAAGTGCACTGAGTTGGGTGGCACCATTTTAATCTCTTCTAGCAGAATCCCCAGAAAAGTGTCTTCCTCCTTATTCTCATATGCGGGGGCTTTGCGATCTTTTGAGGAAAAGACCTTGAAGAATGGTGCATCTAGTTTTTTGTTAGAGGCTCGGTGTGGGGAATGGATAAACCCACTGAGTCTCAGGTTCCCTCTGGCTGCATTTTGATGGGAAGAGCATCCACAGGAGAGGTCCCCTGGGCCCCGGGGTGCCGGCAGGGCACTCCCAGGGATAGATGGAGAGCCTCTTTTGTCCTGCTGACATCACTGACGACACTCACTGAAGGACAGGAATCTGTCACGGGGATAAGCCTGTCAGCGGGACCATCACGGAAAAGCCCCCGGCCCCCAAGGCTGACCCAGGCCTCCCTCCTGGGCTTGGCGTGTTTAACCTTCAAACAGTGTCATGCTTCCTGATGTCACTGGCAACAAAAGGGGAGAATCAGCGATTTGGGGACATGGCTTCCAGCTGGTTCTCTGACTGAGGAGCCCAGCATGGCATCAGGGGCAGGTGATGAATTGCAGGGGAAACCCAGTCTCCATCCACATGGGAAGCGGGGAGACTAGCAGTGCAGGAAGAGAAGGGGGTGCATGCGAGAGAGAGAGAGAGAGAGAGAGAGAGAGAGAGGGAGAAAAATGAAGATCTGGGGGGGATGCAGGAGGGAAAGGAGGGCTGTGGACCTTATTGTTTTCCAGGCAGAGGAGGAGAATTCTTTTTCTTTATTTTTATAAATAATATTATTTTTCCTTTGAAAATCTAAGCATTATTTTTGTGTGTATTCTTTTCCATAAATGGCATCTTACAATAGTCATTTGTTTCTGTCAGATGAATCTGGCAGTGGGAGAGGCAAGAAACGGTCACCACTCTGGTCACCCCTGTTAAGTAGGCCAGTTGATGGCGTGGATGTTCTGAGCCTCCTTCTTCAGGACAGCTTGGGAGTTAAAGGCTGGGCAGGGGAGATTTGAGCATCTCTGTAAGGGACCAAGTTTGTTTCATCGTTTCATGGCGGAGTCAGGCAGGCAGAAACAGCGTTCATGTGTGTTACTATGTGTGATTTCCTGTGCCTGTTATAATCATTCATTCTCCAAAGTTATGGAACCCCTCCTGTGGGCAGCAGCATGGGTCTAGGCACTGGGCATAAAATGATGCATAAAGAAGACAGTCTGTTTATTACATTGTATAATAACATCCTAGATTTTAAAAATTTATCAATGTTTAGTGGTGTATTTTAAATAAAATATGATATAATCTATTATAAACGTCTGCTTGTTGATCTATCTAATGGGAATAAAGATAATAACAGCTCTCATTAACTGACCTCTCACTGTGATCAAGGTTTGCCTGTTTCATTTTTTTAGGACTATCAATAATTTTTAAAATTTATTTTTTTATTGAAGTATAGTTGATGTACAATATTATATGTTACATGTGTACAATATAGTGATTCACAATTTTTAAAGGTTACACTCCATTTATAGTTATTATAAAGGATGGGCTATATTCCCTGTGTTGTACAATATATCCTTGAAGCTCATTTTATACATAATAATTCGTGTCTCTTAATTTCCCCTATATTTCCCCTCCCCCCTTCCCTCTCCCCACTGGTAACCACTAGTTTCTTCTCTATATGTGTGACTCTGTGTCTTTTTTGTTGTATTCACCAGTTTGTTGTATTGTTTAGATTCCACATATGAGTGATATTATATTTGTCTTTCTCTGTCTGACTTATTTCACTTAGCACAATACCCTCTAAGTCCATCCATTGCCTGTTTCATTTGATTTAATCTTCACAGCAGCCTTTTATATGTATATTTAATATTCCCATTTTTACATGCAGGAAAACTGAGGCTCCTAGAAATTAAGTGGCCAGAGCTATGACTGGAATGTAAGACCAGCCTTTGACACAAAAACCCATGGTTTAACCACAGCATTTATTATGTGTAAAGGGACTCAGAGAATAAAAGAGTGGGCCCCCTCTTGGACTGTGCTGGAATTCCTCAGGCTGGATACTTGGGAATGCCTGGGACCCGGGAAAGGATGGAAGTCACAGTAGGGAAGCCTGATTCCATGTAAGATGCCCTGCAATGAGTCAGTCCTTGCCTTTTGATTTAATCCTTCCCCCAATGTGTGTTCAACATGTAACTCAGGAAAGATTGGTATTCGGGGAAGGAACATCGAAGGTGGTAATTAAACTGTCCCCACTGACGCGCTCAGGCTCTGAGAACAGACCCGTTTGATTCCGCAAAGGAAATCATCGGTATTTTAACAGGAGGCAGGAAACTTTTGATTAGCAAGTGATAGATAAACAGATCGATGCCTTTTCTGGCGACATTTTCAGCTTCATTATTGTCACTGGAAAAAGCTGGGGGTGGGATGGGGGGAAGCAGATGTGTGGACAGATGAGAGGAGGTCATGGTGGGTCCTTCGGGGCTTGAATCAGTGAGGTGCTGGGTAAGGAGCAGAGATGGGGTCCCCAGGAAGATGAGGCTGCACATCAGTCCCAGATGGGGGCTGTGGGAGAGGAAACCCACCACTTCTGTAAAGCCTCCACTTCTGAACTGGTTCATGAGGGGTCCCCGCAGCAGCATTGCTGCCCCACAAGGGCCTGTTGGGATTCTCCCACCCGCCCGGCTTCTTCATGATTGTCTGAATCTCTGTTCCCGAGCACAGCAGCCAGCCCCTCTGCTTTATTGCCGCTTTCTCAAGGTCAGGGGGAGTTAAGACCAGAGATTATACTGTGTCAGGCATGCCTTTTTGAAATATGACTCAGTGTAATCTCTTTCCACACCAGAGGAGAGATGCCAAAATCGCACTTCAATCTCTAGCTCGCAATGGGCTTATTGGGATTTTAGCAGGGCTCTGGAGAGGTAAGACTGTTTCTTCTCTCAGGGTGCCCGTTTACAAACCTTGGTTAAGTGAGGCCATAACTTAGCAAGGGCAGGTTTCCAGATGTCATGGACTCTGTGCCCAGCAGACAAAGCAGGGGCCAGGCCACCCGGCGCCCCCGGTCCTGGTGCCAGTGCAGGAGGGAAAGGTGGGCTTCTTGGCAGCCACCTCTGCTCCTCACCTGCAAGCTTTCCATTCAGGGTTTTGGAATCAGCCACACGTGAGCTCAAATCCCAGCACATCTTTCTCAGCCTCAGTCTCCTCATCTGTAAAATGGAGACAGCATGCCCGCCTCTCAAGGTTCTCCTGAGGCTTGGGGTTAATGTTGGAAAAGCACCTGGCCCTGAGTAGGTGCTCAGTGAATGGGAAATCCATTCTGCTTTCCCCGATTTTGGCCTTTGTGTTTTCAGATACCTGGTGGAGGGTGGGGGAAGAGTAGAAGGTAGTTAGAAAATTCCATGAGGTTATGAACATATGCAGCTGTCCATATCTGCCAACCCCTTCCTCCCAAACACGTTAGGGACATGCACCAGTGACAAGATGGCCCCCAATGACATTGGGTCTCTGTGATTCTCTCACCAAATGGCACCTGTGCCTACTGCCATATGGTGGGAGGAGATGGGGGTTGGAGGGAGGCTGGTGGCAAGAAGGTGGGCGCTGGTGGTGAGACGGACAAGCCTGCTGCTTGGGAGTCAAGATCCCCAGCCTTGGTTTCCTGTTTCAGAGTGTTGGTTCCTTGAGTTTTCCCCTCTCTCCTTCTCTTTCTCTTGCCTTTCTTCTTCCTCCTTATCATCTCACCCCGATTTCCCCCCGCCTGTGCTCCTGTTCTGCCCCTGAGAAATCTGTGGGGCACAGCGGATTACTGTCGGGGCTTGGGAGTCTGACAGCTCTCCATCCAATCCTGGCTCTGGGAGCCATGAGTGCGGGTGAGTCCCTTAGCTGAGCCTCGGTTTCTCCATCCGCAAAGTCTATCGCCTCGTGTGGCTGTGAGGAAGTGAGGTGAAATCATGAGTGCAAAACACTTAGTTCACTGCCCAGCCCAGGGTGTCGGCTCCATAATGTAGCTCCAGAGGCTGCTGTTCCTACTGACTCTCTTCCCTACTTTGTCAGGGCTTTGAGGGATGCTTCCTAATCACCTGATGAGGCATAAGTAGAGACAGAGTTAATTGCGATTCTTAGGGAAATAGTCTTTCCTGAGCCGGAGCACCGATGACCCTTGCCGTAGCCCCGATGACCCTTGCCGTAGCCAGTTGGTGTTTTCCTTGTTGTCTGGCACATCCATTCCTTCTGCTTCCTTCTCTTCCATTTCTGGTAAGACCACTGGTTTTACTTCTGGTTGTGACCCCTCCCCAACCAGCGGTGCTCTTGGTAGGACCATCAGTCAAGGTATTCTGCCAATGGGTGGGACAGTGACTCAAGCCAGTGGTATTTCCCCCTGCTTCTTTGGGGAGCACTCTGCTGTTTCTAGAAGACAGCTCTGGCTGATGCTGAAGGAGAGGCCGTGACTCTCATCTCCAGCACGGGGAGCAAGCTGGCTCCGGAACCCCTCTGACCCGATTCAGAATTTCTAATTCCTTTCTTCCCTCTGGTTTTTTTTTTTTTTTTTTTTGCGGTACGCGGGCCTCTCACTGGTGTGGCCTCTCCCGTTGCGGAGTGCAGGCTCCGGACGCGCAGGCTCAGCGGCTATGGCTCACAGGCCCAGCCGCTCCACGGCACGTGGGATCTTCCCGGACCGGGGCACGAACCTGTGTCCCCTGCATCGGCAGGTGGACTCTCAACCACTGTGCCACCAGGGAAGCTCTCTTCCCTCTGTTTTAAAGGCATTTTTTGCAAGTTACCCAAACCCAAGTCAAACTAGCAAGAGAGGAAATATTTTGCCTTAATTAACTATAATGTCCTAGAAAACTTCTTCAGGCACAGCTATATCCAGGGGCTAAGACAATGTCACTGGGACTCTGTCTTCCTCTGGCCTCTCTCAGCTCTGCTTTCCTTTCTTTGGCTCCATTCTCCTGGTAGCAAGATGGTGGCTAGCTGCTCCAGGCTGATCTCCTGTACCCTCAGGCACAAGTCCAATGAAAAGAATGTTTCTTCCCTGCTCTCGCTAATGATAATCCTGGAATTGACTCTGGTTTGCTCTGATTTGCCCAGGTTTGGACATATGCCCATCCCTGAGTCAACTCCAGTATCTAGAGTCAATCCCCAACAAGCTAGGAGGAGTCTTGGCCCTGCTGCTCTCAATCCTAATCCTGGCATTTATTCCAATACTCCACACATCCAAACACCGAAGCATGATATTTCGACCCTTCAGCCAATTCTTATTTTGAGCATTAGTGGCAGACTTACTAACGCTAACATGGGATCGGAGATGTGACGCTCAGACTGGTCAGGCTGAGGTCATGTAACGGCTTAGAGCTGGCCCCACTCAAACTACATGGACAGAATGTGTGATGGATGGTTCCTGAAAGCAACACCAGATGCTGTTTCCAGAAGAATGGGATGGGTGCCGGGCAGGCAGCTGTCTGCTACTTGCCTCACAGCCAGAGCCTAGTTTGGGGCAGAGATGGTGCCTGACTCTTTCCTATACAATTAAGGCAAGAAGAGAATTTCGTTCAGGTCAACCTTGTTCAGCTCTTGAGGTGATACATGGAGCCTCACTGATGGGGAACTGTGGCTGTGGCTTTTCCTTTTTCCTACCTGACCAACTTCTAGCCTTACCTTGCAAGCAGCTAACATAGGGCCAGGGAAGGAACCAGTATGAAGATATAGGGTTCCAGTGGGTGGACAAAGAAGAGGGAGACCTTCTCCAACTCCCTGAGCCATGGCTCCCCTGGGCTTGGCACCCCATCCTGTGCCCACAACCTGACAATCTTGGCTTGCTGGCCAAGAGGTGTGACCGTTTCTCTAGTGCCCATGGGAGTGGCCATTGGTCAAAGAGCACTCAGTGGGTACCTGGCAGGAGATCAAGAGCCCATGAGATCTGGTGGGAAGAGTCAAGCATTTAGCATCTGGTTACAGCCAAGTGCTGGGTTCAGATCTGGACTTTGCCACTTTTCCGGGCAAGTATTGTAGCTTCTCTGGGCCTCAGCATTCTCATGTGAACTGGGGTGATGATAAGGATGGGTAACACTTGTAGAACATGTTGTGTGCTTGCTGCTATGGACTGAGTTGTATCCCCCCACCCCAATTTACATGTTGAAATTCTAACCCCCAATGTGACTCTATTTCCATATCGGGCCTGTGGGGAGGTGGTAAAGGTTAAATGAGGTCATAAGGGTGGGGCCCTAACCCAACAGGGTTGGTTACAAGAAGAGGAAGAGACATTGAATTTCTCTCTCCTTTTGAGCACAGAGGCCAAGTGAGGATGCAGTGAGAAGGCAGTTGTCTGCAGGCCTGGAAGAGGGGCCTCACCAGGAACTGAATTGGCCAGCGCCTTGATCTTGCACTTCCCAGCCTCCAGAACTATGAGAAATAGACTTCTGTTGTCTAAGGTACTCAGTCTATGTATTTTATTACGGCAGCCTGAGCAGACTAATACACTTGGCTTTGTTTTAAATACTCTTTCTCTCTCTATATGTATTACCTCATTGAAACTTCATGGCAACCATGTATGCAAGGTGCTGTTATTGGTATTTTATAGATCAGTTACAGGTATTGGAAGCCCAGAGAGATTAAGTCACTTGCCCAAGGACACCCAGCTGGTCAGTGGCAGGCAGCTTGGCTCCAGAATCCAAGCTTTCACCACGAAACTACCTAGTTACTTTTTGACCTACTTAGTCAAGGCTTGGTGTGCAGAATAAATGAGATACTACACGTAAATGGCTTCTCAGGGTGCCTGGCATGTGGGAAATGACGGAAATTCCTCACAGGAAGGTTGGCCATCATGCCCCGTGCCTGCGAGAGCTGCATGGCAGGGTTTCCACGGCAGGCCTTGCGCTGCTCCCAGCTTCAACAGCACGCATCAAAGACCCGCCATGGGAGGCTCCTGTTTGCCCGTCTCACCCATCACCAAGCAACACGGTGCTGTGGGGGGTCTGAGTAAGCACATATACGAAATGAAAATGTTTTTATAGAAACAAAGAGCCACCTCGGGAGAGGTGTTCGTCTGCGGGGCCTTGTGATTCTGAGGTAGCTGGCAGTGCCGGGGCAGTTGGCAGTGAGATGTGGTCATCAGGCTGGGTGCGGAGGCAGCATCAGGGCTCAGAGGCTGTTGACCTCCCCACCTGCTTGCAGCAGCTTCAATCCCAAAGGGTCTCCCTTTTCCTCACGGCTCTGGCAGTGGGGTGGGGCAGCAGGGGCCAGAAGTGCTGGGGTTAAAGACACGAGAGTGTAAGACTCCTGGGATCAAAGGCAGAGGGCTGGGGCAGTGGGTGGGGCTGACCACTCAGTGCTGGGGGTCCTGATGGACATTCTGGTTCAGTCCAGGGAGCCAATCTTGAAAGCACCCTCAGGACACGAAAGCTCAAAAGGGACAGTCCACTTCTGAGACCATCTTCCATGACCTGGGGAGGCACCAGGCTGGAAAGAAACCCTTCAAAGTCTCCCATCCTCCTTTCTCAAGGTGACCCTGGCCTTGAATGAATGCTCTGTCTCATTCTACCCGTGATGGAGGGTGGTTATTAACAAAAGTGGGACTCACCACTGATTACCTTCCCTACCCCATTAATTTTCATTTTCCCTGGATCCTTCGAGGCAGGTGGTGGGCTGAGGCAGTGGGGACTGGAGTGTGCCTGTTACTTGCTCCTGATTTCTGAGTTAGACCATCTTGCCCGTCTGCCAGGGGTTTTTCTGCTCAGTGTCCTGGCTACACATCCATTGTCACTTATCGTCAGCTAATTCTTCTCTTTTCCCCCATATAATCCAGAGTCCTTTCTTCAGTCCCTATGCCAGGAGCACTGAGAAACCACAGGTAGCCTAGGGCATCCATCTCACACCTGGCCAAGGGACTCTGCCAGCCGAGAGAGCTCAGCCAGGGGAGAAGCCAGGGCAGCCCCCAGACTGAACAGTGGCTGGCTTCTCTGTGGGCAATCCACAAAGAGCGATCAGTGGGGTGTCTCCTGGTACATTTCAGTAGGTGAAGATTTGCCCATGGAAGCAGTTCTCAGTACTCATATTGCATCAGAAGAACCTGGAGAGCTTTTCCTAACTCCAGATGCCTGGGCCCCTGTCTCCAAGAGACTTAGTTTCAAGCGTGGCCCAGGTGATTCTAATATATAGCCAAGGTCGAGAACTACTGGTCCATGGCCTCTTTCCCTTCATGCAGATGAATGCATGACTTATGGACCTTCCCCAAGTAAGCTGTATTTTAATACTGCATCTGGTCAACACAAAGGAATGAATCCCTAACGGTGAAATATAGAAGTGGAAGTGGCATTTTGGGCAGGGAGGTGATGGTACACTTATCTCTTGAGATGTAAAAGTTCCTCTGCAACTCACAAGGCAAGCCCTCCTTGCCATAATTTGCACTGCTGCCTATCTTTGGAGGGGATGCCCTGCTAGGAATTAAACTTGTATTTTTCCCTTTTCTCCACAGGAAGAGTTCACACGCACAGGGACAGAATGGACATCCCCTAAGTAATCTGTATTTTAATACTGCATCTGGTCAATGCAAAGGAATGAATCCCTAATGGTGAAATATCAGGGACGTGGAAGTGGTGTAACCTCCTTGGAAAGATCGGGGAAAGGTAACTAGGCCAATTGCCCTGAGAACAGAAGGAACCTAGCCAGAGTTGGGTGTTCACTGTGGGGCAAGGGGGTGGTGGTCCTGAGTCTGTGGGTGGTAGATGAGGGAACAGGCCCAGGTGGGGGCTCACTGGTGGTGCAGGCACCCATGGGAGCTCAAGTTCTACACAGTAGGCCAAATCTGGGGTGGGTTTCCTGCTTTGCTTTCTTCTGCAGAGAGGTTGCAGAGAGGCCTCTGGTCACATTTTGAGCCCCTCATCCGTGAGACCTCATCTTCGGTACATGGTGGCCGTTGACTTTTCTCCTCTCTCTTGAGCTCACTGAGGCTACTTGCTCTCCCTGTAACTGGTGACCAGAACCACAGGTCACCTCCTGGGTTTGTGAAGGGTGGGCAGTGAGCAGTGTGGGAGCTTTAGAGACCTGTGGATGCCTGGATTTCAGGGGCGGTGCTTGGGCAGATGGGGCTCTGGGGACTATATTGCTTCTTTTTCCTTTCAGCAAGCTGGGTCCAGAAGAGAGAAGAATAGTCTCCACTCTGGGAACCCTGGAGCTGAGTTCCCCTCCCTCATGAGGACTCTTCTCAGATGGATGGAAGGGGATGGAAGGAGCCAGAAGTGGGTGGAGGTGGTGGAAGGGGCCATGGACCACTCTATGTAGGGCTTTGGAAGCTTGGGGGCCAGACCTTCTTAAATGGACCGGATACCTTGATGGTGCAAGTGATATAGGAGGCTTGTGGGTCTTCAGTTGGGCCTCCAAAGAGCACAGAGCTTGAGATATGGAAGGAGGCAGGAGGAGGGAACAGCAGAAGCAAAGACCTGGCAATGGGTGCTCAACACAGCCAGCATCTCTGCTCAAGGAGTTTCACGGCAGCTGGGTCATAATTTTGCAGGTGGAGAAACTGATAGTCAGGTGAGAAGAACCAGGGCTTGGGGCAGATTGCTGCCTAGCCACTGAGCTTCCTTCTTGGAACTCATTCATTCATTCATTCATTCATTCACCAGCTATTTCCTGAGCACCTACTGTTTGCCAAGCCCTGGCTACAGAGGGACGGAGGGAAGCGCTGGGAGGTGAGCTAGGTAGGAAGTCAGGGAAGGCTTCTCTGAGGAGGTAACACTGGAGTTGAAGCAGGTATAAGATGATATCTTTAGACATACATATGTATGGTATATTATGCAATAATATATCATATCACGTCACACCCCACCCGGTGAAGACACAGGGGAGTCACAAAGAGTGGTCCAGGCGGGGCCACGGCCTTGGCAAAAGCCCTGAACACACATAAACTTGGTGTGTTCAAGGGCACAGCTGATTGCGTGGGAGAGTAGCCTGCGAGGGGTTGGAGTGGGGGCTGCGGCCACTTCCTGAGGAGCCTTGTCGTTCCAAGTGCAATGGGGAGACACGGAGGGTTTTAACCACAGGAGCATCAATACCTGATGCATAATTTTTTAAAATAAATTTATCTATTTTCTTTCTTTATTTTTGGCTGCGTTGGGTCTTCGTTGCTGCACGCGGGCTTTCTCTAGTTGCGGTGAGCGGAGGCTACTCTTCGTTGCCACGTGCGGGCTTCTCATTGCTGTGGCTTCTCTTGTTGTGGAGCACGTGCTCTAGGCGCGTGGGTTTCAGTAGTTGTGGCTCGCGGGCTCTAGAGCGCAGGCTCAGTAGTTGTGGCACACGGGCTTTTTTGTTCCACGGCACGTGGGACCTTCCCGGACCAGTGCTCGAACCCGTGTCCCCTGCACTGGCAGGCAGACTCCCAACCACTGTACCACCAGGGAAACCCCGAGACCTCATGTATAAATTCTAAAAGACCCCTTTGGTTGTCCTGTGGAGGATGGATTGGGGCGGGCAAGAAGCAGGGCTGGGCTGGGATGCTCCCAGGAGGATACCCAGTAGTCTGGATTCCAGGTAACACAGGCTTGGTGGCAGCAGTGGACATAGAGAGAAGTGGGCAAATTCACCTTACACTTCAGCAGGCGAGAGGATGGTAATCCAGGATCCTACCCCAGTAGGGAGGCGGTCATCAATAAGAGCAATTCCAAGAGGGTTCCTAAGGGTAGCTGCCTCCCTGGCATCCCCGGCAGCTCCGGAAGTGCCTTTGTTTTCCATCTGCTCTGGTGTTTGTGATTAAATTGATCTGCATGTAACTGATGTTGCTTCTCGCCAATCCACAAACCAGACCGTATCCATGGGGCCGCATTGCTGTCCACAGCACAATTGCTCAACAAAATCCTCCTCCCCTCCCCTTCCCAGATGAAAGCTGTGGGCGCAACCAACAACAACAAAAATCTTGGCCCCTGTCATTTTTATGATTCCTGAAGAGTGTCAGCCAGGGTTTCACGACAACACATGTTCCCAGAAAATAGCCCTGGCTTCGAGATGCTACAGGCATTATCCTATTCAAATCACAAACAGATAAATCATCGTTCCTCACCACCTCCAGTTAGCCGCTTCGGAAATTAGAAGAGCTTGCATATGCACTGTAGTCGGGTTCTGTCAAATTGGAAATGCTTATGATAATCGGGCTGCGGCATAAATGCAAAGTTGCGGAGTGTGTAAATAACCAATTATGAGGTTTTTAAAGGAGAAGCTTGTTTGGTTCTGAGAGACAGATCCTCCCCAGTGGAACTCGCTTTTGCCTTTGCACGATATGGATGCAATTTAAAGTATCCCTGGGTGTTCTCCTCGAGCTATTTATTTAAGGTATTTATACAAGAATAAACTCTATCCAGAGAAGCAGCATAGATTGAGAGGCCCTTGCTGAAGCCAGAGTGATATTGATTACAATTGCAGAAGACGGTGATGTCAGGTCACCTTCCTACCATTGATTGTTGATTGCTCTATAACACCCCCTTCTCCAGCCCTCCCCCCCACCCCTCTGCCAATCACAGCCACATTAATTTTGGGGACAAATTTAATCATTGCTCCCTGGCAGTCCTGTTGCAATTCCAAGTCATTTTTCACACACAGTAAAATTGTGGTCAGGCTGTGGCGAGGGAATTGTGAGAGAAGCAGGCTACTGCAGAAAGGTACAGCGCACTTCCATCGTTTAATGAGGAGAGCTGGAAGGCTAGTTAATTCTCTCTGATTACGCTACGGCTCAATCTGGGTATTGGGCTGTGCAGAAGAATGCAGGATTGACTCTTTCAACCGCTAGGAAAATTCCCTTGTCTTTGTCAGTCATGGGTGGCCTTCCACGCGCTTGGGGTGTGATGGCAGAAAATAAAATAGCCTGGCAGGTGAGCTACCTACCTGCTTAACCAGGACTAAGAGTAACAGGGGCCAGACCAGCAGTTACCACTGTGGTGGGTGTTAATTTCATCATCTCTGTAGCCTGTTTGGAAAAAACCAAAGAAACTAACTAAGCGCTTTGGACTGCAAAGATTTTAATCTTACCAATATAGATAGCCAAGTGAATCCTTAATTAACTTTGCAAAGTAGAATCTAAATCTTTACCAGTTCAAGTTTTCTCAGTGTAATGGAAAGATCAACATCGTGTAGCAAGTAGTCCATCATTCATTCATTCATTCATTCATTCGTTCGTTTTATAAGTATTTTGGTGCTAGGTGCTGGCATTCCAGGGCTGAACAAAACTTGCCTTTATGGAGTTTATATTCTAGAAAGAGCAGTGTTTTTTTTTCTTAATTGTGATAAGAACACAACGTGAGGTCTATTCCCTTAATTATTCACTGTGCCATATGTTATCGTTGACTATGGGTACAATGCTGTATAGGTCTCTAGAGCTCACTCATCTTACTTAACTGAAACTTTATACCTGTTGATGAATAATTCTCCATTTCCCCTTCACCCCTCCTGCCCCTGGTAACCACCATTCCAGTCTGTGATTTTATGATTTGGACTTTTAAAAATACCTCATATAAGTGGAATCATGCAGTACTTGTCTTTCTGTGTCTGGTTTATTTCACTAGCATAATTTCTTCAATGTTCATCCATGTCGGTGCATACTGCAGGAGCTCCTTCTTTTTGAAGGCTGCGTAGTCTTCCATTACACCACGGTTTCTTGATCCATTCATCTGTCAATGAACATTGAGGTTGTTTCCACATCGTAGCTATTTTGCCTAGTGCTGCGATGAACACAGGCATATACAAACGGCCGACAAGTATATGAAAAAATGCACTTTGTCACTAATCATCAGGGAAATGCAAACGAAAATCACCATCGTCTCACACGTCAGGATGGCTTTATCAAAAAACAACAAAAACACAAACTGCAAAACCAGAAGCCAGCAAGTGCTGGTGAAGATGTGGAGGAATTGGAACACTTGACACTGTTGGTGGGAATGCGAAATGGTGCAGCTGCTATGGAAAACAGTATGGAGGTTCCTCACACAATTAAAAATAAAACTACCGTGTGATCCAGCAGTCACACTTCTGGGCATATATCCAAAAAACCCTGAAATCAGCATCTCAAAGAGATATTAACCCATGTCTAGAGCAGTGGTTTTTAGGCTTTCGCATGCTCCAGAATTACCTGGAAGGGGTGTTAAAATGTCTGTTTCTGGGCTCCTGCCACCTGCAGAGCTTCTGATTCAAACAGGTCTAGGGTGGGTTCTGTAGTTTGCGCTTCTAACAAGTCCCTAAGTGCTGCTGCTGCTGGTCCAGGGAACCCCACTTTGAGAAGAACTACACTAGTTAGAGCAGTAGATGTCAAGTCTGGTTGCACATTAAAATCACCTTCTGAAAGCTTTTGAAAAATCCCCATGTCTGGGGGCCCACTGCCAGTGATGCTGATTTAATTAGTCTGAGCAGGGGTCTAGGCAGGGGTGTTTTTTAAAAGAGCACCCATCCCAGGTGATTCTGTGCAGTTGGGTTCGAAAACACTGCTTCATTTGAACATAAGGGGTAGAGGATGGAAGCTTTCGGCACAGGAGCTGAGAGTCTGACAGATGTCACTTGGCACTCTGGTTCCATTCGTAGCCCTGGCAAATTACTTGATCTTTCCATGCCTCAGTGTCCTCATCTGTAACGCTCAGACTATCCGATTCTTAGAGCTGTGGTGAGGATTGAGGGAAGTAATATATATGCCTGGCATATAGCAAGCCCTCGATCCATGCTGGCTTTTAGCATTGTTTTAAGAGTGGAGCACACAGCATGGCTCTACCGATTGTTCATTGAATTATTCGGTATAGTTCCAGTTAAATTCCTTGCCTGTTAAGATATCAGCAGAGACTTACTTTATTTGTCTTTCTTAGACTTGCCATTTGCCCTGATGCTGTCTAGGGGGATCCCCGCCGCCTTCCTTCCCTTTCTTCATTCAGACACCAATAATAAGGTCCTCATGCTTCTCTGACAGCCCAAACTTCGTAGCAAAAGTGTCTTGTTTGCAGCTGTGGAAACATTCGTCATCCAGTGTAACCAAGCAAAACGCCCCACCCTGGGATGTGTCTAATACACAGGCTGGAGATGCGGTGCCAGGAGAGCAAATGGTACCCGAGAATAATTCCTCAAATGAGCCACAGGCACGTAGGGAAAGCTATCGGAAGCCAGAAAACCCGTTTTTAAAAATCTGATTGACAGTCAAGTTTACTCCTTTTTCCATCCCGTTCTTATGACCTGCTATGGTTTAGACTGTGTGTATTTAAAGTCATTCTCTTTGGGCGGGGAGAGGATGATGGGACCGACAGGAGTTTGGGAAGGAGACTAGGCATGTGCATGAGGGTGGAAGGCATGACGAGGGGACCCTGGGCTGGTCTAGGAGATGCTTTGGGGTGGGTCCAGGGCTCCCAGAGGGAGGGGTAGGGAAGAGAATGTGTTCTCCTGCATTAGCTTTGCTGGACATCCCTGAAGCTAAATTTATACACGGCACCCGCTGAGACCAGGAATCCAGACTAGTCTCAGGGTGGGGAAAGCAGGCAGGTGGTTACAGGACCAGTTGTTCAGAGGCTCTTATAAAACAGTCTGACTTGCCTTTCACTTCGGTTATCCGGGGGACACAGCATCCTCCTTCTGGGTCGTCCACAAATTGAGGTCGTAGAGCCCATTGGTCAAGAATAAAGGCTCTGGGATCAGAAACAGCCCTGGGCATGAGTCCTTGACGCCTCCTCTTGCTAGGTTGTGTGACCTTGGGTAAGTGCTTTTTCTGGTTGAGTTTGTGTCCTTATCTGTAAAATGGGTATCATAAAAGTCCAGTAGCCAGAGTACAGGGCTGTCACAAGGATTGAATGAGGTTGTGTTTGTAAAGTACTTACACTGCCTGGTGCATGATAACCGCCGCCCGTCAACCATCCAACAACTCTTATTTAGCCCTACTACGTGCCTGGCGCTACTCACACAGGAGCTGACACACAAGGGTGAACAAGGCAGGCATGGCCCTTGCCCTGCAAAAGCTTATATCCTGGAACAGAGAGGCTGAATAAAGAACAACAATCAGTCAATCCATCAATAAACAAACAAGGGCAACGAGGTGGCATTGAATGCTATGCTAATAATTAAAATAGGGTGCTGTGAAAGAGAGGGAAATGGCCCACATTCCACTGGGTGGCAAGATAAGGTCTCTGTGAGGAGGGAACATGGAAGTTGTGATAATGAGGAGCCAGCCATGCCAGTCTCTGGAACAACAGCATCCTGGGCAGGGGACCAGCATGTGCAAAGGTCCTGAGCCTGGAGAGGAGGAGGGACAGAAAGGAGGCCAGGGTGCTGATGCAGAGTGAACCAGGGGGAGAGTAGAAGGAGGTGAAATGGTAGAAAGAGGAAAGAACCAGATCGTACAGGGCCTCATGGGCTCTGGGAAGGGCTTTGGATGCTCTGAGTGCAGTGGGAGGCCCTGGGAAGGTTCGTGCAGGTGAGGGAGCGACTTGGTATGATTTTCAGTCTCAGATAATCCCTGGGGCTGCTCTTGGACGACAGATTGAAGGGCGAGAATGGAAGCAGGGAGACCAGAGAGAGGGCTCCTGCCATCTTGCGGGGCAGATGCTAGCAGCTCAGCTGCCCCTGTCAACGTCTACTTTCAGCCTGCCTGCCCTCACTTGGGGTGGGAAGCAGAGAGCAGAGCCTTCAGTCCAATCCCTCTGAAACCTAGCTGCAGCGGCTGGAGAATGGGTTTGGTCCTCCTCACTCTGAGTCCCCTGGTCTCAGGGAAGCGAGCTGAGATGCAGCTGAAGGGAAGACCCCTCCCATGCACAGGTCCCCAAAGCCCTTCTAGTCCTGCTGGGAAGCAGGACACTGGCCATCACCTGCCCTGGGGTGGCACTGGGTGGTTTCCAGGGGGTTTCCTGGATCACTTCCGCCCTTGGAAGCAAACACATCACCAACACGTGTAGGAAACATGTGTGCTCTGCCTTCTGCCCAGACGCCCAGCCAACCACTAGGAAGTTGCTTGGAATTTTTATCCCCATCTTGCTGGGTCCATCTGGTTTGGATACTGGAGGGGCCCGAGCCCTGATGTCTGACTGGCTCCACCCCTGGCCCTCTGGCCCTCTCACAGGCTTGGGTCTATCTGAAGGCCTCTGGGGTAGAAAGGAATTAGGGACACATGAGGAGGAAGCAGAGCTGCACAGAAAGCATCTCTTGTGCACGCCAGGTGGCACAGGACTCCCTGGACAGGTTGGCAGGCTTGAGTCTATCAAACCAGACTTCCTTCTGGGGCCCCTACCTCCCCAGCCTGTTTCATGCAACCAGATAATTCGATTTTCCATTGAAATAAATTCCTCCTCTTTGTCTGGTGCCCTATGGAAGCCCCCAGCTTGCAGAAATTCCTCCCCTTCCTATGCTTTTTCAGCCCATCTTTGTATTCTTTCGATTTTTATAGCCGACCATTTTGTACGTGAACTAAGTACTAAACAAGCATTATTACTGCTTTGTGCACCGCACACCACAGAGGCATAAATCCCACATTAACCTCATCCTAAAGAGTGGCTGAATGCATTTTAATAAATGTCCCAAATGGTTTCAGTGTCTAGTAGCCAAACGGAATAAAAAATGCACACACATTACAGGATGTTATGAACCTTTCTATCAAAAGTAATAATAAACAGACTGCTTGTTGGGCTTGGTGATTGGGTTACATTTTTAAACAGTATATTGAGAGACAAATCAAGGTGGAGCTGAGCTGAGTCTGCGGTGAGATCTAAGGGGGCACAGCAATTTCCAGGGGTTTGCGATGAGCAGGTAGACATCTCTCTTTGCCTCATGATACGTTTTCATTCTGAGCTCTCATTCTAAACGGTACCAAGAGAAATGAGCAAATTAAGAAATCTCTGCTGCACTCAGATATTGAATCTAAGCAGCTAGATAAAGGCCGGGACGCACATCATTTGTCAGCAGAATAAAAATTCAGATGGAGTGGATTTCTACCCGTAAAGTTTCAGAAGTTAATTAGCCCTTTTGGTCACCAGCCCACAGTAGATAAGATATCCTGCCGGTGGCCATTTTGGAGGTGCAGATGTTTTGGTCTGGGCACATCTGTAGGCAATCACTCTGCTTTCTGAGCAGGAACGGTGTTTTATTATGGGATTAGATGTGTAATCTTGGATAAATAGTAGAAATTGGAGGACTTTGGTTAGAAGACTTGTTTTCTCTCCCGGAGAGCAGTGTAAATAGCAAACCAGAAGCGATTCGCTCATTATTGAAGCAATAATTGAACTTGCCAGCCTCCTCCCTTCTGGTGGGAGCTCAGGGGTCAGCGTCAAACTCTTGGCAAATGAGGCGTCATGGGGTTTCCGGCCAGGCGCAGGGTATGGGGTTGGCGTGCCCTGGCTGGGGCCTCTGCTGAGGAGGTGGCTGCTTTGGGGCTCTGGCCACCAGGGGGGCTGGATTGCATCTCATTGCCTCTTTGCATTTTTGGAGGGTAGCTCTTCCACAAGCCCTGCCAAACGTCTTCCAAGGGTGAGGATTGCTGAAATGAGGAGGTGGCATGGAGACGGTCCAGGCTGTTACTGATACCTTTCCCCAATTCTGGTAATACACATAATGATGTTACTCAGTTTTGTTTTACATTTCCAAAACAGATGTACCGAATCCCTGTAAACTGATCTATGGTAATGCACTTAATTTTCATCTTCAATGTTAAAAGTAAAAACTGATCACGGAAAGCAGAAACATGTGTCACTTTACCATAAGTTGGCACAAGACACAGCTTCCCCCTTGCCACTTAACTGTTTGGGTTCTGCTGTCGGCTTTCTCCTGATTTTGCCCTCCTTGTTAATTTCCTCCCCATTTCTTCAGAAGCCACCCACTGCCAGGTGTCCTGTGCAGCTGGTGGGCACTCCTTGCCTTGGGGTGTCTGCCAGTGTTGCAAAGCTTGTTGCTTTCGGCTACTTTGAGTGGGCTCCGCAAGGCGCATGTCCACTGTGGCTTGGAAAGTTGGAAAAAGTAGTCTCAAAATCTTGTTAGATTGTAAAATTCAATGGAAAATGAATGCTCCCCTGACAAAGATGCTGGTTAATATTAAAGCAAATTGGGTAATAATTACCAAACAACTTTATTCATGAGCAAGGGGCAAAGTAAAAGCCCTGAATTTTTCTTCTAGAAGTTGGTAGTAGTTTCTTAGCAGAGATGGTCAGGCTACTCAGAAGCTCAACATAGGCCATAATTAGGAAAGTCAACCTGGAAATATGGAAGGATTCTTTGAAATGTGTAAACAAAGTGCACCCTCATCATGGATCAGAGGGGCTTGGAATGGTGGAATGCAGGGTCATAATTTTTCTCCCAGTGCAAGGCAACTGACCCCCAAAATTTGCTCATTCCCAGCTGAGCGTCCCACATGGTGTCAGCTTTTTTCTGAATAGCTCCTGGTGGCCGACACTGAATGGTGTGACATTGCTGAAACTTTACCCTTTGACCTCAAGGTTAAGAAGAGTTGAAAGCAGATGGACATCTTTTGTACCAGAATTGGGTGGAGGTTGGGGGGTGTACAGAATGCCATGACTGATGGGGTTGACCTCTTGGGAGCAGATACCCATGAGACACCCCAGTAGATGAATAAGCTCAGGCAGAAGGAAAGGCATACCGGTTCTGAAGACCATGAAAGCTCAGGCAGAGTGTGGGAACACACAGTGGTGGGTACCATTGTGTGCTCAGCATCAGGCGAGGTAGCAGGGGCCAGGTTACAGAGGGCCTGTGCTAAGGAGTTTCAGACCTGAGCCTGAGGCGGATGGGGAGCCTCGGAAGGAAGTGACCAGCGACTTGTGACTTAGAAAGGTCTCTTGGACAGCTCGGTGGGCAGGACTGAAGGCACAGAGACCAAAGAAGAGACCAAATGAAGAGATGTCTTTTTCAGTTCTGACATCTGTCCTTTGCTCACCTGCAGGGGCATCGGGTCCTCACTGGGCCGCCTGCTTTTGCTCCTTGTTCTTCCCATTGCATCCCTTCCTCTCTGTGCTTTGCATTCAAGGTTCAGATAACTTCTTTCTCCTTCTGGGATCCCAAATTCTTCATCTTGGCCAAGATCAGAAAGAATTCTTTTTCTTCAAGAAGTGAAGTCCATCAACGGAAAGTGCTGAAGGCCGGTGTGGCATCAGAATCCCCTGGAAGACTCGAGAAAAGATTTCTGGGCCCTACCCACAGAGTTTCTGATTCAATAGGTCTGGGGGGTGGGGCCTGAGAATCTGCATTTCCACAAGCTCCCAGGTGCTGCTGACGCTGCCCCCAGTCCAGGCACTGCTCTCTGAGCAGCAGTGACAAGACTCGGTGTCGGCAGCCCTTCTGCATCTTCATCGTGTGTTCTGGAAGCTGCAGGGGGATGGCCAGACGGCCCTGGATGGTGCAAGCGGAGATGTTTTCCTAAGGGAGCTTCAGAAATTAAATGCAGAGGAAGGGTCCTGGGCCCCGGGCCCTGGAGAGCTTGTGTGCTGCTTTTTGGGCTCTTGGGGGCAGAATCATCTCAGCTCTGACCGTGCACGGAGGGTCCTGTTCTTTATCCAAAAACAACATGATGAAGAAGAATTCAATTTGGCAGGGGCATTTTCTGTTGAAGCATACTTTCTCTTAATTTAATCACCCATGCAAGAGCTTTCCAGACATTTGGATGTAAGTTTTTAGAAATTCAGCTCATTTTGTCAGATATTTTCATTTTTGAACATCTGGAGGGGGATGGGAGCTGAGAGGTGGAGAGAGAGACCGTCAGATGGAGAGTAGTCAACTAGGAACTGGAACAGAGATGGAAAGGTGTTTTGAAAGACACAAAAATGGAGTTGTGGGAAAGATGCATCTTCTGGAGTCAGGCCCACCTGGTGTGGAGATTCCAGACGTGTCGCTCACGGGTGTGTGGTTCTGGGCAAGTCATCTGATTCCTCTGAACCTCAGGTTCCTCATCTGGAAAATGGAATCATAACAGCTACCCTGAAGGGCTGCTGTCAAGATTAGAGGTGATGTACGTACAGCATCAAGCACACGTTGGAAGCCCAGGAAGCACTCAGATAATGTCATCTATTCTCATAACATTGTTGTTATTGTATTTCTTATTATTTTAATATTTTCCCACTCAATCTTAATTCATTTATGTTGCTGAATCCTGAGAAAATGAGACCATCATAAGAATCATCCCTTTCTCATGAATTGGGAGATTGGGATTGACATGTATACACTAATATGTATAAAATAGATAACTGATAAGAACCTGCTGTATAAAAAATAAATAAAATAAAATTTAAAAATTTAGACAAACAAACAAACAAAATAACAGCCACAGACATCACTCAAGTAAATGGCGGTGGCAGCTGAGGTCTAATAAAACTTAATGGACACCGAAAAAAAATCCACAAACAATAAATGCTGGAGAGGGTGTGGAGAAAAGGGAACTTTCTTGCACTGTTGGTGGGAATGTATATTGATGCAGCCACTATGGAGAACAGTATAGAGGTTCCTTAAAAAACTAAAAATAGAATTACCATACGACACAGCAATCCCACTACTGGGCATATACCCTGAGAAAACCATAATTCAAAAAGAGTCATGTACCACAATGTTCACTGCAGCTCTATTTACAAAAACCAAGACATGGAAGCAACCTAAATGTCCATCAACAGATGAATGGAAAAAGAAGACGTGGCACATATATACAATGGAATATTACTCAGCCATAAAAAGAAACGAAATTGAGTTATTTGTAGTGAAGTGGATGGACCTAGAGTCTGTCATACAGAGTGAAGTAAGTCAGAAAGAGAAAAACAAATACCATATGCTAACACTTATATATGGAATCTAAAGAAAAAAATGGTTCTGAAGAACCTAGGGACAGGACAGGAATAAAGACGCAGAGGTAGAGAATGGACTTGAGGACACGGCGGGGGCAGGGAAGGGTAAGCTGGGACGAAGTGAGAGAGTGGCACTGACATATATACACTACCAAATGTAAAATAGATAGCTAGTGGGAAGCAGCCACATAGCACAGGGAGATCAGCTCGGTGCTTTGTGACCGCCTAGAGGGGTGGGATAGGGAGGGTGGGAGGGAGACACAAGAGGGAAGAGATATGGGGATATATGTATATGTATAGCTGATTCACTTTGTTATAAAGCAGAAACTAACACACCATTGTAAAGCAGTTATACTTCAATAAAGATGTTAAAAAAAAAAGAAAAAGAAAAGAATCATCCCTTTTTCTCTTAAAACAATCTGGATCAACGGGCTCCATCAGTATTCTTAACCAAGGGGCATTAGGTAATGCCTGGAGAATTTTTTTTGATGGTCCCACTGGACACTGCTACTGGCATCTAGTGGGTGGAGGCCAGGGATGCTGTTAAACGTCCTTCCATGCACAGGACAGCCCTGACACAAAGAATTATCCTGCTTCCAATGTCAGCAGTGCTGCTGTTGCAAGGCCCTAGGCTATTTCTTCAGGATTCTAGAATTCGAAAGACAAAACAGCCTAAGTGACTATGTATTGAGCACTTTTTATGTGCCAGACGCTGGGTTTGGCGTGTCACCCATTTACTCCTTACAGTGACCATGATGCAGGTGTTGTGACTGAGCCCGGTTTGCAGAGGAGAAACCCGATATGCAAAAGACGGAGCTGGATTTGAAGCAAGGCCCTCGGTTAACTCGGTTCTCTCCTTCGTGCACGTGAATGTTCTTTCATTCCGTCAGTGCTCTGGGAGGGTCTGCTCTGCACCAGGCTCTGCCCAGGGCCACAGGGACAGAGCATGAGAGAGATGGGCCAGGCGCCTGCATGGGAGGAGTCCCTGGCCTGGCCTGGCGGAGGACACGGAGGATGTACATACAAGCAGCTCTGTGACGGTGGCATCTGCTGTCATCTGCACCTGGCACCATAGTGGGGGTGGGATGGGGGACGGTCGTGCCTGACTTAAATTTGGGGGCTGTAGGTGAGACTCCCCAGCCCCCTGGACAGAGCCCATTTCTGGGGACAGCAACATGAAATAAAAAACATTGCCTGGCCTGGAAAAAAAATGGTTTCTTTCCTGCCCTCCCAATCCACATCGCTTGCCTCTGTGACTGTCTGCATGGAGGAGAATGGACTAGAAGGCCTTCTCTGCAGTCGGGCAGGCCAATGTTGAATCACTGGGTGGCTTGGGTAGATTGTGTGACCTCTCTCAGCCATGATTTCCTGGTCCAGACAAGGGGACGGACGAAATGAATGCAGTGATTGTAACCACAGCTCACCTGTGTCTGGCGCTTGCTCCTCGCCTGTCACTGTTTCCTGGCCATCACCATCACCTCATTTAATCCTTGCAACAATCCCATGAGATCGGCACTACTATGCAGAGCTGAGACTAGGGTGAGGCGAGCGTGGCACTCATGGCAGGCCCCCAATTTAAGGGAGTGCCCCCAAACTCAATAATCAAAAAGATATTTTCATACTGCTTAAAAAAAGTCAATGCAAAAAATTCCTGATGAACACATTATGAACGTTTTAAATAACGTAGCATCCTACCCTGTACTTGTGTGACCCGGCCTCACTCGCCTCACCTTTAATCCTGGCCCAGCGTCATCCCCATTTTACAGATGAAGAAACTGAGTCTCAGAGAGACTGCCTCTCCTCCTGCCATATAACGCAGGGCCTTCTAATTGAGGGGTACTGACCAGGCAGGCAGCCTTCCTTCTGTTCTGAATGGTCCTCTGTGGACTTCTGTTCACGCACCCCTCTCAGGGAAACAGGAAAATAGACAGCGGATAGCAAGGAGGCTGAGGAAGCTGGGCCGTGTCTGTTGTGGTCGATGTTACTATTTAACATGCATCAGATCCCGCAGCACACTTTGAAATCAAAATGTACCAGGAAACATCCCGGTAAACTTAGCTCTTTAGCCTTTTGGGGGCACCTGGCTGTACTTCAGAGAGAAATCAGATAAAGCAAAGACAAGACCATTGTCAGTGACCCCAGATGGGAAGAAAGGGAGAACTAGACACCAGAAAAGAGCATGCGGCTACTTGAAAGAGATCACCAGGGGAAGAAGGAAGGAGCAACACACAATAATGTTTTTCCTTTTTTTTTTTTTTAATGACTTTCACAAACATTATTTCATCTATTCATGGCAAGCTAGATAGCATGATTTCCATTTTACTGTTGAGAAAACGTAAGTGCAGAGAAGGTAGGGTTTAACTTGTGCTTGGTAGCACGGCTAGTCTTTCTTTAGGAGTTGGGAAGACTAGGACCCAGGCCTTCTGCTCCTATTCCTGTCCCTTTTTCTAATAGTTCTGTTTCATCTGCTGCACAGACCAGCCCGCTCATCATACAGAGCTTGTTTCTATTCAATTCGTAAGCCCAGCACTAAACTCATTATGTCTTTGAATTGGAAGGAAGCAGAGTTCTCTCACCCCGAATCTATGTGCCACAAACACGCCCACTTTCCCCTTCCTGTTCATGTGCAAGTTATTCTTTGAACCAACAGTTCTGGACTTTGCACTCATAACCTGTTACATTTCACTGGGCTTCGGTCGCGATCTCTCTGGATGTCCACGTTATCGCTTGCTTCTGTAGTAAGTGGGTATTACACAATGGTCCCGAGGAATCTGGTCTCCCTGCATCCATGGGTCTCACAATGCGATGTTGCTACCCCTCCTATCTATTGATGGGGTCTATTACGCCCCCCTCCTGAGTCTGGGCTGGCCTTGGGGTTTGCTTTAACCTATAGAATGTGGCAGAAGTCAGGCTGCATTATTTGCAACAGACAAAAGGTGGAAACAACCCAAGTGTCCATGGACAGATGAATGGATGAACAAAATGTGATATATACATACAAGGAATATTATTCTGCTTTAAAAAGGAAGGAAATTCGGACACATACTACATCATGGATGAGCCTGGAAGACATGATGCTGAATGAAATAAGCCCATCACAAAAGGACAAATACTGTATCATGCGACTTCTGTAGGTTCCCAGAGTAGTCAAATTCATAAAGGCAGAGGTGGAAGGTGGTTACCAAGAGCTATGGGGTGGGAAGAACAGGGAGTTAGTGTTTAATGGGTACAGAGTTTCTGTTTGGGAAGATGGAAGAGTCCTTGGAGATGGATGGTGGTGATGATGACCCAACAATGTGAATGTACTTCATGTCGGTGAGTTGTACGCTTAAAAATGGTGAAAATGGTAACTTTTATATGTGTTTTATCGCAACAAAAATAAAATTTTAAAAAGTGAGAGTGGGCAAGTTTGGAGGCTAAGTCTCTTTTTTTTTTTTTAAAGAATGTATTATATTCAGTTATGTGTATCTTTTTTTGCTTGTTTATTTATTTAGTTTTGGCTGTGTTGGATCTTCGTTTCTGTGTGAGGGCTTTCTCTAGTTGTGGCAAGCAGGAGCCACTCTTCATCGTGGTGCACGGGCCTCTCACTATCGCGGCCTCTCTTGTTGCAGAGCACAGGCTCCAGACACGCAGGCTCAGTAGTTATGGCTCACGGGCCTAGTTGCTCCGTGGCATGTGGGATCTTCCCAGACCAGGGCTCGAACGCGTGTCCCCTGCATTAGCAGGCAGACTCTCAACCACTGCGCCACAAGGGAAGCCCAGGAGGCTAGGTCTTACGGGACCTTGAAGTTTCTGCCTTGGCCCTCTTGGAACATGGCCCCAGGACCAAAGACCCCCACCACCAGTCTAGCCTTTGAAAGCGTGAGGGGACACTTGGAGGGTCATGAGGCACCCCAGCCGGCAGCCAGTGTGAGTGAGGCCATCTGGGACCTTCCAGCCCAGTTGACCCCCCAGCGGACTTCAGCTACATGACTGAGGCCAGGCAGAACGCACGGAGGAACTGCACGGCCAACCCACAGAACCAGGAGTAATAATGATACTGTTGTTCTAAGCGAATCCGCGTGTTTTTCCTTTTAGTTACCCACTCTTCCCCATTTCTTTGTTTTTTCATGGATTTTGAGGAGATGTATGTGGTGCTGTTTCATCCAACTCCTTCTATTTGTTTTTGTTTTTTTTCTTTTAAAACACAAAAGATCTTCCTTTTCATGGTCACTTCCCAGCTAGGAATTTCCATCCTACCATGTTTTAGTGATTGCTGGAGGATCAGAAAAATAAAATATGAACCTTAGATCTCGGTATCACCCAAAAGGCTCATAGGTGTCCCATGAACACCTGTTTACAAGCCATGGACTCTCTCTCCCATGAACTCTTCCCCAAATCCTCTGTTAACTAAAGATGATGTTTTTCCTGTTCTCCCAGAAGGAAGCCAAACTCCCAAGAAATCCATTATTTCTCCAGGTGGAAAAATAACTTATCAGAGGTTTATTTAAACAATTAATTTAGAGTTTAGGTCATGAAACTTGGAATCTTACCCACTGAGGATGGACAGAGTAAGTGATATGACCTTTCTGGAGACAATGGGGCAATTTTGATGAAACGAATTAAAAATATACATATCCCATGACACCCGCATTTCACTTTTAGGGATTTGTCCTAAGTAAATAACTGTGGCTATGAGCAAAGATTTAGTTACACAAAAGTATCTCATGGTACCAATTGTATGTGTGAAAAATAGGGAGTAACCTACATGTCCAGTAAGAGGGCATTGGTTAAATACTTTAAGGTATAGCCATAGAAGGGAATGCTATGCAGCTGTTAAAGTTCTGTTGTAGAAGGCTATTCAATGATATAAAAAGATATTCAAAATCTGTTGTGAACCAATATATCAATAAAACAATTGAGTGTGATTTTACTTTTCTGAAAAATGTATTTATACAAAATATGTTATACCTATAATATAGATGTGTATAAAATATACAGAAGGATATATACCAAAAATGTTAACAATGCTTCCTTCTGGGAGATAAAACTAAGATTGATTTTAGGATTTTTCCCCCCAGCTTATCTATGTATTTTACATAGTTCCCAAATATTCTACACTCAATGGTTATTCCTTTTGTTTTAGGAGGAAACACAATAAAAGAAGTGACATTTAGTTAAAAAGAGCTATCAAACAAAATATATATTTAATCATGGAAGAGAAGTTGGGGAGACATTGTCCTCCTTCCCTCGCCGAATCTTTTTAATGCATGATTTGGAAGTTGTGAGGCCAGGTGTTCACGTCTCTGCCATGAAGAAGAGTGAGATGCTGAGGACCTGGTCAGTATCCCTAAGGGACATCTGTCTACTCAGCTTCCTGCAGATCCTTATTTAGGGAGCATGGCTCAAGAAACCTAAATGTGGCCTCCACCTAGATGGCCCAAGGCAACTGGACTAACACAGTGGCTCACGGAAACAAACCTCTTGGATTGAAACCCTGGCTTTGACTGTCACCAGCTTTGGATCTGAGACAGGAAACAGAGACTTCAGCCTTTTTTTAAAAAAAATAAATTTATTTATTTATTTTTGGCTGCTTTGGGTCTTCGTTGCTGCGCATGGGCTTTCTCTAGTTGCAGCTAGCGGGTGCGTGGGCTTCTCACTGTGGTGGCTTCTCTTGTTGTGGAGCACGGGCTCTAGGCATGCTGGCTTCAGTAGTTGTGGCTCCTGGGCTCTAGAGCGCAGGCCCCATAGTTGTGGCGCACGGGCTTAGTTGCTCCGCGGCATGTGGGATCTTCCCAGGCCAGGGCTCGAACCCATGTCCCCTGCATTGGCAGGTGGATTCTTAACCACTGTGCCACCAGGGAAGTCCCCAGCCTTTTGTTTACATGAAGCAGGATCAGCTGCCATGTTGCGTGTACTGGTCCATCAGTTGGTCAAAGAGTTGAAGCTGGAAGCTTCCTGGGCACCTTTGATGGGTGCATTTTTCCCAGAAGAAAGCACTAGAAATAATTTTTAAATATCCAGGACCAAGGATTGCTTCCTGGGGAGGTTAGTGGTTCACCCTTCCTGCCCTCACTGGAGCCTCGCATTGGCTCTCAGGGCACTCCCAGGGTGAGGAAGAACAGTGCCCTTGGAACAAGCCCGTTTAGCCTGGACTCTGTATTCCTGAGTCTGTGTCAGGTGCTCAAACCCCAGATGGCTTCCTGAGGTTTCGAGGGGGTAGAGAAATAGCCTATCTGTGCCCCACATGCAGAGGCCAGAAGGAAAGACAAATGTTTTAAACTCTCAGCCACCCGGCCTCCTGTTCTTGCTATTTCCCTAACATATGCTAACATATGCTTTCCCCCAGAACTTCAAAAACCTGCTTTTAGCAGCAATGAAAATAGGACCATGCGTCCAATTCAACTCTAGGCTTCAGAGTTTTCCCTCTAATACCATTACCTCATGTACAGAAGAAAATGTAAATCTAAAATATGCTGGTGATTATAACCTTTCTTCCTGACAGACATTGTAATATAAATGCACATAAATTGAATTTCTTCTTTAAAGAAATTTGAATACCTTTGGAGCATTTTAGCAAATCATCTGCAGTCCTCGTGGCACCACATCAATGATCTGTGGAAAAGTGATCTGTCTGTAGCATGACTTCTGCAATAGAAGGATGGAGCGGGGCCGGGACATGCCAAGAAAAATAGGACCTACTTTATTGATATTCAAAATTTATTTTATTAAACTTGCACAAAAGACAGAGACGTGGGGAGCTGGTGCTACCAGGGAAGGCGCCTCAAATATTAACTCCCGAAGTCCTGCTCACGTCGTCTGCCTGCCAAAATTGGGGAGAACATGAAGAAAGAAGGGGAATGGCAGATTTCCGGTTTTCCTTCATTTGGACTCTGCCCACTGGGGCTGCATTCGGAGGCCCTGTGTTAACTATTAAATCAGAAATAGTAAGAGTGGAGCATGGGTGTGGGAGGCTGCAGGCATCAGATGAGAGTTCTTGGGCCCAGATGTCCCTTGGGATGGGGAAGGACGGTTGGAACCATCTGTGCTCACCAGCTTGTGCCTGGATGGGAATGTGGCTGCTCAGAGCTCTTGTCCATCCCAGGGGCCGAAGACAGGGCTTGCTTGATTGCTGATTGTCACTGCTAAGTTGGTAGAGTTGAAAATCATCATCATCATAAAAAATGCATCCAGCTCTCAACCCTTTGCTCCCATAGCTTGAACGCTGGTCTTGTGCCTTGGTTCACCATTCAACTTTGGGTTGGCATTTGAAAGTGACCAGTGTAGTGGTCCCTGTGCGTCTTTGGATCTGGGCCCTGTGGGTGCCCAGGTCCTCTAAGGCTCTGGTTTGGGGGCTTGGCCTTTGCTTGGTCTGGAGTTACCCACTGTCTAGAAACCTCTGGGATGGTAGGAAAGGGGCTGGTGGATTTTGGCCAGGTGGAAATTTCAAGTTAGGAACGTTGTTTGGGTGTCCTTCACCCATAAACGCTGGGACGACATTTACAGAAGATACTGTCTTCCAAGTGCAAACATGATCTGTTGTTTCCCGAGATCCCCCTGCCCTGAGTGATCCACCACTAATAATGAATCATGGGTGTGTCCTCTTCCACCATCACCTCCCAGCTCCAGGGGCCTGAAACTACACATTTCTTCAGTCAAGAAGCCAGCTGAGGCCACAAATCCTTCAGGCTGCCTGGAGGAGGCATTAGGAAGCTCCTTTCTTGGGCTGCCGGCCCTAAGTTGGAACAAGCTCCTGGGTAGCTCTTCTTTGATCTATCAGACCACACATCCCCCTTATAAAACAAAGCCCACCAGTGCCTGAGCAGGGACAGGACTAGTACGACAGCCAGACGGTCTGCAGGGGGAGTTGGAGAGGGGGGTGCTGATTCAGAGCAGGGCCTCGGACCACAGACTGCCCAGTTTGGAATCCTGACTCCATCACCTTGGGACCTTGGGCAAGTGATTTCTCTTCTCTGTACCTCAATTTACTCATCAGTGAAATGGAAACAATGCTATGAGACCAAACCACGTGGAATTGCCATCCATGTAGATCAGAAGCAATCGATTAATGGCAACTTCATATGGTTCACCCTAATGGTACCTATTCATGGGGTTTTCAGGAAATTCACGAGCAGAAAGGTGTACAGCACTTAGGACACTGCAAAGCACGTGGTAAGAGCACAGCCCTGCACGCCGGCCAGCTTGTGACAAATGCATTCATTCAGCTGAGACTAGGGGGAAGGCAGGTGAGGCAAAATTTACATCCAGTTGGGGCTATATTTTCTTTCATTTATTTATTTATTTTTGCGGTACGCGGGCCTCTCACTGTTGCGGCCTCTCCCGTTGTGGAGCACAGGCTCCGGATGCGCAGGCTCAGCGGCCATGGCTCACGGGCCCAGCTGCTCCGTGGCATGTGGGATCTTCCCAGACCGGGGCACAAACCCGTGTCCCCTGCATCGGCAGGCGGACTCTCAACCACTGCGCCACCAGGAAAGCCCTATTTTCTTTTATTTTCATGAATTTTGGTCATTTGTTTTTGTTTGAAAAAAACCAGCAACAGCAACTACAAAGCACATGGGACCAGGGCTGTGTGTCAGGCAAACAGAGGTACTGCGGGCCGCCGTCTGCCCGCTCTGACAGTGCTTGTTGCAATCACATAATTACTTGTTAGACTGAACTGTACTGATTTATGGGGGATCAATCTTTCTGCTGATTCTGTTCTACAGGGTTCCGTGCCAGGAGCTTGTCAGAGAAGCTCATTTTACTAGAAGAGAGAAAACGAACAGTGAGACAGTGAGAGTGTCCTTGCAGATGTGGAGCCCGGAGAACAGTGCTCTTTCCTCCCCACCCTGTACCTTTTACTATTTAATGGCCACACGGCCACACGTGAGGAGGTGGGATCTTGAGAACAAGCCCTAACTCTGGCCCAGATCACCTGTCTTCTCCCCCACCCCTTCTCTCCTGGAACACATAAAAAGATGTGAAGTTAAAAAAGCTGCAGTTCCCCGGATCTGTTCATTTGCAGACCTGGCGGGGGGTGGGAATAGAGTTTATTAAGGGAGATTTGCAAGGCTCTTAACTTTAGGGGTACAGGAAGGTTCCAGTGGGTCTGGTGAGAGGCAGCCGGTCCCAAGGGTGCTGAGAACGTGGGCTCTGATGTCAGACAGCTAGAGTGCAAATTCAGGCTCCAAGCTTCTTAGCCATGTAGTCCTGGGCAAGTCAGTTCACCTTGCCAAGGCTCAGTTTCCCCATCTATAAAATGGCACTTCCTTGCTGGGCTAGTGTCCCATGAAAATAACTGACGTGTGTGAAGCAGTAGGCATAGTGCCTTGTGTATAGTAAGTGCCCAATAAATGCTAGTGGATACAGAGGGGTCACAGCGTTGCAGGAAGAGTCATATATGTCTCTTTCCCTATTTCTACCATCCTCAAGGGTGAACTCTGGGAAACAGGGTACATTTATTCTCTTCTGCGTCTAGCACCATGCCTTGTATCTGTGGGGCATCCAGAAACGAAGGTTAATAATGAAAGGATGGGATTGGGAGCTGGGAAACCTGCTTTCTGGTCCCAGCTCTGTGACCTTGGGCTGGTTCCCCATCTCCTCTCTGGGACTCAGGTTCCTCTCCTGGGAAATGAAGGCTGGAACTGGAACCAGCATTTTTCAAGATTTGCCCTGAGATTCTAAGAATGTTACCATGTTTTATAGTTCAGCGGGCAAAAGAAGAGGAGGCAAGGGCTCTGTGGTCAAGTTCATTAAGGAAAGGTTGAGATAAACAGTCAAACCAAGTTCCCTTACAGGACTTCTCAGAGCCTTTATGGAATCAGCATTTCTGGGATCTCTCTGACCTTGGAGGCCTGTTTCTCTAAAGTCTTTCTATACCTGGATGCGATTTATGAGGGTGACCCAGGAGCAGTTAACTCTGTTTTGCTGAGCTCATTTCTGGGCCTCCTGAGAGGACAGGAAGTCAGGGGCAGCTGGGACTTCTCCGGGACTGGGAGAGCCCCTGGCAGAAACAGTGGCATCCTTCCCTTGGTGTTCTTTGCAAGCTTCTTCAGGACAGGGATGGGCCTGGGGGACTCTTTGGACCCCTCAGCTCAAGGTCTGAACAGAGGGGTCTATGTTCAGGATAATGATAATGACTTTGAGTGCCCAGGAAGTTATGCCAAGAAATGTGATTGGCTCATCAGAAAGGCCACCCTCCCCTTAGCCTAGAGGGGAACCTTCTCTGGGGCACTAATGTCCATGATTTCCCTGAGACTTCACTAAAGATGGAGATGTCCACCCCACACTGTGGAGGCCAGAAGACTAGGGAGGGAGGGAGATGGGAAAACGAGTTTGTTTTCCCAAAATGGTGATGATATTTACTGAGGCAGTTGTTTCTACTTTCTTAATTGATGGTTCATCCATTATTCAACATATTCATATTGAAGACCCATTGCAGACCAGGCATTGTTCCGGGCTCTGGGGATCTTGCAGTGAACAAATACAAAGTCCCTGCTCTCCTGGAGTTTAAGTTTCTATGTGGGGTGAAAGTAAACAAAGACATAATAGGTCAGGAGGCTGCCGCGATACATGCTACAAAGAAAAATGAAGCAGGTTAAAGGGACAGAGAGGTTAAGAGGGCTGATTTAGGCAGGGGATCAGGAAAGGGACCTCAGATTTGGTGACCTTTGAGTAGAGATCTGGATGGAGTGAGGAAGTCATGTGGATATCTGAGGGAACGTAATTCCAGGAACAGGGAGCAGTCAGTGCAAAGGCCCTGGGGTGCAAGTGTACTTTGATGTGTTCAAGGAACAGGGGAGAGGCGGTGTGACTTGAGTGGAGTGAGAAGTGGGGAGAGACACAGGAGAAAGTCATCAGAGAAGCATCTGTAAGGCCTTGTAGAGCTTGGATTGTATTTAAATAAAGTAGCTTCATTGAGGCATATTCTGCATATCATATAATCCACCCTTTTCAAGTATACGACTCAATGCTTTTTAAAGTGAATTTACCAAGCGGTGCCACTATCACTCTAAATCTGTTTTAGAGCCTTTCCATCAGCCTAGTATGAGTTCTTATGCACATTTACCGTTAATCCCCGCTCCCCTCCCGCCCCTGCCCCAGGCAACCACTATCTACTTTCTCCTGTCATTCTAGCTTTGCCTTTTCTGAATGTTCCGTACAAATGGAATTTCTTCTGTCTGGCTTCTTTCACTGAGGATAGTGTTTTTTGAGATTTGTCCTTGTCCTGGCTCGTATCTGTAGTTCATCCCTTTTTACTTCTAAATGGTATTCCGACTTGGATTGTATTTTAAGCAGTGACAGGAATCCATTGGAGGGTCTGGAGTGTAAGAGAGACTTATCATGACAGCACCTGTGCTTTATCACAGAGAAGCAGAATTCCTGGCAGGGTGAGCCCATGGTTTTGGCACAGACGAGTCTGCTTCTGCCACTGGCGGCTGTTGCCCTTGGACAAGTCATTTCACCTTTGTGAGTCTCAATTATCTCATTTCTTTTTTGTTATTTATTTATTTTTATTGTGGTGAAATATACACAGCACAAAATGTATCCTTTTAACTTATCCTTTTTAAAGTGTACACTTCAGTGGCATTAAGCACATTCACATTGTCTTGTGACCATCACCACTATCCATTTCCAGAATTTCTCCATCATTCCAAACTGAACCTCTGTACTCCTTAAACACTAACCCCCCTTCCTCCTCCCCAACCCTTGCCAACTTCCATTCTACTTCCTGTCTCTATAGATTTGATTACTCTAGGTAATTCATATAAGTGGAATCATACAGTATTTGTCCTTTTGTGTCTGGCTTATTTCACTTAGCATAATGTCCTCAGGGTTCATTCAAGTTGTAGCAGGTTTTAGAATTTCCTTCTAAAAAAAAGCTGACTAAAATAAAGCTGACTAATATTCCACTGTATGGAATAGACCACATTTTGGTTATCTATTCATCCATCGATGGACATTTGGATTGTCTCCACTTTTGGCTATTATGAACAAAACTACTATGAACATGGGCGTACACATCATTTTTAGAAGGGGGATGGCAGTAGTTACCTGCCTGACACAACTGTCGTGAGGATGAAATGAAACAATTCACATAAACTGCTTGGCACGGGACCTGGCACATGAAAAATGTCGAAAGAACGCCATTCAATAAAGATTCAATAACAATAGAGTCATTATTATTAATGATGATCGGTAGCCAAGCATATTTTATTTTTTGGATGCGCTGCACGGCTCGTGGGATCTCAGTTCCCCGACCAAGGATCGAAGCGAAGCCATGGCAGTGAAAGCTTGGAATCCTAACCACTAGGCCACCAGGGAAGTCCTTGGTGGGGGCCAAGCATTTGATAAAGAAACTTCACAGGACTGAAGATTCAAAGGGAGGGCAAAGGGAGTTTTCTTTTTTCTTTTTTTCTTTTTTAAATGTAAACACAATTTCTACTGTAAAAGTAATGTGACCCTAATTTTTAAAATTTAGAAAACAGAGAAGAAAAAACTCCACCGAAAATCTCACCACTTTCATTGAGTTTCAATTTCCTTCTACTCCAGAGGGATTAAACAGACTGCATTTCAATAGAACAGAGAGAAACTAGATTTTGGGGGGCTGGCCAGGGGTGGGGAAGGAACCCCGTGGAAGATTCTTCTTTGAGAGGAATCACGTTGGTGTTTTGCTTTTAAAATCCCGGGGCCCGGCCGATTCAGCCAAGCTGGGATGCATTTTTTGGCTTTGGCACTGAGAGAGAGAGAGAGGAATCAGAAAAAGGAAATATCATTTCCTTAACTACTAGGTATTAATATCCTGTTTAATTTAATTTCGGCTTTCTGCGCTGGTGAGCTCTTTTCCCTCTAACATACAGTGTCAGCTTGGCAGGGAGGTTCTGACAGTATCAAAAGAGGATTTAGCTCTGAACCCTTGCCATGAAAGTGTCTCTATCTGCGCCCAGTGTAGGCTTTCAGAAGAGAGCATTGTGTCCTGTGAAGACGGTAATTGAGTGAATGAGGCCTGGCACCTGGGCCTGCCGTGGAGCCCTGATAAGGACATAAAGACAGGCTTAAAGGGCCTGCTTGCCAGAGCCAGAGAGCCTGGCGCATCCCTGGGAGGAGGGGAGCCCAGCCGTCCCCATGGAGGGCTGAGCACGGGGACTCAGCCCCTGCAGTCCTGCAGAGGGAGGATCCTGGGCAGAGGGGAGGCCGGAGCATTCTGCACCTCAGCACAGTAGACGGGTACTCTGGGGGAGATAAGCACTGATGAATGGGATGGGGCTGGCCCAGCAGGCTGATACACCCCCTATTTCTTGGTAAATATACTGTAGTCTTTGGCCAAGGCCAGTCTAGGAAGCTGTCGCCTATCTTGTCTTGAGTGGCTGTGTGGCCACTGGAAGACTGAATCGGGATCCCTGTGAGTCTAAATGGTTAATTTTCCTCGTGATTCTCATGTGTCTCCAACTGCCCTTGTTCAGGATTCACAGCCCCAAACAGGATTACCCATCTCTCTGAGGGCTCTGGGCTGATCACTTCCTCTGTGAACTGAAGACAATTTAGCAGTTAAGTGACCATAGGGTTGGGATTTCCCTGGCAGTCCAGTGGTTAGGACTTCACAGTTCCACTGAGAGGGGCCTGGGTTTGATCCCTGGTCGGGGAACTAAGATCCTGCAAGCCACGAGGCACGGCAAAAAAGAAGAAAAAGTGACCATAGGGTTATTGTCCACTTACCCATCTACCTATCCATCCACCATCCCCATCTATCTATCCATCCATTTACCAATCCTTGCCATTCCCCCAACCCTGCAACTGTCCATTATCCACCCAGCCAGTCATCCATCCATCCATCCATCCATCCACCCATCCATCCATCCATCCATCTGACTTTGGAGAGCCTTCAGGCACTAGTGGATGACATCTTTTAATAGGCTTTTAATGGTGAGAGCTTTGGACAAGAAGTCTGAACCCAAATCTCCAATTAGCTGTGTGTGACCTCGGCTAAGTCACTGCTTTAGAGTTTGTCACAATTGGATCCTTGTTAGTCAGGGGCAGGTTAACTTTTTAAACCATCACTCCTAATTTCAGTGGCTTAATGTAAGTTTATTTCTTATTCATGAGCGAAAATAGGTGTTCTTGATTGATGGACAACTTTCCTCCATGTAGTGACTCAGGGACCCAGGTTCCTTCCATCTTGAATCTCAGCCCTCCTCTGGTCTGTGGAGTGCTTCCATTCTGCTGGTACATGAGAAATGAAGGTTAGCTAAGGGAGGCCCGGAAGTGGTGCACATCACTTCTGCTCACATTCCATCAGCCAGAAGTCAGTGCTATGGCCACAGCTAACAGTGAGGGTGGCTGTGTGCTAGGATGACAAGGAACATGGACTTTGGGGGTGCCAGCTGTCTCTGCCACTGGGCCTCTGGATGGTTTTTGATCCCAAAGAAACAGTAAAATGTTAGGTTCCAAGAGAAAGAGGTGGGTCAAAGGCTTCTAGATTTTCTTTATTCCCTAAGTAGAAAGTTAGGTGTTATATGCATTACTTCTGACTGCTGCCAAAGTGGGAGATTCTTCAACTGGCCATTTGAAGAGCAGAGAAGATAGCAGAAGAGTTTTTCTTTTTCTTCCTTTTTTTAAAAAAATTAAAGTCTAGTCAATTTACAATGTTGTGTTAGTTTCAGGTGTACACCAAAGTGATTCAGTTATACACATGTAATATATATATATATATATATATATATTTTCCCTTATAGGTTATTACAAAATATTGAGTATAGTTCCCTGTGCTATACAGTAGGACCTTGTTGGTTATCTATTTTATACATAGCAGAAGAGTTTTTCTGACACCTGAATTCAGAACGTTTCAAATATGACCACAGGACCCTGTTCCAAAATGGAGGAGGGAAGGTCACGTTCTCGCCTCTTTAAATATTTGACATTGGGAAGAAATTAAAGACGCATAGTATCATCTAATCATAGTCTTCTTTTATTTGGAATTCTGATGGACAAATTTACACCTAATCTTTTCTAGGAACATGTATAAGTATATATTTCAAAATCAGCATTACACATCATCATCATTGTGAACATTTACCGAGTACTTATTATGTGCCAGGTACTATTCGAAGTTTTATACAATTCTATAATTTACTTGCAACAACCTTATGAGGCAGGTGTGATTACAGTCCCATGTTATGGAAATCTGTGACAGCATGACATTTACCAAAAGTCACACAGCTGTGAAGTGGTAGAACAAGCAAGAATGATTTGGGTGACTTTACCTGTGCCCAATAGTATGGATGTATCATGGTGGCCCCCGTGGGAGATTTTCCTAAAGGTCTTTCTTTTGGCCCCTTAAACTCTGTGTGTCCGTTTTCTCATCCATCAAATGAGGATGCCAGTCCCTGTCTTGCCTTTGTGGGCAGCTTTATTGCAGGGATCATCTAAGAGAAGGGATTTGCAAGCACATGTCCAAGTACGAGATGCCACAAATGAGCAGAGTCACTGCTTTGTGTGTAGTATCTTCTGTCTGTAGGCCTTTTTCTGCCCTTAACCTCACCCTTGCTAAAAAGCATCAAGTGAGTGATTCAGCAAAGTGAGGCCTTACAACAGAACATGGTGTTCAAATGAAGTCCTTACCTTTGGATATTAACCTCAGAAGGCTGGGGTGAGCTGGGAAGTCTGGAGCCTTCCCCTTGGTCCCTGGCAGCCTCTCAGCTGTGCGTGTTTTTCCAGCTGAAGGAGAGACGAGCCTGATCTCCACACTCCAGATATTTCCAGACCTGCAGAGCCAGCATCATCTGGAGTGGGCTGTTGGGCACCAACTCTTCTGGTCACATTCTCCCATGGGTTCTCTCTCTTTTTAAAATTTTATTGAAGTATAGTTGATTTACCATGTTTTGTTAATTTCTGCTGTACAGCAAAGTGACTCAGTTATACATATATATATTCTTTTCCATTATGGTTTCTCACAGGATATTGAATATAGTTCACTGTGTTATATAGTAGGGCCTTGTTGTTTATACATTGTATATATAATAGTAGCATCTGCTAATCCCAGACTCCCAATGCATCCCTCCCCCTCCCGTGGGTTCTCTTTAGCTGGCTTGGTTTCACTGCAGGGAACGTTGAGGAGACGCGAGTGTATTTTTCTTTCAAAAAAATATGGAAACTGTAATCTCTTTTACAACTGGGTCTCACTTCAGCTAAGCAAGAGTGGGCGGAATAGGCCGGTGGGCAAGTCTGCCTCAGGAAGAGGCAGGTACCCCTCAACAGACCGCACACCTGTGCAGATGTGACAGCCGGTCCCCTGAACAAAGTCTCAACAAAAAGATGTGAAGCCCCTCCAGTGGGGACTGGAGGAGGGGGTTTGGTTTTGTTTTTCAGCAATGCTGGAATCTTTCCTCTTGGAACATTTCTGGTTCTGTCTGGGTTCTCTGGAGTCAGTTAGAAGAAGCAGCTGGATGTTTGAGAGAAAATGGCTAACACGCCTAGCATCTTTATAAAGCCGGTTCCCATTTACAGAAAAGCTTTATCCAAATTGATTCTCCCCAAACCGACTCTATACTCTCTATGCAAAGGACTTTCCTGAAACTTCCAAATGTTTACAGGGTGGACTAAGCAGGCTTGAGATCATAAAGTGCAGCTGCTATTTAAATATAAGCATCCAGGGCCCAGGCATCTGACTATTGGTAGGTGTTGAGTGCCACTTGCAGAGTGAGCGGCCGGCCTGCCTTAAATAACTCTAACTAGGCCCAAACAGTCCTTAAGAGGTTTCTAGGGTTAGATCACAGCCTGGCAAAAGCAGAGAAAGTCTGGAAAAGTCCTAGGAGGATTTTACATTTTTTTCTTTTGTTTTAATCTATCAGATCAAGCAGCTGAGGCAAGCTTTGGACCAAATTAAACATTTCAATAAATCGTAGTTTTAAATCACAATCGGCTGGAGGAATTATGATTTGTGCCTGGCCCAGAAGAACATTCTTGAGGATATTTTGAAAGTATCACCAAGAAGAAGGCTGGGGAAGCAAATCATTGCCATTGCTCTTTAAGGAAAGAAGGATTTGTTTTATTCCTAACTGCAGAGTGCTCAGTGGGGTGACTGGCAGACAGAAAGGGGTCTAGCCAAGTGTGTTAGTCAGCTTGGGCTGCTATAACAAAATACTGTAGACTGGGAGGCTTATACAACAGAGATTTATTTCTCAAAGTTCTGGAAGCTGAGAAGTCTAAGTTCAAGTTTCCAGCCAATTCAGTTCCTGGTGGGAGCTTTCTTCCTGGCATGGTCTTCTTGCATGACAGAGAAAGACAGCTCTTTTTTCTTTTGTGTCTCTTCTTATAAGGGCACTAATCCCATCACGAGGACTCCACCCTCATGAACTAATTACCTCTAGAGGCCCCATCTCCAAATACAATCACATTGGGAGATAGGGCTTCCACATAAGAATTTTGGGGAGACACAGGTATTCATCAAAACATTTAACAAACCAAGACACAAATGCCTCCCCCAAATTATGTCTGCTAGAAATGCTTCTGCATTAAGAAGCACAAAGGTGATAAATGTCCTAATCACCAATGTAGTTAACCCAGGAAGTGTCACCCAGCAGGCCTTATTCCACGCCTGGCCCCTGACGCTGTGAACCAGAAAAAAATTAAGTGCCAAAGGACCAGCACTGCCTGGGATTCTCCCTCAACATTTATTCCATGAAAGGTGGGTTTTGTCCTTTGGGGCTTAATGTTGAAAATAAACTTGGCTGCACAGGTAAACTCTTAAGAGATCAGCTAATGCCAGGTGATTCTCTCAGCCTGTGAAATCTCAGCCTCTTACTTGGTCATATTTTCAAAAGAGAAGACAGCTAATGGGAGTAACTTCCTTACATTAAAAACATACTTTGGTTAACAGCACCAAACCACTTAAGTTGGCAGCAGATCAATTATTAATTAGATGAATGGCCTTTTATAAATCCCTCTGCAGCCTCCGGATAGCCGATGGGTTTATGGCCCATGCATTAGGGAACATGGTTGCTCTGTGGTTATAATTATCCACAGTTGCTGGCAGTTTGAGGGTCACAGAGCCAAAAACAGCTGCCCTGTGAACATGCTCTCCTGTGCTACACCAGGGGCTATGGGGAAAAAGCTGACATAGGAGAGGATGGTTTGTTCTCTTGCTCTTCTTAGCTGTTTGATGTTGGCAAAGTCCCTAGAATTGTTTTCTTTCTTTTTTTTATTGTACACTCTTTTTTTTTAAATTGAAGTATAGTTGATTTACAATATTGTGTTAGTTTCAGGTATACAGCAAAGTGATTCAGTTATATATACATTTTTTTCAGATTATTTTCCATTATAGGTTATTACAAGATATTGAATAGTGTTCCCTCTGCTATACAGTAAATCCTTGTTGATTACCTATTTTATGTATAGTAATTTGTATCTGTTAATCACAAACTCCTAATTTATCTCTCTCCCCGTCTATTTCCCCTGTGGTAACCATAAGTTCGTTTTCTATGTCTGTGAGTCTGTTTCTGTTTTCTATATACATTCATTTGCATTATTTTTTAGGTTCCACATATAAGTGATATCATACAATATTTGTCTTTCTCTGTTTGACTTACTTCACTTAGTATGATAATCTCTAGGTCCATCCATGTTTCTGCAAATGGCAATATTTCGTTCTTTTTTTATAGCTGAGTAATATTACATGGTATATATATATATATATATATATATATATCGCATCTTCTTAAACCAGTCCAAGACAAGTGCCTAGAATTTTTTCTTAGTTTCCTCGTCTGAATGTGTGTCCAATTGATGCCTCTAGTTTTCACCTGCCAAGCATCCATTTCCCCTCTCTTCTAATAACAGCATCTTGATTTGCCTTGAGAAACCATCTTTTCCCTACTCTCAGTCCCTTTGGTTGGGGGAACTAGATATCTCTTAGCACTAGGGATGGCCACGTGACCGAGGCCTGGCCAATCAGAGCAGTGCATCCTTCTTGCTCCAGTGATCGGTCCGTTCTAGTCAGAAGCAAAGCTACTCAATTCCCTGGCACCATATCAACAACTATGGTTCATGAGGAGCGGATCCAACATGGTTTACTCTGGCACTCAGCTTTGTTCATGTCTGTGAATGTTGGTAGTTGAAAGTTTTGAAAGCTAGTATGTTTCTATAGTTCTTTAAAAAAATATTGAAAATACTGGAAAAGAAGCCCACTGCTTTTAGAACACAAATTATGGAAAGTAGAGACCCTCAAGATCTTGGCTAGTGGAGCTGAGAAACACTGATGTAATGGGGAGCCCCATAGGCATGTATTAATCAAGGGTCTAACTATTGCTGTAAAAGCACATGATGCTTAATGACTTAACACATGCAGTTTAGTTTTCACCCATATCCTGTCCTGCTGACAGTGGGTAGGAGGAGACTCTCTTCTCCCAGTCCTTCAGAGTCTAGGTTCTTTCTTTCTGGTGGCTCAGCCATGCCCTGCGCCTGCCAAACCGCCACTGGATCTTTGCGTACTGACAGTAGGCAGGAAGAAGAGAAAGCATGGAGTATGGTGCTGAGGTTTGATGGACCACACCTGGCACAGATGCAAACCAGCCCACATTCCATGGGCCAGAACCCAGTCACATGGCCACCATAACTGCAAGGGAGGCTGGGAAATGTAGTCTAGCTGGGTGCCCAGGAGGAAGGGAAAAATGTAGGTGGACAGCAACTAGACTCTCCCGCACCCCAGTGACACAACTACAAATTGGTGGTTCAGTTGACAGCATGTTTTATTTCTGTGACTCTGAATATCACAAGGATGCTTTCTCTGGGGGGACAGAAAGGTACCAAAGAAAATAACAAAAACTCAAAGCCAGCCATTTCTCAGGCTTTCTGGCTCCATGAGACTGAAAATAGTTAGAGGTCACAGGCTTCTTGGTTTTCACTGAATGCCACATTTGTCCTAAGTGATTAGTTTGATGTTGTGTAACAGAGTTGAAGCGTCCGGTGTTGTTTTAGTCAAAACTGGGTTTTCCTCTAACTGTCTGTTCACTTGTTTATTACTGTCTGGAAACTAGTTCCCAAGAAAGCTGGAGTTTCATACATGTCCAGGCATCTTAAGGCTCCACAGTAGTTTGATGAGTGACATTATGTGTGTTCATGAGAAAATCATTTCAAGGGCTACAAATGAGTCCTTTAGTAATACCCAGGAGTCATAATGTCTGTGACATAATGAACCTTCCTAAATTACAACCTACACTAATTAGATCACTTATTGCCACATTCCAGACCCTGAAACAATTTGCTTAAAGGGATAGTTACCTCTAATGAAAAGATACATAACGGAAAATGTCAGCAACCTTTTAAATCCTCCATGACTTATCATGGAGATGGTCTTGTGCAAAGTGCTCGTGGTGAAGCAACTTCTTTTGTCACCGATTCCTCCTAAATTAGGTATTTTATGATCGCTTAGAAAGAAAGAGAATTCCCTGGGGTCGTACGGAGATTACGTAAGGGCTCTCTGCCTCCTTCAGTCCTTCTCTGACCCCTCCCTCCCTCTGCCCCGCCCTCTCTGCTCCACCCTTGTCCTCACTGTGGCTGAGACACTCACAGAAGCTCGCCTAGAATGATCTATGGTTGTCAGCTACTTATAGAGTGGGCTTTCCTGGGCTGCCTGCAGGCCCTGACCGCCTGGCAGGGGTGAGGTTCCTTGTCTCTTCTCAAGCCCCGCCGCAGCGGGGCCTATTTCACAGCCACCTCTCTGGTGGGGTTGGAAGGGGTGTCCCTATCATGCAGGCTGATGGAAAACAGGACCTGGAGAGGGCTGGTGACGTCAGTACCAGGTTGACTGTTAGGCCTTCAGTAGGAAACAGGGTCATCCAGGAGGCCATTGAAAGGCACTACAGTAAGTCCCCTACGTATGAACAAGCTCCGTTCCGAGAGCGCATTTGTTAAGTCCAATGTGTTCATTAGTCCAACCAAGTCAGCCTAGGTACCCAACTAACTCAATCGGCTATATAGTGCTGTACTGTAATAGGTTTCTAATACTTTTCACACAAAGAATACATAACTAAAAAAACACAAAAAATAAAGAAAACATTTTTAACCTTACAGTCCAGTACCTTGAAAAGTACAATAGCACAATACGACAGCGGGCATCCAGGGGCTGGCATCGCGTGAACAAGCAAGAAGAGTTACTGACTGGAGGAGGGAGAGGAGGTGGGAGATGGTAGAGCTGAAGGATCAATCGTCAGCAATGGGAGACGGAGGGCAAGCTGCAGTGTCACTCACACCTGACACTGATGGCACAGGTTCTGGTTCCTTGCTGGAACCAGAGGCACGTTCACATCTTTGAAAGTTCGCAACTTGAAGGTTCGTATGTAGGGGACTCACTGTCTTTGCAAAGATGTGGGCAGGATGCAGAGAAACCCATTGTGGGATGACAGTGGAGCTGTTGCCACCTCTTGGCCCAAAGGGACAGGGGAGGGAGCAGTTATCAGAATCGAGAAGAGAGAAGCTATAGAAAGGACCTTCTTGAGGCATCTGCTAACCCCACAGCCCATCCCAGGTGCCCCAGGGAGGGAGCCACAGAGTCAATTCCCCAGTGGGGAGGCGAGCAGGAAGCACACTGGACCTCTTTGACGCTGACCGGTTGGATCAGCCCCCTGGGCCACAGAGCAGGGAGAGGAGAGGGGAAAGCAGCTTGGGGGCAGTGGGGCGGGGCACACAGGTGGCTGGCGGCGCCAGCGAGTCCTCTTGTTTGGGAAACATCTTCCCTGCCCGCAATGGCTCTGTGCCCTCTTTTGTCCCCCCGGGGCCCTGAGCTGCCACTCTCGTCTGTGTAGTCAAGGACCAGCACTCTGGTCAACATGGGGTCTCACCCTCGGCTTGGCTCCTTCTGGGGACCGATGGCTGCCTTTCGGGACATCTGATGACAGCTTAACGGTGCTCTCATGCCCAGAACACAGCACAGGCTTCCTTGTGTTTAAGGGTCCACGCTGACAGCCTGAGGGTACGTCCCTGCCACAAGGAAGGCGTCCCATCAGAAAAATAGGTGAAGACCACACCCATTTAGAAGATGAGATCTCTCTGCCATACTCCTCATTCCTGAAAAAAATGAGGAGGAACTGAAAGGGACTTATTTGTTGCCTGGACCTTCTGGCTTCCAGAAAACTTATTTGGAAGCACCTGGGGAGGGAGGGTGCCTGACACAGGGCAGGTGCTGAGAAGTTGTCAGGACAATCTGAGTGGCAGGGCCTCAACAATAGTTCTATGAGTTTGGGGTTCTTTTCTCTTTTTTTCTTTTAATTTTTATTTATTTTATTTATTTATTTTTTGCGGTACGCGGGCCTCTCACTGTTGTGGCCTCTCCCGTTGCGGAGCACAGGCTCCGGACGCGCAGGCTCAGCGGCCATGGCTCACGGGCCCAGCCGCTCCACGGCATGTGGGATCTTCCCGGACTGGGGCACGAACCCGCGTCTCCTGCATCGGCAGGTGGACTCTCAACCACTGCACCACCCGGGAAGCCCGAGTTTGGGGTTCTTGTTAAAACCTTCCTGGATACCACCATCCCCTGGAAAAGAACAGAAGCCATTTTGCAACTCAAAAAACATGTATTTGCCTTCAGGCTTGTGTGTCAATAATAATTATGATAATAGCCATAGCCCCTTTTAGTGCATTAGGTAATTTATTTATGTTTTCCCATTTGGTCCTCAGAATAGCTCCATGGATCAGTTAGAGCTGAGGAAACAAGCTCTGAGAGCTTCAGGCACTTGCCCTGGACCGCACAGCTTGGCGATGCTGGAGTCTGCAGAGCAAGTCAGCTCTTCCTGACACTGAAGCTGGTGTTCCCCCACCTCCATCCCTGCTTGGCAGGCCAAGCTGGGGCAAAGAGAAATCCAGAAGAGTTCTAAGGTATTATTCCTGCTTTCAAGGAGCTAAACGTCTATTTGAGGAGAAAAGGTAAACCTTCGGGGAGGAGCTGTAGGATTCAGACGCCAGATGCCAAGTGTGCGTGGGTTTGCATGGGCATATGTGTATGTGTTTGTGTGTGTTTGTGTGAGGGGGGCGGGCTGCATTACATACATCATCTCATTTAAGCTTCTCAACAAGCCTCTGAAATAGGGACTTGAATCACCCCAATTTCACAGAGGAAGAAGCTCAGTCTCAGAGAGCTTAAGTGGCTTTTCCAAGGTCACACAACCAGTAAATTCAGGAGCCCCAACTCTAACCCAGAGAAGTCTGTCTCCAAAGCTGATGCTTTTGATTACTGTCTAAGACTCTGAGTTGATCGATACATAACCCAGCCCTCCTGTCCATTCCACGCAGTTGAGCCCGGAGGAAGCAAGGGACAGTCCTGTCCTGGGACTTGTATTAATGGGATGAGACAGGATTTCCCCAGGGCAGGGACTGGAAGGCCAGAGGCCAGACAGAAAAGGCAGTCCTCCTGCTCTGGGGCGAGCCAGGCTTCCCAGGGGTTTGGAGACCGCCGCCTGCAGACCTGGGCAGAGCTGCTCACCCGAGACCGCAGATCCCTCCTGGCCCTCGATAGAGCGATGGGAGGCAAGATCTGAGTGGGAGGACCCCCAAGATCCCTTCTCAGGTCCTGCTCCCTTGAAAATGTTTTTCTTCGCAGGCCAGTGAGGTTCCTCTCTCTTTGTAGCCAATATGTCCAAGGCTGACAGGTTAAAACTGCTCGCTTGCTTTTAAGTGTCAGGAGATGTAAATAGTTTTAGTCTTCAGTGGTTTCTGATTGAATCTCCTTTTGAAGTAATGATAGCTATAATTTAAAGCAACAGTTACCATATTTTCCTTGCTGGCTGGCCTGCTTTGAAGCACTAAGTATAAATCTGCTTAAAATCTTAAAATAGCTGTAGCTCTGTCTCAATATTCTACCAGGAGCCAGGGAGATTCAGCCTCTAATTGCCATCATCTGTAACTAATATCAGCAGCACAGCAGGCTCGTGACAAGGTGGCTGGGAGAATTGCTCTGACATGGCAGGAAGGTAGAGGCAGAGACGTAGTTCCCCTTGGGGACTGTTGGCTTTGGTTGGAGCTCGGAAGAAACCTGTCCTGAAATTAGGACCAAATGAGCTCTGGGCTCTGAGGAGATTTTCAGGTCCGTCTTTTCCAGCCCCTTCCAGGAGCCTGGGATGAAAATGAGAGGGGCCTCCTTGCAAAATAGTATGCAGAAAGTTCAAGGTGGGCAGGGACTTGGTTCTAGCCAATGGAACTCCCAGGGACTACCTCCATGCCTTCTTATTCTTCTTTGTACTTCATAACAAAAATAAGGGCTGGGGAGACTCCAGCCTGGCTGGCAACCAATGGGGAATAATGCACAACCGTTTCTGCTGCGTTCCAGCAAATGCATTTAAAACCCAGTTTGCATCTTAAAGTGGCAGCCATGTTTCATTCATTCAGAAACATTAATTCATTCAATAGATACTCATCGCATCTCTACGGTGGGCAGGGCAGTGAACCAAACAGTCGGCAATCCCAACATTGACAGAGTTTCCAATAAGCACAAGAGAGTTTCGTGGATGATGATAAGTGTTAGGGGATAAAGTATAGCAGGGAAGAAGGTAGGGAGGACCAAAGTTGCCATTTTAAATAGGCTTGTCACCCAGAAGGTGGCATAAAATGGCATTTCTGTTTTTGTGTAAACTGTTCAATGAAAAGCGTACTAACATGAGCAGATGAAAACTATTATAAATAGAATGGATAAACAACAAGGTCCTACGGTACAGCACAGGGAACAATATTCACTATCCTCTGATAAACCATAATGGAAAAGAACATGCAAAGGAATGTATATATATGTATAATGGAATCACTTTGCTGTACAGCAGAAATTAACACACTGTAAATCAACTATACTTCAATAAATAAAATTTTTAAGAAGGTGTACTAATATGGATCAGCTTAGGCAATTCTAAAAAATCCTGGTGGGAAACGTTCAGAGAAGTTGATGATGCTAATCTTTGAGTGCCAAGACTATGGGTGATTTTAACTTTTTCTTTTCTCTGCACATATTTTCTGAATGTCTTATGATAAAGATGTATGCCTTTTGGGAAAAACTGATGACTGACTTTGGCAGTTCCTCAACAAGTTAAACATAGAATTACCATGTGATCCAGCAAGTCCACCCCTGACTATATACTCCAAATAATTGAAAACAGGTGTTCAAACAAAAACTTGTACTTGAATATTCATAGCAACACTATTCGAAGTAGCCAAAGGTTTGTTTAACAACCCAATGTCCACTAAGGGATGAATAAATGATATATGGTATATCCATACAGTGGAATATTATTTGGCCATAAAAAAGAGTGAAGTGCTGACCCCTGCTACAACATAGATGAACCTTGAAAACATTATGCTAAGTGAAAGAAGCCAGATGCAAAAGGTCATATATTGTATGATTCCATTGAAGTGGAGTATCCAGAAGAGGCAAATCCACAGAGACAGAAAGCAGATGAGTGGTTGCCTACGGCTGTGGGGAGAAGACTTAATGGCTATAGGGTTTCTTTTGGGTGATGAAAATATTCTGGAACCTAGGTAGTGATGATGGTTGTACAACACTATGGATGTACTAGGTGTCATTGAATTGTGACAATTAGTTTTTAACTGAAAAAATGTTTTGGCCACACCGTGTGGCTTGTGGGATCTCAGTTCCCCAACCAGGGATTAAACCTGGGGCCACGGCAATGAAGGCACCAAGTCCTAACCACTGGACCACCAGGGAATTCCCTAAATTGTGTACTTTAGGGTAAAATGGTAAATTTTATGTTATATGTATTTACTCTAATAAAGAAGACATGGCAGTTCGGTTAAGTTACAGGAAAAACTCAGTGGCTGTATAGGCCCATGAGAGTCGCCTGCGAGGTCTTTGGTGACCAAGGACTCAGGTTTCAGGAGACTTGACATGGACCCCATTTGAAAGACTCATTACTTCCGGTAATTTACTAAGCACCTCCTAGGTGCCAGGCGGTGAGGCCACCATCATCACAAAATGACAGGCCTGCTCTGAGGGATTCCCCTGCTGGCCTGGGGAGGGCGATGAAGCAGTTGATGGGCAAGAGGTGAGGCGTCGGGGTGAAGTGGCCTGTGTGGACCTCTGGCCCTGACATGTGCCTCTGTGCTGAGGATGAAGGTCTCAGAAGAGAGGCCGGGCAGACGCTCTGGGAGGTGTGTGCTGGCAGTTAGCTGGGGAATGAGCTGGGTGGCTCTGAGGCCCATTAAGGGATTAACGATTTTCCACAGATGACCCACAGAGAGAGCAATCTGGACACAAATCATTGAGAAAGAGCCTGTTTTCCCCAAACCTGGGCATTCCAGTCATCCTTAGAAGAAGTTTCCATGCTTTTTAGGATGGAGGAAATCAAGGTGTCTGTCCATGGAATGGAGAAGGAAGGGGGAAGAGGAGGAATCTTCTATGATGCAGGCAGCAGGGCAAGCCCTCTCTTCACACCTGCCTCCTTGCCTTCGCCTCCCCGAGGGCCCAGAAACCACCTGAGCCCCTGCCATACCACCTCCCGTGTGCCCCTCTGAGACTCCGCCCATGCCCCGTGAATCACTAGAACTTTCTGGGTCATGCTTTACAGCTGAATGCTTTGGTGCCAAAATACAACAGAGATTTCTCCAAGCAGCCTTCTAGAGTCCTTGCCTGAGTCTCCTCCTGTTTCCCCAGGGAGAAGCGGCAAAGGCCTGCTCCAGACTAAGGCCCACAGATGTAGGCAACTTCCGGGCACAGTGGGGCCTTGGTGCCCACTCCACTCCAAGAGAAGTCACACTGCCCCTGGGCACAGCTGGGTAAAGCCCTCCCAACCCCAGCCAGGGGCACCCCTGTGTCGGCACACCCCACCGCTGTGGCCTCTACCCTCTCCCTTCTGTGTACGTGACCATGGTCTAGCCAAACCCGACCATGCCTTCCTGGAACAGCCCCTGCCTTTCCCGCCTCCAGACCTTCTACGTCCTGACCCCTCCTCCTGGCATAACCTCCTGCAAAGTGCCACCTGTTGAAATCCTGGCCGTCCTTCAGGTCTCGTCTCAATGCCACCTCCCCCAAGAGCTCCTCCTCCCTCCATCCGTGTCCTTGCCCCTGTACATGGTCCAGCTCTCCTCTTGCGGATGGCAGAACAGTCTGCCAAGTATGGACTTCATTTGTGCTGCTCTCCAACCTTCAGAGCATCCCCATGGTTTAGAGTACGGCTTTGGAGTTGGACTGCCTGGGGTTCAATCCGGAATCAACCTGGGAAAATCACTTTACCTCTCTGACCTCAGTTTTTCCATCTGTGAAATGGAGATAATAATAATAATAATAATAATAATAATAATAGTACCTACCTACAACATAGACTTCCTCTGAGGATTAAATAAGAAGATGTTGTATTGCAAAGCAGGGCCAGGGCCGGGGCTAGAGTGAGAAGAATGAGATGCCCAGGGTGAAAAATTTAAGGAGATGTCCACAGGGTCGTGAAAGTGCAGGGTGCCTCTCTTGCCTCACCCTGGTCCTAACCCTAATGCAAGGTACACTGGCCAGCCTAGAGAATGAAATGATGAACTGTTGAATGCATAGAGTGGACCTTCAGAAGCACGTGCAGAGAATCCTCCTGTATTTGTACAACTCCCTACATATGTGAGTGTTGGTGGGTATATGTATGAGTGTGTATAGTATCTCTCCATATATACATGCATATACATGTACATTTATAGGTGAATAAAAAATGTCTGGAAAAATACACCAAGGGTGATTTCAGAATTGGAATGGAGGCATTTTGTCATTATGCTCTTTAGTTGTTTTTTACACTTTTGTATTCCTTTTTTTTTTTTTTTTTTTTGGCTGCACTGGGTCTTCATTGCTGTGCACCGGCTTTCTCCAGTTGCGGTGAGCAAGGGCTACTCTTGGTTGCAGTGCGCGGGTTTCTCATTGCAGCACGCGGGCTTCAGTAGTTGCGGCACATAGGCTTAGCTGCTCCGCAGCATGTGGGATCTTCCCGGACCAGGGATTGAACCTGTGTCCCCTGCATTGGCAGGCGGATTCTTAATCACTGTGCCACCAGGGAAGTCTCACTTTTATATTACTTTTGTAATTAAAAATAAAACATAAAAATATCCAGTGAAGCCAATGACTCAGGATGGGATTTTTGCTCTATCATTTTCTTGCTGTGTGACCTCAAAATCTTTGTCTCCCCACTACTGTCTTTGTGCTTGATAGAGAGGATGGAAAGATTGTCCTGGCATGCTCAAGTAGCCTGCCTCCTTATGCTGGGGCCCTTCAACTCAACAAATATAAACTAATTGATTCATCTATTTGCCAAATATTTACTGAGCTCCTACTATGTGTTGGGCACCATGCTAAGGATTCAGGGACAAGAAAGAAGACACTGGTCGCCCTCCCAGACTTAGTGTCCAGTGGAGAGACAGACAGTGGTCCAACAACCAGCGATGAAATGCATGGTTACAAGTGTGCTCGTGATCTGGAGCAAAAGAGTAACAGTGTCTACCACAGAGGATCCTGGGGGCTCAGGGAATCTGGGTGCTCAGAGAGGGCCCTTTGGAGGAGGTGGGTTTGAGTTGAGAACTGAGGGAAGAGTTGGCGTTAACTGAGCAAAGATGGTGGTTGGGGACGGGGAGATAACTCCAGGCGAGGGAGACAGCTCGGCCAAAGGCCCTGAGAAGGGATTGTTGAGGAACTGGACAAGGACCAACAAGCTGGAACAGAGAGAGCATGAGGTTGAAGGACAAGTAGGACTAGGCTGGAGCAGTGGACAGTAAGATCCTGGAAAGTTCCACTAGGTGTCTGAGCTTCCAGCCCATGGGCCACAGGAGGCCAGTGGAAATTAAGGAAGTGAGAGACACAATCAGATCTGTGGTTTAAAAAGATCTCTCACTCACAGATAAAGAGAACAAATTAGTGGTTACAGTGGGGAGAGGGAAGGGGGGAGGAGAAATATAGGGGTAAGGGAGTAAGGGGTACAAACTATTATGTATAAAATAAGCTACAAGGATATACTGTGCAACACGGGGAATAGAGCCAATACTTTATAATAACTATAAATGGAGTATAACCTTTAAAAATTGTGAATCACCACAGTGTACACCTGTAAGTTATATAATATATTGTACATCAACTGTACTTCAATAAAAAAAATAAAGAAATAAAAAGATCTCTCTTCAATCTGGGGAATTTCAAAGCAGACCAGATATTATGCAGCAGGGACCAGCAAACTTTCTGTAAGGCCAGCAAATATCTCTGTAAATATTTTAGGCTCTGTGGACTGTACGGTTGCTGACACAACTGCTCGACTCTGCTGTTGCAGCTTGAAAGCAGCCCTAGGCAATAGGAAAGCAAATGGGTGTCACTGTGTTCCAATAAAACTTTCTTTACAGAAACAGACAGAGGGCCAGATTTGGCCCGAGGTCCAAAGTTTGCCAACACCTTTTTTTTTTTTTTTTTTTTTTTGCGGTATGTGGGCCTCTCAGAGGCCTGTTGTGGCCTCTCCCGTCGCGGAGCACAGGCTCCGGACACGCAGGCTCAGCGACCATGGCTCACGGGCCCAGCCGCTCCGCGGCACGTGGGATCTTCCCGGACCGGGGCACGAACCCGTGTCCCCTGCATCGGCAGGCGGACTCTCAACCACTGCGCCACCAGGGAAGCCCTGCCAACACCTTTTATACGATAGTGTTAATTTTGTCAGTGATAACGATATTATGATTACAGTTTTTTAAAGTTATTATCTGTTAAGGCTAGGGACTGTAGAAATTGTGGGTGATAGGCCATGAAGTTTGAGATTTTTTCCAATCTCTGGCAAAAACAAAGGGGATAAACAGATGGGACAAGACTGACAAAATCTTGATAATTGTTGAAGACGGGTGATGGAGTTTCATCAAACCCTTCTCTCTGCTTTTGTTTATTAGAAATGTTTTGGGTGTGTGTTAGAAAATTTCCATAATAAAAAGTTTTAAAGCTCTCTCCAGATATTCTAAAGCCGAGGGGAGAGTGGCTGTGAGGCAGAGAAGGGCACCAACCCTGTGTGAGGCCCAGTGAAGGCAGACGCAGGCAAGGTCTGGTCCTCAGCCTCAGAAAGTTGACCATCTCATAGGGGTGATAAAAGATTCCACTAATAAGGGCAGCTGTGGGGGAAGGGGATGTGGGGTTGGGGGATGGAGGAAATGTGTCTGAGTAAAGATTTCAAAATGATGTCAACGGGTGGAGATGCGTCAGAGTACCACGCTCCACCTAAGTGATGGGCCCGGAGTGACTGAGACAAGAGGTGCAAGCAGGGCTGGTGGAAGGTCAAGGTAGCCTTCATGGCAGAGTCTGTGAAGGGAGGCGGGGCCGTGCAAGGGTGAAGCACTCAGCTACTGGTGCCTATTGCCCAACCTTAAATCTACTCCTGCCATCATTTACTAAATGTAAGGTCTTGGGCAAGTCACTTAGCTTCCCTGTGCTTCAATTTCCACATCTTCAGAATAGGAATAATAATTTAAGTCTTGGAGCAAAGCAAGTGCTTAATAAATGTCACCCACAATGATGTTGCTGATGATATTGTTTGAGCAGGCAAACCTGTGCATTGAGAAATCCCTCTGGTTGTAGCAGGTAGGATGAATTATGGAGAAATCAGGGCAGGGAGGGGCTTAGGAGGCAGGGGGCTGGATAGAGTGGAAAGGAGCAGGGTGTGAAGAGTTGAAAGGTAACACAGATAAAGTATGATGAACTTGATTAGATGAAGAGACATAGCAGTGGGAGTGGGAGGGGAATGAGGGGTAATAAGGGAGGGGGTAGTGAAGACACTCTTCTAGAGCTTGGGAGAATAGTGAGGTTGTTAGGGGAGAGGTTTGCTGTGTAATGAAACTGGGTTGGGGACCTTGAGTTTGAGGGACCGTGGGAATGCAGATTGGAATCCAGAAGCAATGAGGGTGTGGCCCTAGTTAAAGGTAAGTGATGTAAGCTTTCCTGTCACCTTTAAAATAGCTTCCTAATTTACACATCCTGAGGTCTTAGAACTGAGTATTAAAAATGTCATCTCATAGGCACACCCCAGCTGTCTTCTCCTAAAGATAACGTAAGGGATTATGGCTGCCTTTCTTACAAGGAAGAGTGCTGCTTCTCAAAATATATTCCACCATTGGGTGTTTTATGAAAAGAATAGTTTGTGGTCAGATAAGTTTGGGAGCCATTCAGTTAAATGAAAAAGTAAACATGTTTCTTGAATACAGGACTTATCAGGACCTCTAATGTGCTGATATGTTTTGTGTGCTCTAGAGAGGAACATGGCTTGTCATATTTCTCAAATGTATCTTCCTGCAGAACTGTTTGTTTATTTATTTTGCCAGATAATCAGCCCTGAAAGCTAAGCTACCTGGACCAGGGTTTGGGGAGGTGGAGGAGGTCTCAAGGTTTTCAGTATCTTAGAACAGAGATTCAGTAATTTTACTATGTCCGCATTAGTGTGGAACCTGTGTTTCTATTGGGCTCCCAGGTGATGCCCAACATGCTGGTCCACAGACCACACTTTGAGAAGGAGGGTCTTAGAAGACAACCTTCCTCAATTGGCTAATACTCGAGGGGGATGTCATGAGGATTTTCAGGCCAGCATGGGCAGTCATAGTTTTATCATCGCCATTATTAATATAATAATTATTATAAGTGGTTCACATCCCCCACTTATTCCATACCTACTGTCAGAATCATAGTTGCTCCTAGGGAGCAATCGCCTTCCTCTCTTGAAAGTAGAGGGAGCCAGAGAGCAGAGGAAATCCAAAAAGTTTCTCATCAGGAAGGAGAAGGAGAAGGAGAGGGGCTCGGGCTACTCATCAACCACAGCTGAACGTGCAGCTCCTGAAATGATACGCCGTCTGTCCACGGACCCTGGGGTAGAGCTGTGATGTGGACAGATGCTGCTGTGGCTCTGGATTGGCATCAGAGCTCATGGCTGGGGATGAGCCGACAGGTCTGCCTGGAGGTGTGTGTGTGTGTGTATCTGTGTGTGTGCGAGCGCAACGCACGCATGTGAAATACTTCTTTCAAAACTGCCAAATCATCTTAATTAGATTGAGCAGTCCTCCAACCCCTTATTTAGAATGGAATTTGGGGCCCAAGCTCTGCTTTCCTTTAATATGGAGATGGGGGGAATGAAAATAAACTTTGGTTTTACTGTGGCTGAGAAACAAAATCGGGAAGTCTGGATTTCAGGCAGTGGATACCCTGTGCCTGCAGTTGCCAATGGACACGGGTGGATCTCCTGAGGGAAGGAGGCTCCTGGGACCTGAGAGGACACCTGCCCCGTGCCCTCCCATCCAAGCCCTGCCTTTCAGCCTTTGAAAGGCCCTTTGCTAGAGAACAAACATATGGACACCAAGGGGGGAAAGTAGGGGGTGGGGCATCGTGGTGGGATGAATTGGGGGATTGGGATTGACATATATACAGTAATATGTATAAAATGGATACCTAATAAGAACCTGCTGTATAAAAAATAAATAAGTAAAATAAAAATTTAAAAAAATAAATAAAGGGCCTAACTTTTTAAGACTCTATGTTCGGGCTATATGGCACTAGGTTTGGATTCCAGCTCTACTATTTACTGGATCTGTGACCCTGGACATGCCCCTTAACTTCTCAGAATCTCACTTTAGTCTTCAGTAAAATGGGGATGATAACAGTTGCTTCCCACACCTATGGGATGGTAGTCAGGATGAGAGGAGATAATGCATATAAAGTATAAAAACATAGTAGATGCTCAATAAATGGTTGCTTTTTCTTTTCTTTCCTTTCTTCCTTCCTTCCTTTCTTCCTTCCTTCCTTTCTTTCTTTCTTTCTTTCTTTCTTTCTTTCTTTCTTTCCTTCTTTCTTTCTTTCTTTCTTTCTTTCCCTTCCTTCTTTCTTTCTTTCTTTTCTCTTTTCCAAGACAGTCCAGTGAGTAAGGACATGTTTGCTTTATGGGCATGAACACTTTCTGATACTTTAACGATCAGAGCAGAGCTTTGATTGACTTCTCAGAACAGCCTGAGGGGGAAGGGAAGGAAGTTTCCAGAAGCTGAGACATGTCCAAGGCTGCACGTCCAGTGGACACTGGGACAACACTAAATTATAGGTTGACACCCTGGAGTCCTGAGTATGAGGAAAGTGCCTCCTTAATGGCCAGAGCCTTGGGGACAAAACTCCTTCTGACCCAGCACATTGAAACGTGAGAAAGGAAACGTCAAATGTCCTCCCACATCTTGATGTGAAGTGGCCTCTTTTGGTCCCTGAGGCCATCTTTCTGGCCTTACCTAGTGGAGGGTTAGGAGGTTCAACCAAGGAGAGTGGAGAATCCTTTAACGCTGGGTTTCTGCCGTCGTCGCCCCCGGGGCCTCCCGCAGGCCCGCTTGTCCTCCTGCCTTCCCTGAGCCTCCATCCTTGTGCAGCAGGGTCTGTTAAGTAGACATTGACACCTGGGGGAGGACCAGCTGAGAGCCTTTGTAGTGAATGATACAATAGTAACTATTAAGGAAATAACCGCTTTGCTGGATCTTTAATTCATCTTTTAATTCCTTCCACACCCTCCAAGCCAGAGAGCAGTTTGTGGATGAAAAAACTGAGCCCCAGAGAGGGGAAATGATGCTGTGGTTGTTACACATAAAGCTGGGGTGTGAACTCAGCTCCGTTGGATGCCAGAACCCCAGTGTCTTCCCCCATGCCACCCCAGGAGTCCCCTTTTCCATGCCCTGGTGCTCGAGTCCAGACTGTCAGCTCAGTCTCACCTCCTCCTCCCCATCTAACCTCATCCCTCCCCAGCCTCTGCTCCCAAACTCACACAGAAACACTGCCTCATCTGGCACCTCAGACATCATTCAGTTTATACTTAATGCTGCTTCGAATGACAGTCCCCATCCCCCTGGGATGAACCGGGGCACTTTTTAATGTCTCCCGATACATTTGGTTCTCTGGCTAACATCGAATACCTTGTTACTTTCGCCTCTGGTGAAAGACAGTGGCATCTGGCTTCTGGGCTTATCTCCTAAGCTTGTTGAAGGATCACTGTATTTCCTCTTCTCGTGAAAACAACTGACCCTCCTAGTGGCTCAGATAACAGGGGTGGTCCCCAGTGGCTGCTGTCTCAGGGGAATTCCTGGTCCCCAAGGGGAGGAGGGCCTTGCACTGGCTCAGAGCTATGAGAATGCTCCTAAAATTGTCCCAAGTACCCTAGGGAAAGAAATGACTTTTTTTGTTCAGTTTTGTACACGAAAGATTTACTGGTTGTGTAGTAGAATGGAAGGGCTGAAAAGTTCATTGTAGTAACATGGTAGAGATTGCTAGTTGCCCAGTCAAAGCCCATTCTCCCCTGATTCCTCACCAAAAGAACCTTAGTCACATAGTAGTGTGGCCAGTTGTAATACTATTTTCTCCAACCTTCCTTGAGACTTAATTCTGGACAGTGAGATGCAAGTAGAAGGTGGTGGGAGAGCCTTCCAGGATGTCTCCATAAATAATGACTGATGAGGAAGGCCTTTTTGCCCTTACTTCCTTTGCCTTTCTGGGGTATAAATGTGATGGCAGGAGTATCAGCAGCCATTTTAGATCATGAGGTAACTGTGAGGATGGAACAACATACTAAGAAGAATAAAAGAACAGAATGACAGAAGGAGCCAGGGTCCCTGATGACCATGTGGCTGCTGTGCCAACCCTGGACTGCCTACTTCAGTATTTCTTTCATGTATATAACACTAACTGATTAAAAGTTTCTATTATTTTGCATTTTCTATTACATGCAGTTGGGTTTAATCCTTACTGATACATAACACTTAAAAGTGGATGGCATTCCAATAATGTGAAAATATGTATGCAAAACGTTGTTCACAGCTGTATCATTTGTAATTACACAATATTGGAAACCATCTAAAAACCCACGCGTATGAGATTGGTTGCATAATTGTGGTACATCTACCCAACAGCGCTCTATGCAGCTGTAAAAATGATTGAGGATGACATCTATGTCCTTAACTGGGGATGATTTCCAGGACATATTGTTAAAGTAGGATGCTACCTTTTGCATAGAATGGTGTGGGGGAGAAAATATACATGTATTTGCTCATTTGTTCAAAAAAAGTGCTAGAAGGATAAAACAGAAATTAATGATACTGGTTAGTTACAGGAAGTGAGTGGGAATGGGGCTGAAAGAGGAGAAGGAATGGGAGGGAGTGACACTTCTCTAGTATACTTTTTTGTATACTTCTGACTTTTGGAACTATGTTATTATTTCATGTACTCAAAAAAAAAAGACATAAAATCAACAAGGTTGGGGAAAAATCTTAAAATGAGATACAAGTAAAAGCAAATGAATTGAACTATTTTTCAAATGAAACGCACAACCACACTGAAAGGAAGGGTCAGGGAGAGCTGACCCCAGTGATTTTGGAACACAATGTTTTGATGAAAGACAAAAGAATCCTACATGAGTCTTAAACTCTAGATAGTTGGTTTCTATTTTTGCAGATGTATAGGTTAGCAATTCTGAAAATACTTGTGCGTATTCTGAGATTGAGCATAGAAGTAAATATATTGTACATAATGAGAGCCAGGTTTCTCATTGACAGCGAAGGGAGTTACATATATGGAAGAAGAAAGATCTAATGAACTCTGCCATGTTGGATTGGAATAGGAAGTACAATGTTTTTATATATATATATATATATATATATATACACATATACACACTTGTATATATGTACTTGTATAAATATTTATATTTACATAGAGATTATTTGCATAAATATAAACACATCTATATATTTATAAGTATATTTTATAAACCTAGATATATGTATAAGTATAGATATATCTATATGTTTATACATGTATAAGGTATATACTTGGATGTCTCTATATCTATTTGTTGAGAGAGAGAAATATGGTAAAATGTTCACATTTGGGGCATCTGGGTGTAGGGTTTATGGAACCCCTTTGTACAATTCTTGCAATTTTTCTGTAGACCTGAAAGTAGGTCGAAATTTAAAAAATTTAAAAGAAAAAAACCAAAGCGGATGTCTGGCTCGTGAGAGTTGAGGCTGAGGCTTGAACCCAGTCCTTCTGGCCCTAGTCGGGGTTCTCTTTCTTGTCCCACAGCCTTCTCTTCCTTCTGAGTGTGGACCTACAGAGGAACCTCAGGTGAAGGTCAATGCTGGGCAAATGGGTTTCCCAACCCCCTCCTCATTCATCTGCGGGAAGGGACCCTGACACGGGCACAGGCAGGAGAAGAGCAGGGGGTGCCCTCTGGGGGACCTGCGACCACGTCTCCAGGATCTTTTCTTGCTGCTGGAGCACTAGAGGAAGAGGTGTTTGTCTGGGTCCTGGTGGTGTGGACACAGGTAAGGGGGCCTGGCTCAGCCTTTGAGGGTCTTCTCTGCGCTCTCATCTTCGTCTCTTGCCCACCAGTCCTCTTGTCTTCCCTAAACATGTGCAGGAAGATATTTTCAGTGTAATATATCCCTCCCCTCATTAATTCTTTCCCTGTATCTTGGATGGGGCCATTTCTCTCATATGTTTCTTCTATTTCAAAATGTTTCTTCTCAAGAGTTTCAAGAGTAATTCAACACAAAGGCCAAAAAAAGAAAGGGATGAGCCTCGTTGGCCATCCAACTCTTTGAGTTTGTCAATATATGTTTAGAGCGCCTGAGTGATTCAGAGTTTGGCAGCTGGGTTGAAAACTTCACTTTGCCCTTTGGACCTCAGTTCCCCACCTGCAACGTGGGCATGACGATACCATTGACATTATTGAGTGGTTTTGAGGATTAAATGAGATAAGCATATAGGTGTTTATTATCGTGCTCAAAAAATGTAAGATGATAGCAGGATTTGACGGTGGCGATTTTGTGCAGCAGTGCAAAAGATGTGCCATTGGGAAGGCCACGTTGCTTTCCTGAACCCAAATTCATCTTCCCTGGAATTGCATTTAACCAGCCAGTGCCTTTGATAGATTTCATGGCCCTCTGGATAAAGATGTGGGTTTAACCTGCCTGACAAAGATTCTTCCCCCAGTCTTTCCCACACGGTGTATAACTCAGGGCTTCCTGTCCTGGCCTGGGGGGTGTCACTCAAGCTTCCATCTTTCCTGGAAACAGAACTGTACCATGGTGCTGTAATTTTCCAGAAAGCATCTTCTTCCTCTGCCTCTCCTTAGTGAGTGTCAGGCAACAGCAGTTTGCTGGTGTGGAGGGAAAGTCGTCTGCTTTCTGAGGGGGAAACAGCACCAGGCTTTCATAAACCCCATGCAGGTCCTCCTTCAAATATGACCACTTGCAGTCTTATTACTGTAATAATAGGGATATGAGCACAACCCAGGGAGCCTCCCAAATAGGAAAGCTCCAGAACATCATTATTTGAGGGTTCAAAAGCTTCTTATTTTTTTGGGGGGGGTAAAATTATCTGTAAGTACTTCCAGCAGGACTTTTTTTTTTTTGTGGTACGCGGGCCTCTCACTGTTGTGGCCTCTCCCGTTGTGGAGCACAGGCTCCGGACGCGCAGGCTCAGCAGCCATAGCTCACGGGCCCAGCCACTCCATGGCATGTGGGATCTTCCCGGACCAGGGCATGAACCCGTGTCCCCTGCATTGGTAGGCGGACTCTCAACCGCTGCGCCACCAGGGAAGCCCTCACTTAGCATGTTTTTAAGGTTCATCCATGCTGTAGCATGTATCAGTACTTCATTCCTTTTTAAAGCCAAACAAACAGTATTCTGCCATTTGGTTAGACAGCATTTTGTTCATCCATTCATCAGTAGAGGAACATTTGGGTTGTTTCCACTTTTTGGTTATTATTAATAACACTGCTATGAACATTCATGGACAAGCTTTTGTGGATGTGTGTTTTCATTTCTCTTGAGCATGTATCTAGGAATGAAATTTCTGGGTCATACAGAAACTATGGTTAACTTTTTGAATAACTGTCAAATTGGTTTTTAAAAGGGTTGTCCCTTTTTATATTACCGTGAATGTATCAATATTAAGGTGACACTTTCTCCACATCCTCACCAATACTTGTTATTGTCCTTTTTTTTTTTTTAATTATAGCTATCCTAATGGATGTGAAGTGACATCTCATTGTGGGTTTGATTTGCATTTTTCTAGTGACTAATCATGCTAAGCATCTTTTCATGTGCTTATTGGTCATTTGTATATCATCTTTGGAGAAATGTATATTCAGATCCTTGGCCCACTTTTAAATTGGGTTATTTGTCTTTTATTATTGAGTTGAAATAATGTTTTAATATATATTCCAGATACAATTCTCTCATCAGATATATAAGTTGCAAATATTTCCACCCCATCCTGTGGGTTATCTTTTCACCTTCTTGATGTTATCCTTTAGAGCACATAGTTTTATATTTTTTTAAAATTAATTTATTTATTTTTACTGTGTTGGGTCTTCGTTTCTGTGCGAGGGCTTTCTCCAGTTGCGGCAAGCAGGGATCACTCCTCATCGCGGTGCACGGGACTCTCACTATCGCGGCCTCTCTTGTTGCAGAGCACAGGGTCCGGACACGCAGGCTCAGCGGCCATGACTCATGGGCCCAGCTGCTCTGCGGCATGTGGGATCTTCCCGGACCGGGGCACGAACCTGCGTCCCCTGCATTGGCAGGCAGACTCCCAACCACTGCGCCACCAGGGAAGCCCCATAGTTTTACATTTTGATGAAGTCCAATTTATTTTTTTCTTTTATTACTTGTGCTTTTGGTGTCCTATTTAAGAAGGCTTTACTTCAGGTCACAAGTATTTTTTTCCTGTATTTTCTTCTGAGAGTTTTATAGTTTTAGTTTCTACAGTTAAGGTTATGATACATTTTGAGTTAATTTTTATATATGGAATTAGGAAGGATCCTACTTGATTCTTTTGGACTTGGATATCCAGTTGTCTCCATTTTTAAAATATAGAGATAGTTCCATGCCAGTTGGTAAATAGTGTCCCCTCTTTTGCTCTGGCAACTCCCCAGACCTCCTGGCCATTCCCATGACTCACAGACTGACTTGTCAATGTCTGACACAGCAGGAGGCCTCAGGTTTCTGCTGGTTCTGATGCTGGTAAGGTCTCAGTTGTTAAATATTTTGAATGTTCCACCTATGTGTTGGTGTGTGTTGTGACACAGTCTCGGGGTTGGAGATACTAATATCAATTCAGAGATGTCCCATAACGTGCCATGAATAACCATGTATTGTATCTCGAGGGGGTGCTGCTAGAGCAAAGAGAAATGCCACCTTTTCTGTAATTAGCATGTCTGTGAGGACTAGATGAGAGCGGACCCTGCCTGAGAATGAGCTCAGTAGTTCCATGAAAACCTGTGAGGCAAAGATCTCAGAGGTGGCAAGAAGAGAATATTCTACTGAGGTTTCTCCACAGGCAAATGTGTAGCCCATCTTACGGTCTCATCACAAATGTGCCATCTGAGGACCAGGGAGATGACCTGGGTGGGTTCCTCCTGTACCATCCTGTAGGGGAGATGCCCTGATTCTCCCTTCGCAGAGCGAGTTTGACAGTCCACAATTTTATGGGATGGAAGGAGCCTCTCTCTTTCCTGGAAAGGTTGAAAGATCGAGACAACTTCCCTAGAAGCCTCTAGTTTGTGGATAAGTCTAGTGCCTGGTGCCTCCTAAGCCCCCGAGACTGTGCAGCTCGCCAGGCCACGGAGAGGGGCTCTGCCACCAGAAGGGCTCTGCCTCTGCCAGCCCTCCTGTCCCCTCCCTCCCCCCGCCCTGCTCAGCCCCTCTCTGCTGCAGTGTCTTCGTTCCACATTTCTGGATAATTATCTTTTTGGCAATGGCCCTTCTGTGTGCTGTGGAGCAAACGGTTGAGTCTATGGCCTTTTCCCAAGTGCTATTTCCAGCTGGACCGTGCCATCCTGTTCTTCTGCTGTAGTCCAGGACACAAAAGGTCAGGGGACTTGCCGGGGGGACAGACTGCGTGGTGTGGAGACCTCCTGGCCTGACTGTTATGTGGTCATTAAAGGAATATCTTAGGAAAATCAGTGAGAGCATATGACAGAATACTCTGGACCCAACCTCACTGAGTGACCTCATAAAAGGTCCCTATGACACCATAAGGGATGAGTGGTCAGGAGAGACTGGGTATATATTTAGGGTGCTCAGGTATGGCAGGGGGAGGACAGAGGGCAACTAAAAATGGAGCGGCTGCTGCCTTCAAACAATGATCTCATGTTGACTTTATAGAGCAAGACATGATGACAAGTCCCTGCCACACGGCAAACCCGAACAAAGCGTAGCTCTCACTATCTTGTATAATGATTACACCTTACAATTGTATTTAAAGTTGTTGTATTGGATGACTATTAAAATATTTCCCCAAAATTCTATCTGTAATTAAAATATTTAATAATTCTTATTTTGTAAAATATTTGCAAGTGATTTTTTAACCATCTAAATACATTTTTAGGAATAACCTAATTTGACTGCTGAATTCCAAAGCAGCAATGCATTCTGTGCATATCTATTGAGCAATCACTAATACTAGGCCCTGGGAGGTACCCAGCACCAAGATTATCTCCAGGCCAAAGATGCATCCCCCAGCTCAGGTTCAAGTGTAAAAGGGGAAGAAAGAGAGAGAGAGGGACAATTAAAGAGAAGGGAACATGTCAAGCTCTAAAGTTCTACTGACTTTAAGCAAAACATGAGTCCACAAGAGTCTGACCCCATTCATCTGGTCTTTGTCACTCTTCCAAGACATTGGGGTCAAACTCTTGTCAACTCATGTGCCCAAGCTTCTTGAATCAAGGCCCCAGACCTCTGTGATACCCAGCAGTGTCCCAGGAGATATCAACGCCACAGGATAAATGAGGGTGCTGAATTATCAATTTTATCTGAAGATCTTTATAAGCAAAACTACCTTTATAACAAGACAAAGAGGGAAATATCATGGACTAAGATGCGCACTCTTCTATAAGATAAAAATTGAGACATGAAAGAACTTGCACTCTTGTGCAGGGCCACTTTGGGGCTGACCTCAGATTCTTCAGGCTGTATGTTCACTCACCCCTTTTCCTAGAAATACTCAGGTGGGAAATCTTGAGAAGTTGTGGCATGACCACAACCGCTGGGCCTGGAAGGGCTGGGGTGTTGCTTGCCTTGGGTTTTGGCCTTTGTTCAGTTACCTGCAAGACTGGCCTTTAGTGAAATGGCTGATTACTCTCCCTTCTCACCTGCCTCCCAAGCCTCTTCATAGAACTTCCTTCCCTTATTCCTCTTATACCCTTTCCCTAACACTCCAGTGTAGTAGATATGGATTGACCGTGCCTTCCCAGCACACATTCTCCCCCACCCTCCCCATTTCTATGATTGTAGCATCCTCACTTTTCTTCCCCCCATTTCTATGATTGTAGCATCCTCACTTTTCTTCCTCTTCCTGCCACACATCTGGCCGTTGCGACTGGACCAGCAATGAACACATGACCCAAGCTGAGCCCATCAGAGTTCTTCCTTGGGATTTTACAACTGAAACAAAGCAAGAGAAACCATTTCTTTCCCTTTGGATCATCAGTTCTAAGGCCATAGCCACAGAGTTAATGACACCTGTGTACCTGCCACCTGGAGGAGAGAAGACAGTCAACACTGAAGCAGAAGCTGAAATGAAAAAAGAAAGTATTGATGCTTTCAAATCCCTGATCTATATCATAGGGTCTTTGGGAGGATTAAATTGAGCACATAGTATGTGCTCAACAAATGCTAGATAATATAATTTATGGAGGAAGGCACCGAGGTTCAGTGCAGCTAAGCTAACTTACTCAAGGTGACTCAGGAAGCAGTGGTGCTGGCATCTCAGTCTCCTGGGAGCAGTGCCGCACCTTAGAAATGCAATTTATATAAATAAATAAAGAAAAGTTAAAAACTTCTTGTGACTGCATTTTAAAAAGTATAAAAATACAGGTGACATTAATTTTAATAATATATTTTATTTAACCCAATAGATCCAAAATACTGTCATTTCAACAAATAACAAACATAAAATTATTGCAATACTTTACATTCTTTTTTCTTTTAACGTACTGAATCTTTGAATTCCAGAGTGTATTTTGTGCTTACTACATCTTTCAGTTAGGACCAGTCACATATCAAGTGCTCGATAGCACTGACCTAGAGCTACCTCTTTCCCTCCAGGCTACAGGCCTCCTTCCTTTGTGTACCTGGACACTCAGATGCATATCTGCATTTGTACCCACCTCCTCCACCCGTCCCACCCCAAGCTAGGGTATACCCCACTTCCTTATGCATTCTAGTAGCATCTTGTTCTTATCCTTCATAATCCAGCATTATTATTATTATTAAATTACGTGTTTCCAGTTGACTGAAAGCTTCAGGAGGGCAGGGACTTTGTTCACGTTGTGTCTCTTTGACACATTATTGAATGAATGAATGAATAAAAATAAATATCGTTATCCTTGATAAATATTCTTGAATGAATGGATGAATAAAAATAAGTGAAGGAGGGCTTCCCTGGTGGCACAGTGGTTGAGAGTCCGCCTGCCGATGCAGGGGACGTGGGTTCGTGCCCCGGTCCGGGAAGATCCCACGTGCCACGGAGCGGCTGGGCCCATGAGCCATGGCCGCTGAGCCTGCGCGTCCGGAGCCTGTGCTCCGCAATGGGAGAGGCCACGACAGTGAGAGACCTGCGTACCGCGGAAAAAAAAACAACAAACAAAACAAAACTGAAGGAGTCAATCCTTGGCCTCAAAAGTTCCTACCTATTTTGTGCCCATTCAGAATTAGCTGGTCTTCCTTCCTTCCTCTCTCCCTCCCTTCGCCTTCCCTCCCCCCACTTCCTTCCTCTTTTCCTTTCTCTCTTTTCCTCCCATCCCCTCCTTCCCACTTTTCATGAGATGTACCCGAGTTCAGTGGGGATCAGCTGTGAGGCTGTAAGAAATCAGTTACTATTAATAAAAAGTCCTACATTTCCTAATTACATATATCCTTACGCTGTGGAATACCTGGAAGGGCATGTGAGCAGAGGCTGTGGCAGTGAGGAACCCAGTGTTACTCACAGCCGACCTTGAACATGTGTGAAGATGGAGAAAGGGGCAAAATCCGTCTTCAGCCCTGGCAAAATCAGCCTTGGGTCGGCACTTGGCACCTTGACCTCTCTCATTCCTTCCTTCTTTACCCTTTGCCCTGCCCTCCCTCCCTCCAGTATCCTCCTTCCTGTGCAACCCAAGGAGATCGGAGTCTCGGAGCCTCTTCCTGTCTCCATTCTGGAAGGACCACAGGCTTTACTAAGGAACATCTACACCAGCCCTTCTCACACCTCAGCATGCACGCTCATCACCCAGAGAGTCCTAGGAGAACACAGCTTCTGATTCGGTGGATCTGGGAGGGGGCTGAGAGGCTGGATCTCTAACAAGCTCTGAGGGTGATGCTGGTCCTGCTGGCCCAGGGACCACACATTGAGGAGCAGAAATATAGAAGCAGGACAAGCCTTTCTTGTGCTAACATGGATGGCCTCTTACAGCAAAACGTTGGTGTGTAATTCTCCTGAAAGCCCATTCCACCAGGATGGGAGATGGAATGAGAGGAGCAGACAGAGACCCTCATCTTGTCCTGTGCTTAGTTAAAAGTATAATATCAAAGGCAACAGATTCCAAGTTATCCCTCTGGCCCAGCCATTCCCATGCCCTTGCATTCCACTGCCTTCTATGGAGAGGGTGGGCTGCAGTGAAAGCTGGTGTGCTGGGCCCATCCAAGACAGGGTCAGGCCAAGTGCATCAGGGTCCAAGAGGTCTGGGTCAGAACACTTGGCCAAGTTGAACAAGGGGCTAAGCTTGGGTTTCCCTATCTATAAACTGGGGACAACAATACCTATTGCCTAGGGTTGTTGTTGTCATAAATAAAAATAATATTTGTAATGTATTAAGTAATGACTATGCATGAGACAAATCATTATGCTTGATGCATTGTTTGTTCTAAGCGTGAATTAACTCATTCTCTCAACCATCTATGAGGGAGGTAAAATTATAATTATTCTTTCTGTTTTCAAAGAAACAAAGCTCAGAGAGATGCAGTCAGTATCCCAAGGTCACACAGTTAGGGAGTGATGCAACTGGGATTTGAACCAAGGGAGTCTGACCTGGTGCTTCATGGACTATCTGTGGATGTTCAGGGAATGAATGAGTGAATGAATGATCCTCAGTTCCACTGTGAGGTCCACAGAAATTGCTCTCTATCTCTCTCATGTATATTAGTTATTTAAAAACAAGCAAAAGAAAAGCTTTTTGAAGAGCTAACATATTCATTCACATAGTTCACAAGGAACAAAGGGATAAAAACTGAAAAATATCCCTCGGGGCCTTGACCTCCAGCTGCCCAGGTCCTTTCCTTAAATTAAGGCGGCCACTCTTACCAGCTTCTTGTACAGACAAATGGATACTCTCCTTTTAATTCAGATGGTAGCACGCCATATGGAATGTTCCGCGTGGCTATTTTTCACTCCATGGAGGATGTTCATGTTACCAGAAGACTTTCTGAAGCTCCATCCCTCTCGCCCAAGCCTTAATGCCCTCGTCTGTGCCTTCGCCGAGGGTGGCTATGACATTAAATAGAATGCATGGAAGGTGCTTACCATGGGGCCTATCAAATAAGAAGCACTCCACTCCATTTACCTGACTGTATTTTATTTAAGTGGGGTAAAGGAAGCGAGAGTTGCAATGGCCTCCACTCTGCACAGGCCTCTGAGGCCAATCCCAGACCCTGAAGGTGACGAGACTTCCTGTCGGAGTTTGTGGACAGATAATGAGCCATTCACCCCCAGAAACAGGAAGGGAAGAAGGAAGGAGCAAACAAAAAGATGGACGAAGAAAACTTCAAAGTCACTCTGAAAAATAGAAACGGGCCCCTTCCCACCCCGACCCCAAACAGGCCGACTCTCCCCCTCGAAGGCCTCGCTAGCACTGAGGCGGACACCATCTGGCTTCAGACACTTTCCCTCCACACGCCAGCATCAGGTCAAGCAAAGTGGGGCGGGAGGAGAGAAATAAATGGGGTTGGTTCACACAGAGCCTCCAGATTCCATGCTGCAGTGATGAATAATGTACAAGGCCCAGAAAACACAGCTCTGTTGAGTCTGGGCCTCTTATTCATCCAGAGGTGTGAGCAAAGGGGAGCAGGGTGCTTGTCCTGCTAAAATTTGTGAGCTACGATTCCAGGGGCCTAGCAGGAGCCCCAGGTCACTGGAACAGTCTGTTAGCCAAGCCGGTGGCCTGCCCGGCTGCCGTGGGCCTCCCCATGACGATCTGGGCAGGAGGGGTCTGTCTCTTAGTATCATGAATTCATTTCTTTCCTCCTGGCTATCAAATCCCATTTAAAAAAAGAAAAAAAAAACCCAACATAACATTTAAATAATGGTAAATTTCTTTTTAATCTATAGGTATTTTTATCACTGTTTAAAAGATTTTTTCAAATTACCCCTGGAAACTCCCATGATCTAATAATTATCAGAAAAAAGGAGAGAGGAAAAGGAAAGGGAGGGGGGAGAAAAAAAGCCCACAAGAGGCAGGGAAGCTCTGCTTTGTCAGGGAGAAGAAAATAAAGAGAAATCAGCCCAGCTTCAAAGGGCGCATTTCCATAATTGCCCTGTAACTTTGGCAAAATAAATCTGAGCGGCTGAGAAGAGCACAATCTCTCAGATGAGTGCACTCCAAAGGCCCCGAGGGCTGTGGGCCCACTTGTTAGCCGCCTAGAGCAGTGAGAGAATGCAGGACAAAAGCTGTAAAATCACAGCCTTCCCGTCCTAGACGGTCAGCCCCAGAGTAAGACCTTACCCTGCCTCTGTCTCCCTCTGGCTCCCTGACATGGGACACACACGCACGGGCACGTGCACACACACACACACGCACACACACACACACACACACACTCCCGGGTAAAATAAGCAAGTAAATAAATAGACGCGTTTATGTGCACGGAAGGGCTGGCAGCAGTTAAGAGGTGGCGATAATTCTGAGGCAAAACCACAGGAGTTAAGCTTTCATCTGTGACAATATTCCCGTAACCTGTTCCTGATATAAATACTCAGGGAGAAAGGCCCCAACTTTGCAGACACACATCCTCCTTGGGGCTGACTCTGACCCTCTTGCCTGAGACCGTCTCACCTTGAGTGGCTCCCGGGCACCAGGCTGAGTTGCAAACCCGCTCTTTTTATTTCCCAGGCTGGCAGAGTTTCCTGTTTGCACTCCCTCACACCAACTTCCCCGTTCCAGGGCCAAAATTTTTGAAGAACAAAAACGCCCCACTTAGTGCCCTGCTTTAATGTTTCTCTCCACGAAGCTGTGGTTTCTGGGAGAAAATATCTTCCGTGATTGCCCCAGACTCCTCTCCCCTCCCTCACCTCCATGTTTCTCAAGCTTGGCACGGTTGACATTTTGGACTGGATAATTCTTTGTTGCACGCGGCTGGCCTGTGCCTTGCTGGACCTTTAGCAGCATCCCTGGTCTCCATCCATGAGACGCTAGTAGCACCCCTAACCCAGGCATGACAACTGAGAGTGTCTCCAGACATTGCCATCTGTCCTGGAAGTGGGAGGAAACCTGGTTGAGGACCTCTCTTAGGAGCTCTTCCAGGTCTCTTGCCCAGAGTACTCATCCCTTTCACCCTCAGAAAGAGATGCCTTGTGGGGTTTTCCATCCAGACCATCAGGGGAGCCTTCGGAGGGGCTGGAGCTTCTGTTCAAAGGGGAGCAGCAGCTGCATCCAAGCTAGGTTGGTCACACAACAGACGGACACTTTCAATACGGTCAAGTTGACTGCCTGGATCAGATGACAGTGGCCAATGATGATCCAGAGGTGGTTACTAGAAAGGTTATGGGGCCTCCTTACCCCAATGATTATCTTTGGACCCACATTTTCTACATTCATGCCTAATCCTAGACAATGTTGGCTTTGTAAGAAAGTTTGAATAAATTTGTCTCATCCAATCTCCTCCAAGTGGCAGATGGTGAAAGCGGGGCCTTGAGAAAGGATGAAGCTTGCCCCCATTCAAGTTGGACGTGGCTCTAACCACAGATGCAATTTTTATACACCCGCAATTACCCATTTTCATTTGATGGAGGTAGAAGGTCCATACAACCAGGAATTATAGGACGCAGAGGACATTTCTAGAAGGATATAAATAATTAGGCCCAAAGCGAGTTCCTGACAGAAGCTCCCAACAAACCAGTGAAGACGTCAGACATCCAGCTCCTACCCAAGTATTCAATCCCTCTCTCTAACCTTCCAGAACTCAGGCCTAAGACAGCGGACCCTTTGGCCCTGCCTGCCTGCCCGGCGCCCAGAGAGCAGCAGCCCAGGAGCCCTCCCTCTCCCTCCTCCTCCCCTGGGGCAGGTGAGTGGCTGGAACATCCCTCTTCTCTCCAAAGCCTCTCCTGCCCTAGCCCTCCGGCCCTTCCATGCTGCCATCTGACTGGACACCGTTTCCTCCTCGCTGTATTCCACCAAAAATAAATTCAATTGGAAACCATGAACGTCCTGGTCCCAGAGGTGGGCCATCACTTAGGGAGATAATTTTATTCTCCTCTGGCTCCATGGCCCAGCAAAGCACCCCCCCTCCGCCACCTCCATGCAGATAATGAGGGAAGCAGTGACATATACTCCCTCCTCTGACCTAATTGATTATCCCCACACACCTCCGAGTGCTTTGCATAACCAGCCCCGACAGGAGGAACCCCTTGCAGGCAGAGTGACTGACATATTTTATTTCTAACTGAAGCCTAATCAGGACCAAGAATGAGATCCCCATATATTCTCTCTCTCTGCCTTTCTGTTTTTCTCTCCCTCTCTTCCCTAGCTTCCTCTTTCCTTTTTAAATTTTAGGGCCAGATAATAAAGGACAGAGACAGTTCCTAGGATCCCTGAAAGGAGGGTGTAAGGCGAGGGACTCAGGGAGGAGGTCCCGGGAGGAGGCTGAGGAATCTGTTCCTTGGTGAACTGAAAATGGTGCAAAGAAGTGGTCTCCTCTTCCCCTTTTCAGCCGAAAAACCTATGAGGTTCCTTTTGATTTTGATCACATTATGTTATGGGGGTCAACCTGGGGCCATCTGAAGGAGCCATGTGTTCTATGGGATAGAGAAGATACACACATACAGGGGGTCTCTCCCAGGTGTCCCTCCACCCTCCTCTGGCATCACACATCCTGCCCTTTCAGTGGGGCACGATTGGTCTCCTCCAAGGACTAATGTCCCCAGAATAGGATGGACTGAAATGCTGGCCAAACCTGACAGGCGATCAGACCTCTCCAAGCTGGGCCTGGCCTCTTCACCCCCATCTCCTTCTGAACAGACCGACGCACGGTCTCCTCTCTTGCTGGACGGTCCGTGTGGGAAGGCTGCCTGACTTCTTCTCTCACCTGCTCTCCCTGCTGCACTCCTCCCTGGAGAGTGTCCTTTCTCCCTGGGTTCAGCTGGGTCCTCGGATGTCTGAATGCAGACACCTGGCTTTTATGGCTGATGGGAGGGGGTAGGACAGAATACTGCCGGGAGTTTGAGGAGTGGGGCTTGAGGTTTCTGGAATATAAAGGTAAGACTAGGGCCATTACTCCTCCTACCACATGCCAGCACTGGACATGCTTTGTCTCTCATCCTCACAACCACCATGCCAGGTAGGTGTCATTATTCCCATTTGACAGATAAGGAAATGGGGGGCAGAGAAGCTCACTGCCTGGAGTTTCCCAGGAGGCAGAGAGGGGAACTCGGCCTGTGCTCTGATAAAGCTTGTGAGGCACTCACTGAAGGGCTATCAGGCTGTTGTCCGTGTAAAGATACTGATGTTAACCCGAGGCCTCTGTCCCGCCTCTGAGGTCCAAGGCCCAGGCAGTTGAAACGGACGCCACGTCTGGGGCGCTGTGCCCAGGGTCAGAGCTGAACCACAAGTCTGTGCCTGCCACCTGGGAAGGAGCCTGAACCGAAACCTTAGACGTCTCTGGCCTCTGGGGAAGGGACTGGAAGAGCGAGTCCCATCCTTGCAACGTCTTCGCTGGGTGTGCGTTCCTGTTTCACCAGCCCCCGATGGGCCCCAGCGGCTGCAGACAGACCCTCCTTCCCACCCGCCCCTGGGGCGCCGTCACGCCGACGGCCCCAGCCTCCGTGGGGGTCACCCGGGCCGGCGCTGGCGGCTGTGCCCGCATGGGTGGGTCCTTGCCGGACTCCCTCTGCTCCCGCCTTAACTCCAAGATGTACAGTATGACGCGGCGCCTTGTTCCGTGACTTCGGGTGTGCAAGCGCTCCCCAAACTTCCCGGGGACCCGCGAGATTGTGACATGTCCCACTGTGCGGGGCAAAAACCAGGCGTCTGGCCGCCCTATAAATTTACTAACTCAGCATGGGGAAGGAGATGCAAACACGACACCCCCAAGGCGCCACTCTTCCAGCATCCCTACAACTTCTTTCAGTCAAAGTTGGGCAAGGCTGGCTGACTGCAAGAGAAAAAAGAGGGTGCGGAGGGGACGCGACGCCCGGCCTGGCTGGAGAGGCCGCCGAGGCAGGCGCCGAGCGGCCCTTTTGTCCTGCAGAGGGAGCTCCAGCCCCAAATTTCCCGGCTCCCTCCCCCGGCCCGACCACCCCCCTGTCCGGCCTGGAGCCGGAATCCGGGCTGGGCCGGTGCAACTGCCCGAACCCCTCGCGCCGGGACCTCAGAAAGCTGCCCTTTCAGGGCACTTCGGCAAAACTCACTGGGATGCCAAGACGCACATGCCGCCCGGAGCCCCAATGGGCAATGTTGGCTGGGCAAAGTCACCAAGGGGAAAGGATGTGCACCCCTGGATTTCCCGCTCCTGCACACCCCCCCAACTCACTGCCACCCCACATCCCTGTCTAGGGGTCAATGTGGTTGGAAGGGGGCCCGAAGTGGAGGTTGCACAGCCCCTTATGTAAGACTGAGAAAGACTCAATTGTGCCTATCGAAGAATGGGGGAGGGAGGCGTCCAGATCCTTCTCCGAGTCTTTCTGCTGCGTCATCAGAGAAGGCCCCAAGGCCCCGCGGTTGCTCCAGTGGACCGGAGAGTTGGGCCCAATTTCCCAGCTCGTTGTAGGCAATCTTGCCCCCTTTCCCACCTGTCTCCTCTGCCCTTTCTCTCGGGCGCCCCAGGTACTTCTCCAACCTTCTCTTCTCCAGCGGCGCCCCCAGCCCGGCCACTTCAGCCTCTCCTCTGCCGTCCTCCGACCACAGGGCCCTGACTCGCCTTGCCTTGCCTTCTCTTCCGCTGATTCGGGCGACTCTTCAAACATGGGGGGATGAGGGTGTAAAACAAAACAAAACGAAAAGCACCAAACAGATCCCTCCGGGGGCAGACAGGCGGGTTATAATCAAAGTGGCAACAGCTCATTTATTTAGCCAAAAATAGATACTTTCTTGTACAATTTGGTTCACACATATGTACATTTTTCTGTATATACAAAAAAAGTCAAACACGCTTAGTCTCACTGAAACTCCACCCCCCCCAAATCAACCGAACAAACCAACCTCACAAACTCAGCTAATGTGGGGTACAGAAACCACCGGGGGAGGACTGAGGGGAGATTTGTTTTATTTTTCTTTTTTTGTTTCGTTTTCTTTTTAGGTATTCATACACGGACATGCTTACAAGTCATAACTATACAGAGCGATTTTTTTTTTACAATTATTACAACGATTAAAAAAAATTTTTTTTTTTAAAGAGCTAGGATGAGGAGAGAGCCGATAAGACCAGAGCGGCGTCCAGGTGGTTCTGGGGCCTGCAAGAGAGAGGCAGTGGTAGCAAAGGAAGTGAGTTAAGTGCACCGACGCTGCCTAGCATTGGGAGACACAACCCGGGGCTGAGGCCGGGGGAAGGGAGACGTCTCAATGTGCAATGAGGTGCAGCTATAGATGCTGGTCTTCTGGTTTAACTATAAGGTTGGGCGTGAGGCGTCAAGACCCGAGGTGCGCGGCTGGAAGGTGGTGGGCTTCACGGAGCCACCGCCCGCTCCGAGGTACCCTGGGCCCCGCCCGGGTGCCTGGACTGGGACTCTCGAGCCATCTCTGGGCCCGTGGCGACGACGGAGGAGTGTGTTTCGTCCCCTTTTAGAAGCTCGTCCTAGCTGCGTTCCCCCGGGGGCAGAAGCCCGAGTTTCCTCCTCATTCTTTCCTGCCCCCGACTGCCAGTCCCAACACCCCACCCCAGCTCGGGGGTCTCTTACCGCCTGGGCACGGGCTGGAAAGCTGTCTTGAGTAACTTTTTCTCCACTTCCAAGGCACTACAACGATCTACGGGAAGCGGGAGAAAAAGGAAGGCCTTTAGATCGCTCCATTCTGGCGCCCAGGGCCGCGGGAGGCGGGCGCGGAGTGGTAAGCGCCCTGCGCCCCCCGGGACCTGCCCGGGAGCGACCCCCAAACTCGCCCCCTCCCTCCGCATCCTGGGCTCCGCAGTCACCTGTTCCGCCCTCGGGCTCCGCCGGCCGAGCGAAGGCGGCGGCGGCGGCCGGGTGGCCCGCGGCTCCGGGAAGTCCCAGCAGGTGTGGAGGGGCCGAGCCGAGCAGGGAGAGCGGGTGCGGGTGCGGGCGTGGGCCGGGCGGCGGGCCTGGAAACGGCCGGTTGGTCCAAGCGGAGAACTTGCCCAGCGGCGCCGAGACGAGTCTCTGAGCCGCGGCGGCGGCGGCCGGAGAGAGCTGCAGGGCTGGGGGCGCGACGGCTGCCCCGGGGGGAGAACCCCCCGCGCCCGGAGGCGAGCGGCGCGGGTTGTCCGGGCTTGTGGCCGTCTCGGCCAGGGACCAGATCTTGGGTTTTTGCAGGGCCGACGCAGGCGCTGGTGCGGGAGCGCAGGGGTCCAGGCCCGCTGAGGGCGAGGGCGGTGATGGCGGAGTCGCGGCCACCGGCGGTGGCACTGAGGCCAGACTCAGGACAGGCAGTGGACGCTCCTCCAAGCCCTCGGAACTGTCGTCGGAGTCGCTATTCTTGGAGTCTGAGATGGGTTCCAGGCCGAGGTCGCCGTCCCTGTGCGCCGCGCCAGGCAGGGCCAGCTCGGGCCCCGCGGCCGCGCCGTCTAAGTTCTCCAAATCGATCTCCTCGTCCTCATCGTCGTCAGCCAGGCCCTCGCCCCCGGTGTCCTCCTCCTCCCCCCCGAGTTCCTCCTCCTCCAGCTCCAGTTCGCGTTTGCTGTCTTCTTCATCCTCCTCCTCGTCTTCCTCCTCTCGCTCGCTCCCGTAAGCGTTGCCCTCCTCGTCCGTGCGGCTGCGGGGCGCCCAAGTCATCTTGTTCTCTTTCTTGAGGCGCCGGCGCGCGTTGGCAAACCAGGTGGACACCTGAGTGAGAGTCATCTTGGTGATGATGGCCAGCATGATCTTCTCGCCCTTGGTGGGGTAAGGGTTCTTGCGATGCTCGTTGAGCCAGGCCTTGAGCGTGCTAGTGCTCTCCCGGGTGGCGTTCTTGGGACGGGACGGGTCCCCGAACTGGTACTGGCCGTATGGGTAGAAGGCGGGGTGCGGGTGAGGAAACGCAGTGGCCGCGGCCGGATGCTGCACCCCCGGGCTGTCCTTCAGCTCATACTGCGTGCCCTGTACGCACAGGGAGAAGGAAGGGACACGCGCGGAGGGAGCGTGGATGAGCCCTGGCCATCGCCGCCTCCACCCTCCCGGCCCAGGCCCCTCTAAGTCTACTCCCGCGCGCACACCTCGTCCGGCGCCCCAGCTCCAACCTCCCCGCTGCGGCTCCCCGGCCACTTACCAGCTGCGGGAAGATGGGCAGCTCGGCCGCGTAGGGCAGGAAGGCGCCGTAGCCTTGAGCGGCTGCGGCTGCCGCTGCCGCCGCGGCGTAGGGCGCCCCGTACACGGACGAGAGTACGTTGGACAGGGACCCCGAGGCAGCCAGCTCTGAGGCTCCGGCTCCCGGGCCGCCACGGGCCCCAGCGCTGCCACCGCCGGCGGCGGCCCCCGGGCGCTCGGGTGGGTAGAGCGGGCGGATGTACTGGTATCCGAGCTGAGGGAAGGACATGGTGGCCCGCGGGGCACGGACGGAGAGGGGGCCCGGCCCCTGGGGCCGCCCAGCTCAGCGCCGCCCGCGGGCTGCGGCGCGCATCGGGGGCTGGGCCGGGCTGGGGCCGCGCTGCCTCCCGAGCTGCGCTGCGCTCGGCGTTTGCCTATTGATCTGCTCCGCGGCGGCGGCGGCGGCGGAGGCGAGGAGCCAGGTCAGGTCCGAACAGATTGGCGGAGATTCCCGGGGCTCCGGGCTCTGATTGACATTTCTACGGGCCCGCAAGCCCCTCCTCTCTGCGCCGCGCTCCCTCCTCTCGGCAGCCGGAGCTGCCTCTGCCCGCGCCTCGCTCCTCACTGCCCTCCTCTCCCCGAGCTGTGTCGCGCCTCGCTTCCCTCGCCCTCCTCTAGTTTTCACTCCCCCTCCTCGCCCTTCCTCTCCCCTCCCCTTTCTGCGCTCCTCTCCCCACCCCCCAACCCCCAGGATCGCTTCCGCTCCTTCGGGCTCTTTCACTTTCCTGGATGCTATGAAACTCTCGTCTTTCTCTTCTCTTTCCCTCTCTCACTATTTCTCTTCCCTCTCTGTTCCCTTCACTCTTTCTTTTCTTTTTAAAACCTATTTCTCTCTACTTACACTACACTCCCCGCACCCCCATCCCCGGCCTCTGCGCTCCGGGCTAAGGCGGCCTAAAGTTGTGGACACTTCGGGTGTCGTGCGGGGGGTGCGTGTCCGTATCTGTGTCTGTTTGTCCGTCCCCGCCCTCACCCCCCTCCCTCACCCTTCCCCAAATCTCGGGTCTGACGTCGCGCCCTCTTATTCGACTTTTCCTTGCGTCTCCTTCGCGAGTCACCAATCGCCTGGGCGCCCTGCAGGCGAGGCCGCCCACCCCCGCGGATACTGCGCGCAGGGCGGGGCGGGGCGGGGCGGGAGCCCGGGCTCTGCTAGTCCCTTCGCACCCCCTCTGGCCCGCGGCGGGAGGAGGGGGGGCGGGAGGCGCGGGGACCGGGGTTAGTACGGGGTCAGGTCGCCCCTCCCGCTTCCCGCCTCTCGGTACCTCTCCCCCCGCCCCAGCGCGCGGGGCCTGGGTCGGGACCAGACCTTGGACCAGGAGCTGGGGCTTTACTCTGCCCGGGTCCGCTTTCCAGCTCGCACCTCTGGACTCCCGGCCACTCTGAGGCGTGGGGAGGGAGCTTGAAGAGTGCGCGAGGGATCGGGGGTGCGTTATAAGGGAGTCTTCAAGGACCGTCTCTCTGCCCAGGGAGGCGAAGCAGCCCCTTGCTCAAGAGGACCAAATCCAGCAGTTAACCACGTTAACGCCGCACGGGTGTCAGGCTGCAGAATCCCGTCTTAGAAATGGCGGGGGGGAGGGGTGGGGCCGAAGGGTGGACGCCCCGGGAATCCTGGGGAGCGACGTCAGGAAAGTGGAGGCTGCCCGTGCCCTAAGCTGGCGTGGGATGGGGGAGGAGCAGGGAGCCGGGTGGCGGAGGCTCCAGGAACTTTCGGGGAGCGCTTGGAGAAGTTTGTATATTGGAATTTTCGGTCCGTAGAGATTCTTCGTTTCACTACCCCTTGTCCTGCTCCCGGGTCTCTGCGCCAACCTGTTTTCTTTTGGCAGGTATACTCCCTCCCGCTCGGGTGGGGATGGGAGGCAAGACTTTTAATTTTATAGTGGGATATTTCCTAAACCAAACCTGAAATCCCAGTAGCCGGGCGCCCACCTTCACGGATTAGGGCGTGCAGGCTAGAGCAGGATTGAAATTCCCGGTATTGCGGCGGCTTCGGGCTAAACGCTTTAGGCCGCTGCGGCGACCTACGCACAGGCCAGGCCTGCAGCAGGAGCGCTGCGGGGACAGCACCCGGGGCGGTAACTGCCTTGGAGTTGCCAGTCCCGGCTCGGAGGCGGAAACTGGCCTCCGCGGGCTGATTGATAGAGGAATCGAATCCGAATTCCACCAGAGGGGAGGGATCGGAGAATCTTGGCCCCGGCTCTCTCTGGTCTCAGCAACAACAGGGAGCCCCAGTGGGGAGTCCCGCGGGCACTCAGTTTTGACCCCACCCCACTCCCCGCCTCTTTCTACCAGTCTTAGCAGGGGTCGGCGGCTCCAGTAGGTGTGAAGGCCGAGAAAATTGGGGGGAACGCAAAGGAAAGTTTGGGGGCAGCTAGGTTTGGGGTTCGATTGGGGAAACTAAGGGGCGGCCTTCTCAAATTGGGTCAGACGGCTTCCCTAATCTCCTCCCCGCCTGCTTATGCTTGGTGCCGGGTGTTGGCCTTAACTGGAGTCTCCCCTGGAGAGGAGGTATCAGGGGAAGCTCTGGCTTTGAAATGTTTTCCCGGCGCCTGATTTCGTTTTCAGTTAAACCTCTCAGCGAAGTGGCATAGGGAATCATGGGCTCACCTTCTCGCGAAAGATCTCAGGGTTACAAAATTGAGGGTAACCTTATTACCTGGAGCGTTTCCTAAGTGTCAGACCCGGAGCCTCGACGTCCCTGGAAACCTAGAGTTTGTACAAAGTAGTGGCGCCAGACCCGCGAGGAGACAAGAGCGAGATTCTGAGGCGGGGAAACTGGGGCTGCTCTGGGCCGCTATTTAACTCAGCTCTTCCAGAAGGAAAAGAGAGAACAATGAGCCCCGGAGATGATGCTTCTGTCCGCCTTAACCAGCTATCGACCTGGCTGTGTCGGGCTGCGGGAGGCGGGAAAGAGGCCAGGGAAGGGGCGAGGCTGTTCTCAATGACTTAGCCACGCCGGGCCGGGGCACCCATGGCCCGGAAGGTGAACCTCTAACCCAGATAAGGACCCAAGAACCTCTCTTATTTAGATACCTCCAAGCGCCCCAGGTCTCGAGCAGAGTCGGTCTCTCCACTACCCTAGTCTCCAGATAAGATCAGCCCTGCCATGGCCCGGGCGATCTGCGCCGAACGTCGGGACGCAGAGTCCTAGGCAGCCGAGCCCCGACGTGGCGCTGGCTCGCTCCCCAACTCCACCAGGCCAGTAGAGCCCGGCTCCGAACTGAACTCACGGGTCCAAGGGCAGCCGAGCCTTTTCCAGGGATTTTTAATCCACGAGTTGGGGTCAAAGTGACACTCGCACAGGGAGGAAAAGCAGGTGCACGGGAAGTTGATTTGGGAAAGGCATGCGCGCAAAAACGCGCCGCGCGCAAACCCTTCTCCATCATCTCGCTTTCTTCCAGTGTTCCCAGAGCACAAAGCGCTTCGGAGGCTTCTGTAGACGCTTTCTCAACGCGGCCCAGAGTGTGGGGAATGCAAGGGGGCGTCCATAGCACTCGCTTAGCGCGCACAGCAGCGCTCCCCGGTCTCGCACTTGGAGCCGCGGCCCGACGTGTGCCCCGGGCCGGCGGCCCGTCTGGCTCAGGGGCTGCGCTGCGTACTGTACACGAGCCGCGAGCCACCAGGCCCCTTTCTGCCCCCTTTCTGGCGTGGCCCAGACCCACGTTGTCCACGCGTCCCCATCGGGGGGCGCCGCTGTAGCCCTAAGTTTACCCGCCAGAGGCCCATCTTCTGTCCTTCCCTCCCAGGCCCGAAGTCCCCGGGCTGTAGTGAGGACCCGCGATCCCTCGGCTTCCTGCAGACGCCTTGGCGCACGCTCCCACCGCTCCCTCCCCGCGCGCTCGGGTTACAGGTTAATGAAATGCTCGTTTTCCTCAGTCATTTGTTTTGTTTTCCTGCAAAGTTCTGATAAGTAGCTAACCAACGAAGCTTGTAATTACAATCTTACAGAAACCGGGCCGATCTGTATATAAATCTCACCATCCAATTACAAGATGTAATAATTTTGCACTCAAGCTGGTAATGAGGTCTAATACTCGTGCATGCGATAATCCCCTCTGGATGCTGGCTTGATCAGATGTTGGCTTTGTAATTAGACGGGCAGAAAATCATTATTTCATGTTCAAATAGAAAATGAGGTTGGTGGGAAGTTAATTTCTCTCCGCTCTGTGAAGCGTAGACAAGAATTTAATGATTTAATTACAGTTGTAAGCCCTTTCCATGAGACTTAAATTGAGCTGAGAATATTTTTTTCTTTCTCTCTCTCTCTCTCTCTCTCTCTCTCTTCTGCGTTCTCTCTCTCTGCTATTAGCAGCCGCGTGGATGCCCGAGTGCGTGGCCTGGTGTCCGCACCGGGAGGGGTTTGTGTCTGACCAGGAATCCGGATCCCGAGTATCCCAGCAGGCGCGGGACCGCGGCCTCCAGGGCCGCCTCAGAACGGACTGCCTCTCCCCACCAGCCGCCAGGGCCTCGGAGCCCCTCCCTGGGTCCAGAGAAGCGACGGGGAAACTTTGCGAGAAACTTTGCCAACTTCGCTCTCGGCGAGGGAGAGGCTGCCCGAATGGCCGGGTCAACGGCTGGCCGCGACGCGCGGGGTGGGCCCCCAGCCGGGCCCGGGCACCCGGAGCGGGCCGGGCCGCCCAAGGAGCCGCGCCAGGCCGGCCGGCCCCTCGCTCCCCCACTCCGCCCCTGCCCCTCCCCGACCTGGCCCGCGCCCTTGGGTCTCCAAGCAGCCGAGATGCGCAGCGCCCAGAACTGCCAGGATCGGGGAAACCTGGCCCTCAGCGCGACTGATTTTTTTTTTTTTTTTTTTTTTACCTCTCCAGGATCATCCTTTTCCACCTGACTCGAGCAGTTTCACTCCCTCCCCCTCCTTTGTTTGTCTCTATCCGCCTGTCTTTCCCACTCTCTATATATTCGATTTCTAGGTCATTGCTTTTTCTTCTCTTTCCACAATCCCCTCATTCGCCGTTTTCTTTTTTCCTCTGGACCACTTTTCAGTCCACTTTTCTCAGTTTTGCTCCCTCCCTCTTCCCTTATATATGGCTCCCCCCCCCCCCGACTCTGCATCTCTTTCCCTCGCCCTCATTTCTTGTTCTTTCTTTTTCTTCGTCCCTCTCTTTCATCCTAATCTGTTTCCCTCCTTCGTCGATTTCTTGGTCTCTCAGGTTCTTTGCATGTATTTTCTGTGCTCTTCCTCTCCAGGATCCGTCCCCTCCCCACCCCCCACCCCCCGCCGTGGATCTGCCTTCCTGGCGGCGCCCCCTCCTCATCCATCTTGGGAGATGAATATGTCGCTTTATTGGATGCCGAGGCCAGAGCTGGGTGATGGGGCTCGGCCAGCCTAGCGCATTTTCTTCATGCATATTGACGAGATGGTAATGAGTGCGTTTGCATTGTTGCATGGAGGTGCTTCTTTTCCTGCCGCAGTTCGGAGCCGACGAGGGTGTCGCGGGCCCAAGAGTGCCCTCAGTGGGCAGCCGGCCTGATGGCCGCATATGGCCCTCAGCGGGTTCACCGCGCTCAGGGCCGGGGAAGGAAGTGACCTCGCCGAGCGCCCGCTCGGGCCGCCGCCTCCTTGGGCTTCTCCACAAAGGCTGGCGGCCCTCCTCTCATTAAAGCCTCATTACTGGAACCCCCGCTTGGCTCGCGATGGTTCTTTCGCGCCCCCCAGCCCAGGGGCCTCAGAACCCCCTCCCCTGATGTTTTGAGGCCCGTGATGGAGCGCCACCAGGAAATTAGTGCCTGACAACATCGTCTAATGGCAATAAATTATTTGCGATGCCGAATGACACGTCACGGGATCAAACACAGCCGCATTGTGTACGGTGCCCTCGCTCACTCCTTGTTAACTTGGAGGGCGCAGTGGCCGCTCTTGGTCAGGGAAGGTTGTGCGCAGGCCCCTGGCTGGCCGCTCCCGCCTGGGCTCAGCCGACCTGGAGGTCCTAGCCGTTCTAGAGGGGCGTGTCCCTCCCAGAGAAGATCTGCAAACCTCAGGACCCAGGCACGCCTCTCCAAGAGGTGAAGGTTTTTGAAAGTCAGGAGCTCAGAGGGCGCAAACTCTGAGTTGAGCTCAGAGGGAAGCGACGTACTCCTTGCTGGAAAATCAGAAGGGCATGAAGCCTCCGTTCCAGACACAGTCGAGCGGAGAACCTCTGGACATGACACTTTTGCACTAATCTCCCCGTTCTCTTCCAACTCCGTACTGGGAAAGTTGAGAGCTCTTGGTTTAGAAGCAAAAATGTCAAATCTGGCCTTGTCTGGAATTGGGTAATATCGCGTCCCCCAAAGTTCAAGCCCACGGCTACCACCTCTACGATTATTTGCTTAATGTTTTCCCTTACGTTGACTCACTTTAAATACTTAAATACCTGTTTTTGGAAAAAAACCTTGATACTACGACTGTGACTGGAAAAGTGGCTGTTACTCACCATAAAAGGGAATTGTAAAAGATAAACACAACCAACCAACGTTAATACAGGTTAGCTATGTTGCTTGCCTGGGAATGACTTCTAGAGGTCCATCTGTGTGTGTGTGTGTGTGTGTGTGTGTGTGTATTAGCAAGTGTTGAGATGGTCAAATACGAATCTTTCTAGAAGAAATGAGAGAACTGAAAAGGGAATGTTTCTCACTCTTCAATAATGTTAATTCTTTGTCTCCACACTATCTAAAATTATGTTGAGGACCCTAAAAGTTGCACTGGTTTAGGGTTTACCAATGTCTATTGAAGAGTATGTAAAAAGTTCAAGATAAAAAAATAACATGTTGAATTATTATTATTTACCCAATAACTGTGTTAAACATGTTCACACAGTATCACATTTAATTCTCACAATAGACCTCCAAGGGAGAGACTAGCTTAGGGTGGCCATGTATGGTTGTGCAGGATGCTCACTGAACAAGGGAACCCAGCTGAGGAACTAAGAGGGTCTGAAGTTCAGTCCTTGTGTGCTCATCAAGCTGAGTACCTCAGCTCAGGGCTGCACTTGAGGAAAAGTGTATTTCTCTAATTTGCACAAAGTTGGGGTATGACCTAGCTCTTATCTGAGGCTTAGAGAGCTTGGCCAAGCCCAGACTGGAACCCCATCTGATATTCATCCCTCTAGGGGGAAGACCAGGGTGTTTTGGGGATTGGGGGAGGTGGTGCTGGGAGGCTCGGAGCGGGATACTGGAAGACTAGTCCCTGGTTTGACCAAAGGTAAAGGCAGCGAGACTGCTGGATTTTCCCTTCCCCTTGATCCTCACACTTCATGCAAATATTTGCAGAGGATTTGAGTAAAAATACAGCGGGTCAAGGGCCCATTTTCCCTGCTAGCAGCCAGGCTGGGGTAGGGGGAGAAGATATCCTGGTTTGCTTGACCTAACTATGGGCGTTTAGACCTGTTCCTTGCCTTTTTTGGTTCAGTTTACCTGCATGAGTTTATAGACCAGAGTTCTGCTTTGTTGCCATCCCTACTGTTAGACCAGTGTCCTTATAAGAAGAGGAGAAAAGACACAGAGATAGACACAGAAGGGAACAAGGTGATGTGAAGACAGAGGCAAAGATAGGATTGATGCATCTGTAAGCCAAAGAATGCTAAACATTGCTGACAATCACCAGAAGCTAGAAAGAGGCAAGAAAGTATTCTCCACTAGGGCCTTCAGAGAGAGCATAGCCCTGTCAGTACCTTGATATCAGACATCTAGTCTTCAGAACCATAAATTTCTGTTGTTTCAAGCCATCTAGTTTGTGGTAATTTGTTACAGAAGCAGCCCTAGGAAACTAATGTATAGAGTGATGTGATGGGGGTAAGAGAGCTGTTACTTTAGATAGCACAATCACAAATCTGTGGGGAGATGATGTTTTAACTAAGATGGAGCCAGTCATGAAATTCTGGGGGGCAAGTGTATTTTAAAGCTGCTCGGTCCAATACAGTAGCTGCTAGCCACATGTGGCCATAGAACACTTGAAATGCAGCTGGTCCAAATTGAGATAAGCTGAAAGAGTAAAACACCACCAGATATCAAAGACTTAGTATGAAAAGAAAAGAATGTAAAATATCTCATTCATTTTAAGATATTAATTGCAAATTGAAATGATAATATTTTGGATAGATCGAGTTAAAGAAAGAATATTATTAAAAGTAATTTCACCTGCTTCCTTTTACCTTTCTAAATGTGGGCAGTAGAAAATTTCAAATTACATTTGTGGCTCACATTATATTTCTATTGCATGGTGTTGTTCTAAAGGGAAGGAACAGCATGTGCAAAGGCCCTGTGGCAGGGAAGGAACTTCATGTGTTCAGTACTTCTATACTCAGCCTACATGTTGATATTTATTTGGTGATGTTGCTAAACCTGGGGAGCCGATCCAAGAAGCCCTATTGAACTTACAAAGAATAAATATATGTCTTCGTTCCTTCTTCTCAGTGGAAGGAGAGGTCATGAAATTCAGCCCTTCAGCCTGAATGGCACTTCCTTTCTCCTTTCCAACTCTCTTAGGCACAAACTCTGCCCATCCATTCTGCTCAGTACGTCCATCTCACCCTCTCCCTATGCTTGCTTTTTTTAAATAATTAATTAATTAATTAATTTTTGGCTGCATTGGGTCTTCATTGCTCCACGTGGGCTTTCTCTAGTTGCGACGAGCTGGGGCTACTCTTCATTGCGGTGTGCGGGCTTCTCACTGTAGTGGCTTCTCTTGTTGCAGAGCATGGGCTCTAGGCGTGTGGGCTTCAGTAGTTGTGGCGCGCAGACTCAATAGTTGTGGCTTGCGGGCTCTAGAGCACAGGCTCAGTAGTTGTGGCGCACAGGCTTAGTTTTTCCACGGCATGTGGAATCTTCCTGGACCAGGGCTTGAACCCGTGTCCCCTGCATTGGCAGGTGGATTCTTAACCACTGTGCCACCAGGGAAGTCCTCCCTATGCTTGTTAAGATGAAGGACTTGGAATGAGGTCTAGCTCCATAAGTCTCCTTATCTGCTGATGGCTGGTGCCAAGGCCATGGTATGATGGTACAGAGCAGAGACCACCTTCCTCAAACACACAGCTTGTAAAGTGAACTTCAAAGTCCATGTTAGTCTACTTATTAAGCTAGAATTTTGTTCTTCCAAGACAGAGGTATTACAAAATGGTAGAATACAAAATGGTATTCTAGGCAATGGGATGCTGCCTCTGAGACAAGATGATAAAAAGACTGTGGGTTCTGTCTTGGGCACTTTCTGACTCTCTGTCTCTGAGATTACCAGCTGCCATGTTGTGAGGATGCTCAGACTGCCGACGGAGGGGCCCATATGGCAAGGAACTGAGACCTGCTGGCCTCCACATGGGTGAGCTTGGAAGCAGATTCTCCAGTCCCCATTGAGTCCTCAGGGGACTGTAGCTCTGACCAACAACTTGACAGCAGCCCCATGAGAAACCCTGGGCCAGAGGCACCAGCTAAGCTGCACCTAGAGTCTGACTCATAGAAACTGTGAAATAATAAATGTTTGTTGTTTGAAGCTAGAAGTAGGCAAACTACAGGTGGGCTGGCTGTCTATTTTTGTAAAGTTTTATTGGAACACGAGAATGTCCATTGTCTGTGGCTGCTTTTAGGCTCCAATAGCAGAAGCTGTTGAGTAGTTGCAGTGGACATCATACAGCCCACAAGTCTGAAATATTTACTCTCTGGCCCTTTAAGGAAAAGTTTGCTGATCCCTGCTGTGTTTTAGAATAATTGTTACAGAAATAGGTGACTAATACAATGACTTTAGGATCTAGAACAATGGGCCTAACTGGGCTTGTATGGTATGGGGTAGGGCTTCTGATTTCAGTTTAGCTCCATTTAAGAGGTGTTAACTGAGCATCTACTGTGTGCCAGGCCCAGTCTCAATCATATTCCAGAATGCTGCATTTATTCCTTTATCTACTGTCCTCTCAAGGCACTGCTGAGTTGATGGCATTCTGTAGGTGTGCCAAGTGTCTGTGGATTTAAATTGGCTTTTAGAGATTGGAATTAACAGGACATTCTTTGGAAACACAGTGGAGTTCTCTGTAATCATGGAGCAGGCAGATTTCGGCTGCTATGTATGTGAAGAGTTTGTTGGTTGTTAACAATCTGGAAATGTTTCTATTGCCTTACCCTGAGCCTCCCAGGGCTCTCCTGCTGGCCCAGCTGCCAACCACCACCCCCCCTCCTTGGCCCAATGGTCCAGCAACCACAGGGCATAAGGCAGGCACAGCAGGGGCCTCCGGAGCTTTTGGGGTCTACTCTGATTGGTCAGTTCTCATGTCATACCAGTGATGGCATATTTATATGTCACCCCAAGACAAACCCTGACTGCCAGCCACTGCTCCACCTTAGTCTTGGTGTGTGGAGGAGGAGGGCCCACCTCCACTGCTCTCCAAGGCCAGACCTTGGGCCTGGCCCTGAAGAGACACTCAGCGATGTTGTCCGTATGATGAAATTCACTGGTGTCCATTGAATGTTTGCCCTTTTCTGAGGTAGACAAGGGAGAGGATGCAAAGAAGAAAAAGACATGGGGGTTCTGTAGCCAGATCTTCCGCGGTGAAATCAAACCCCATTTCTTACCTTGGGCAAGTGACTCAGTTCTCTGTGCCTCAGTTTCCTCCTCTGTGACAATGATAGTTCCTACCTCATGGCATTTTTACTGAGGAGAAAGTAATATAATTTTATATATAGATATAAAATTATAATATATATATTATATGTCAGTATATCATATCAATATAATGTAATTATATATAATATAATAATATAAAGATAGCACTAACACAAGTGCTAAGAATAATACCTGTACCTGGTAAGCACTCAGAAAATGTTAGCAAAAAAGTCCAGGGACCAGAAGAATAAACTCAGAGGGGGTCGTGATAATGGCAAGGTGTAAGCTCAGGCAGTGTGGAATGAGTGCTGAGGATGCTCCCACAATGCACACAGGGCTGGTTTCCTGGGCAAGTGACCTGTGCCCAGTGCCCCCTGCTTAGAAGCACCTGCACTTGGTTTAATGCTTTACCCTTGCCATCTTGAAATTCTTAAGTAACTTTTGTTTGTTTGCTCTGTTTTTTAAATTGCATTTTTAAATTAATTTTTATTAGAGTAGAGTTGCTTTACAATGTTGTGTTAGTTTCTGCTGTACAGCCAAGTGAATCAGCTATATGTATACATATATCCCCTCTTTTTTGGATTTCCTTCCCATTTAGATCACCACAGAGCACTGTGTAGAGTTCCCTGTGCTACACAGTAGCTTCTCATTAGTTATCTATTTTATACATAGTAGTATATATACATCAATCCCAATGTCCCAGTTCATCCCACCCTACCCTTCACCCCCAACCCCGGTATCCATATGTTTGTTCTCTATCTCTGCTTTGCAAATAAGTTCATCTGTATCATTTTTCTAGCTTCTGCATAAAAGCTATATTATACGATATTTGTTTTTCTCTTTCTGACTTACTTCACTCTGTATGAGTCTCTAGGTCCATCCATGTGTCTGCAAAATGCGCAATCAAAATTCTTAAGTAACTTCTGAACAAAGGGCCCACATTTTCATTTTGCACTGAGCCCTGAAGGTTATGTAGTGATCTTGCATACAGAGGTGGGTGAGGCACAGTTCTGCTCCTCGGGAGCTTTGCAAGCCTGCTAGGTGGGCGGATGGACCCACCATAATCACATCACAGAGTTATAGGCATCCTGGGGGAGCGTTGGGCTTCCACATGTGCGCCCACGCATCTCGGTTGGGTGGAAACCGCCAAGAAGACCTGCTTGAAGCTGCAGAGGAAAGCACAGCAAAGGCCAAGCCCGCCTGATTCCGCCATGGCAACCCCAAGAGAGACTCCAGCAAGGAAACCACGTCCCATGATGCATTTGTTCAGGGAATGCTGCTTGGATTTATCTTCTGCAAGAGGAATAAGGTTTTGAATTTCTATTTTTGAAACCTTTGGGAAATCCCTCTTTAATCACTGATGACAGTTTGACGTTTTTCCAGCTGTTTAGAAGCAGTAGACAAGTCAAGTCGCTCGGCAGGGCACGGGTTGGCATGCTGGGATGAGTTTGGGTTCTAACCTCCCTCCCCATCCCTGTCTCCTCTCAGCTTTGAGGAAAAGGGAAGGAAAAAGAAGAAAACCCAAACCCAGGCTCTTGCAGGGTCTGTGCCCGTCTGTGCCGTCTGCATTTGGGGGTTTACTCCTGAGAGTGAAATCTTAATTGGGCAGCTCTGTCTTTGCTCCTCCCAGATTCGTGGACTCACCTCCTTCTCGCCAGCAGAGGATTCCAGTGGCTTGTGTCTTTCCCTCATTAAATTCGCCTCTTGGTCGGGAAGATTGTTTTATTGGCTCAACAGGCACCAGTGATGGCTCTTCATTTTTTTATGTGTTCTTCCACGGGCAATCAAGACGTGGGTGTGGATAATAACCCAGGTTCCATCTTCACCTGACTTATTGGATAAGAGCATGTGCTGAAATCTTAGCTTTGCCTCTTACTCTCTGGGGGACATTGGGAAAGTTACTTGACCTGTCTGTGCCTCAGTTTCTCCATCTATAAAATGCCAGGAGGAAAATTAAATGCCTTAATACATATAAAGTGCTTAGAACACATAATTAAGCGTTTAGGCATATAAATACGTATATAACATATTTTAAAAGACATCTTTCCCACTTATTATTATGTATGGATATACTATTACCTCTATCATCATACTTCTATCGATAAGAACACGTGTATATAACACCCTCTACATTCCAGGTGTGTTTTTAAGCCCTCTACAAGAATCACCTCCCTCAAACCTCAAAATGACGGTGTGAGGTAGGGACTGTTTTTTCCCCCATTTTATAGATAAAGGAAACTGGGGCACCGAGAAGTTAAGTAGCTTGCCTGAGGTCACACAGCTGGAACCAAGAGTCATACTCAGGCCTTTAGCGCCAGAGTCACTCCCCACACTTATCCTTTGGGATCTACTCATGCATATAACACGCTTTGCTGAACATTTAGGACTTTTCCTTTTCAAATAACATTTTCAACTTCTTATTGAAGAATAATAGACATACATGAAATGCATGTATCATAAGTGTAGAACACATGTATTTTCACAAAGTGAAAACACCCACGTAACCAGCATCCACATCAGGAAACAGAAGATGATGGTCCCTCAGGAGCCCCCTGGGTCTTCTGCTCACTCCATTCCCATCCCCCACCCATGAATACCCACTAGCCCGACTTCCAACAGCAGAGATTAGTTTTGCCTAGTTTTATACTTTATGAAAACAGAACCACGCAGCATGTATTCTTTTGATTCTGGCCTATTTTGCTCAATATTATGTTTGTAAGATTCATCCATATTTTTGCTTGTGGTTGTAGATTGTTTATTCTCCTTACTGCATAGGGTTCCATGTATCATTTATCTATCTATTCTACCGTTGATGGGCGTCTGGGTCGTTTTCATGAATAGTGCTACTAGGAACATTCTGGCACATGTTTTTCGGTGGACATATATATGCACTTCTGTCGTGTGTATTCCTAGGAATAGGACAGTGGATATGCATATATTCGGTCAGCTTTAGTAGATACTGCTAAACGGTTTGCCAAAGTTTTTTCAGGACACTGTGTGGTGGTGGTGGGGAATGAGATCGGGGGGTGGGTATTTTGTAAGTGATTTCCCTTTCTGACCATGGACTGGAAATGAAACATGACATTTGGACCTAGCGGTAGGCAGAGTCATCAAGGTATGCCGGGGACTTATTTATGGGGTTTTGTTAAACATCCCACCTTTCTTTAATTTCTGCAGGATATCCTCTTCCTGTAAAGTTGGCCGAAAGGGCAAACCGTGCAGGTTTCGTGATGTAGCTGTTAGAGCTGAAAGGCAGAGCGGCAGTGGGGTTGACACTGGTCCCCAGTGGGTGTGAGCCTGGCACTGATCCCTTCTCGCCCTGTGAATCCACAGAGTGAGCGTGAGGGAGCGGCTCATCCGCTCATCACCAAGCGTCGACTAAGTGCTCTCTGCATGGCCCACCCTGTGCTAGACGCCGGGGACACAGTGGTATACAGGTCGGCCGGATCCCTGTCCTCTCTGGGCTTACATCCTCCTGGAGGACTCATTCAAACAGGGACATGAACAACTTGAAACAAGTATTTTCAGAGCATGGTAAGAAAATGAAAAAAATAAAATAACATAAAACAAGGATATGAGAAAGCAAGTAATTGGGAAGGTGGGCGGCATTGTTGACAGCCCAGGGAAAGGACACCAGTCATCAGTCTAGAAATATCTCAGTATTTAGAAACATTGAGCAGGGCCGGCCTCTTGGGCCTGCAGGTCTGTGCACTTGCTGTGATGCTCTGCTCTTGCTGTCCTAAAAGACTTAATTATTTTTGAGCAAGAGCCCACATTTTCATTTTGTCCTGGGCCCCATGGATTGCGTAGTTGGTCCTGCCAGGTTGTTGGAGCGGGGAACAAAGAAACTGCATGTAAGACACCCCGATGGCGAAGCCTGGAGGATTCCTCAGTTTCTCCTTGCCCCTCCTCCTTCCCCCTCATTTCTCCGAATCTTACAAGTTCTGAACCTGGCTCTGAGGCGCGTGAGAGCAAATCAGGATCCAAATTGGGCAGTTGCTTTTGATGTGGGCCTTTCATGGCTTAGAAATCCTGCAGTTCCCGTCCCCGGAGGCCCCCGGGTGATTAATGATAACGGGGCTTTCTCCATTGTGTAAGCCAGAAGGAAGGAAGGAAGAGCACTTTAAAAGGAGAGAGTGTACAAGCGCTGGGCCCTTGGACTTCAAGCCCTCTGGGGAGGGAAGTGTAGCCCTTCAGCAGAGGGCTTGTCCGGGTAGCTCTGGGGAGCTCCATGGGCTGGTGACCCGAGTCAGGTCATCGGGCTCTGACCCCGGGTCATCTCTGTTGTGCTTTGATGATCCAGCCACTGCCTCAAGTCCCAGCTGAGGCCTAGAGAGCCACTGCTGAGCATTTGAGACTTTGGCAGAATCCAAATCCTGGCCTAGTCCTCCAGAATATTCCCAGCATCCCAGGAGACCCGATGTCCCAGTTATACTGGCAGGGAGGGCCGGGGGCAGCTGCAGACAGGGCTCGTCATAGTCTGAGAGGAACCCCGCTTCTATTGTTATGAGCCCCTCCACCATTTCAAAGGGTGAAGAAATGCCAAGAGAAGTTTCTAGAAGATCACGGTTCGTTTTAGACATTTGCCACCAACAAACGCATACGTTTGAGAACCACACACAGAATATCATGTAATGTAATTATGTTAGGCAGGATTTTTATAGTCACACTCATATTTGTATTTATAATTAGCTAATCAATGGGGGATAGGAGTGTGTGGATACACAGCCCAGCTCTCCCATCCGCCTGTGAGATGATTCTCCAGCGGAGTCTACGTGGCTCCTCTGAGGGTCCCGGGGGCTGAGTCCCAGTGGTAAGCTGCTCATTGGCACACATTTCGCGGCTTTCCTCCCTTCCCTGCCTCGCTTTCCCCTTACTTCATTGTGCTCTTGGGATCAGCCCCCTACTAGACTCCCTGGACCCCAGTCCTTTTCTCAGGCTCTGCTTTTGGGCACCCAGATTAGGACACTGCCTTAACAACTCAGATCTACCATGCCAGTCCCAGAGCCCCCTGACCATCCTCTAGATTCTTAATTCACCATCCTAAATACATTTCAAAGTACTGATATCTTGTTCTGTGGCCTTAGGTAAATCACTCTACCTGTCTGGGCCCAGATTTGTCACCCATTAAGTGAAATAACATTAAGCTAATAACACCCATGTCTCCACTTTTCCAGTATGGTTGTGGACGTCAAATGCTGTAAGACCTGGGGAATGACAATGATCCCTGAGTAGAGGGATTTGAGTGATGTTCATTTTCCTTGTCCTCTTTCTTATTTTCCAATTTCCGTGCAAGGGATATGTAATTTCTCTGAAATCAGAGAAAGACAATTTGTGCTATTGGAACATGAACAGGCAGTTTCTGAAAACCGGAGAACACTAGGCAAGAGGAAAGAGGAGGCTGGAGAGAGTGGAATTTGAGGCAAACAGCAGTCATTTGGGGGCACTGGGTCAGATGATTGATGATAAACGTCAGTTTTCTTTGGGGGCAACTTGAGAGCCCATGGTCTCAAGTGGGCCATGGAAACCTGGGCTGGGGGCTGGGGTAAGAGACTCCTTCTCATCTCCCTGAATGAGGGAGAAGGGGCTGATGCTGGACTCACCATCAGGATTGGAGCATGACGGTGGGAGGACAGTGGGAGTGTGGGAAGGGGGCCGGAGAAGGAGTGGGAGAGGACCTCAGCCATGAGCAATGGAGCAGGACAGAGGAGAGGCCCTAAAGACAGACAGACAGCCAGACAGACATCCAGACAGAAGTACAGCTTGGATGCACTTGGATGTTCCCTGGCGTGTTTGTGAAAGAAGAAAGAGAAAGAAGCTATTATACTCTCCGAACCCCAAGTATCCCTGAGCAGCCCCATTTCCTGATTTAAGCCAGTCCTCTGCTGGGCTTCCTGATCTGTGAGGAGAGACATCTCTGTTTCAGTTACTGCTGTAAACCCAGTGCCTGGCACCTAGAGTATCCAAAAACTATTATTATTCAACTGGTTTAACCCAGATATAATCTGGGGCACTGTGTGGCTCAGTCTTACCTCAGTGTGGTACTTAGAGAAACAGAGTCCAAAATAAAAAATATTCAGAATTTAAAAGTGATTTGAATCTTTACTTGTGACCCGCAAAACACTTCCATGTGGCTCTAATTCATAATCTAGAGCTATGGTTCCTAAAATCCCCCTTTCTCTCTTCTCTGGTCCTCACACATCCTGCTGCTGCTGCAGAGATGCTTGCTGTCTAAATGTCCCAAAATCTGTTCCTCATCTGCAGCCTCTGTGGCATTTCCTCTTCCTCCTTTCCACATGTCACACTTTATGGCCTCTCGGCCAGATGTCCCTGGAATGTCTGCTCTGGCCAAAAGAACATGCTAGAAGGGTTGGAGAACACATGAGCTCTTTGCACAGAGTCCTTCCTCATTCTTTACAGAGGGAATCATGCCGAGATCAGTGATCAAATGAACAGATGAAGGAGGACTTGCTAACAGAAGGATCTGGGTTTGGATCCTGGATCCTCTTCTCGTTCGCCATGTGACTTTGTACAAGTGATGAAGCCATTTGGAGAGTCAGTTTCCTTGTGAGCAAAACAGGGAAATGATATATTCCCTGAGGATATATTCCCTGTTTGATGCAGAGAGTAGTTAGCATCAAATATGTTAATTTATTGAGATGCTCTAACAGTGCCTGACATGGAGCACTAATAAGGGTTGGCTAAGTCATCACCGTCACCATCCTGAAATGTCTTTCACCAACATGAAAAAAAATGTTGGCCCTCTTCTGCCCCAGGAGACAAGTGACTGGACTCAGTTTCCCTTGAACCCTCAGCATTGGCACCACCATCTTCTCCCTCCTCCCCTCCCCTCCTCCTCCCTGTTCCCCTTCTTCTTATTCCTCCTCCTCCTTCTTCTTCCTCTTCCCATCCTCCTCCTCCCCCTCCCCTCCCCTTCCTCCCCCTCCCCCTCCCCTTCCTCTCCCCCCTCCTCCCCCTCCTCCCCTTCCCCCTCCTCCCCTTCCCTCCTCTTTCTTCTCCTTCTCTTCCTTCTCCTTCTCCTTTATCTTCTCGTTACATTATCATTTTATGGGCCCTGGAACCAGACTGCCTGAATTCAAATCTTGGCTCTAGGACTTATTTGGATCTAGATAAACTGCTTAACTGCTATGCACCTTCTTCCTCTGTGAAAAGGGTTAGTAATAGTACCTACCATATAGAATTGCTGTGAAGATTACAGAAGCTAATACCATATGGAGAAGAGCTGAGAAGAATGTTTTCATATCGTAAGTGGCCAACAAGTGTGAACTATTTTGTTGTGTGTAGAGTAGCAGGTGGCACCCAGACTGGAAGCCAGTTCTGACAGCAAACTCTATGTTTATAACACCGGCTCTGTCTCCTGCCTTCCAGCTTAGCATAGGGCCACTTGTAAATGTCCCTTCCCCATATGCCCCAAAGCATTGAAAGTAGAATCTCAGACAGATATTTGTACACGTATGTTCATAGCAGCATTACTCCCATTGGCAAGATGTGGAAACCACTCACATGCCCATGATGGATGAAAGGGTAAACAAAATGTAGGTACATACAATGGAATCTGATTCAGCCTTAAAAAGGAAGGAAGTTCTGACATATAGTCCAACATGGATGAGCCTTCAAGACATTATGCTGAGTGAGATAAACCAGTCACAAAAAGACAACTACTGTATGATTCCACTTATACGAGGTACTTGGAGTAATCAAAATCGTAGAGACAGAAAGCAAAGTGGTGGTTACCAGGGGCTGGGGGACGAGAAATGAGGAGTTAGTGTTTAATGAGTACAGACATTCATTTTTCCAAGAAGAAAAGGGTCCTGCAGATGGCTGGCAGGGATGGTCGCACAACAATGTGAATGTACTTAATGCCACTGAACTGTGCACTTAAAATGGTTATGATGGTCAATTTTTGCTCTGTGTATTTCACCACCAAAAAAAATCCACAAAAACCCAAAATCAAAATCTTCCTCCCCTCCTGCCCCAGGAAAGAGATGAAAGGATTCAGTTTCCCCTGAGAACTTTTGTTGCTAATCTGGGGGCTGTGGTTGCCTCAGTCAGTAACTCCATCTCTTGCTTATGCCCTGAATTTGTGGTGTGGTGACATTGGTGGTGACCAAGATCAGTGAGCCCCGAACCTCCCACTGGGAGCAGGCATGCATGACCAAGACCCATCCTCACTGCATCCTTGAGAAGAAGGACCAGCAGTGGCTCTGGTTGACAGAGCCAGTGGCTCAGGAAGCCAGGAGGTCTTTAAAGTTGATTAATTTTGAAATCTGGGGGAAACGTCTTATTTTATTATTGTCTGTGTGTCACTGGGGAAAAGGAGAAATGTGTGTTTCTGCTGTTGCCCCACTGGCTTGTGTGAGTGGCTATTTGCTGTAGAGACCTGACTGTCTCCTCCTTTGTCGCAAACTCCCTGCCGTGTCCTGGCCACATTCTCTCTAGGGTCCCGAAGGTGAGTGAAACTTTTGTGTCAGATGGACCACGCTGCAGTGACCTGCGGTTAGAATTTATTTTTCTTTTTCCGGTTAAATTGCTGATGTCCGCTGGGGTTCTTTGAGCAAAAATGTTGAGATCTTCTTCTGGATCAGGAGGTGGGGAGACCATGCACAGGCAGAAATGGCTTCCTCTGAAATAGCCTTGATTGGAATTCTGAGAAAGTGAAGGCAATTTGGAACTTTGAAAGAGAGAAAAGCAGTGGGCTAACTGGCAAATTGAGGGTTTTTTTTTTTTTTTTTTTTTTCCCCCTCTCTCTCTCTTTTGGCTTAATTTTTCTCCCTGTCTTTCTGGGGTTTCTGGTCCCATTTCTTTCTGCCAAGCTATTTCTACTTTCTACTTTAAAATCCCAGTTCAAACCTCTAACCCTTTGGGAACTGATTATTTCTGATTAAAGCCTTGTCTTCGCCTGGCCTCCCCCAAAAGCAGATTCTCAGGCAAAAGCTGGCGAGCAGGTAGTTTATTTGGGAAAATCCCAGGGAGCAGCAGGGGTGAAATGAGGAGGGTGGGAAAACCAACACAGGGAAGCATCATGGACTGCGCCTCAGCACTGTCTCCCCAGGGAATGAAAGGGGGATCTTTTTTTTTTAATTTATTTTATTTTTATTTTTTTTGCGGTACGCGGGCCTCTCACTGTTGTGGCCTCTCCCGTTGCGGAGCACAAGCTGCGGACGCGCAGGCCCATCGGCCATGGCTCACGGGCCCAGCCGCTCCGCGGCATGTGGGATCCTCCCAGACCGGGGCACGAACCCGTGTCCCCTGCATCGGCAGGCAGACTCCCAACCATTGCGCCACCAGGGAAGCCCCAAGGGGGAGCTTTTTACCATCAGTCTCCACCCCTGTTTGTCAAGAGAGGCCCCTGGTATTTGAGGGATGCACAAGCCTGGTGAATACTGGGCTCCTGGAGGCCCGAGAAGCCCCACACAGTCAGAGAAGTCCAAGGTCAGGAAATGAGAGGAATATGGCAGAGTCAAGGCAAGGGCTGTCTGCTTGTAACTGCAGGGACCTGGCAGAAACCGACATGGAGCCAGCCTCCACGGTTGTGGTCAGAGTAGCGGTGGGAGGGTCAGGAAGTGCCCCATAGAGCTTTAGAAGCCCAAAGCTCTGAAGGAGACACAGGAATGTAATTCTGCATGCAGCCAGTACTGAAAACATAAGAGAACTCAACAAAGGCTGAGTTCTAAAGCCTACCTCCATGATTTCTGAAATAACGTCTAGCCAATGCCTTTGTTCTATTCTCTAGTTTTGGTTGCTGCTGCCCTGTCCGTACCTTAAACACAAGCTCAACCTGCCTGTTGGGTACGACCAATAGGCCAGACCACAGCCAAGACCATAACTGCTACTGAGAGCCTGCACCTCACAGGTGGGCAATGAAGACTGGGTTAGATCATGTATGGCAGGTACTTGGCATGTAATCATGGCTTCCCAAGCATGGCCATTGGCTTTTTTCATTATATTATTAGTGTCTTTGTTCTGGAGTCCTGAAGATTACTGGGAATTGAGAGAAAGGGTTAAAAAACTCTTTTATTGGGGAAGAGGTGTTCCTAGGCTAGTCAAAATGTCTACATATAATATTTTATATATATATATATATATATATATATATATATATATATATATATATGTATGTATTTAGTTGGATTCACCACGTGTTTGTTTCCTGGGTCCCTAGCATGGGCTTGGAACCCTGTGGGACATGGTGGAATGCAGGAGAACACGCTGTAGCAGAGGCTGTTGGTATCCCACCCACGTCCTCACTGTCTACCCCAGAGGTCACCTTCAGCCTCCGTGGACCATGGCTTTCTACCTTGAGCTCCTGCCTGAAGGCTCTTTCTGGCAGAAGGAGCATCTCAGTCTTTGGGTGGAATGGGCTTCCAAGGGCTGCCACTGCTTTGAGTTGCCTCAGTGCTGATAATTGCTGCATTAAACTTCTGTTAACACCTCTAGGAGCCCAGCAGCCAACGAGAGAGAAAGGAAGTAGTGGAGAAATGGCCCAGCTTCCTGTCTCCTTGGTGGGACAGCTCTGACGCGCTCTGCACACACTCTCAGAAAGTCCCAGGAGAGGTCTAGTCCAAGGTGCCCACAGTAGCAACCCACCCATTATCCACCTTTTGTGAGCTTTCCTCCTCCTCTGTCTCACTTCCCACTCCTTCACTATGTTGTTCCTGGCGTCACGGCATCTACCCAGCATCCTTAAAAAAATACTTAAAAAATTTCATCCTGATTGGAGAAGTAATCCTTGCTTATCATAAACAATTATGACATCACAAAAATGTATAGCATAGGAAATGGTAGTTCTTTTGGATATCAGATTCCTGCCCCTTCAGCTGGAACGCTTCCTAACAGTTTGGTGAACATTTCTCCATACTCTTTCCCATGTTTTAACAAAGATAACGATTTTTATTATAAAAAATGGAATCATATTATAATAACGTTCTGTAACTTTTTCCCATTTAATATATATTTTCCCGGGGCAGTCCTTATAGTTCTATCCCATTCTTTTTAGTAGCTGCTTCATGTATCAATAAGAGAATATATAATACTTTATATAACTAAGATCCTATTTATGAACTCTTGGGTTATAGCTAGAATTTTTTTTTTTTGCGGTACGCGGGCCTCTCACTGTTGTGGCCTCTCCCGTTGCGGAGCACAGGCTCCGGACGTGCAGGCTCAGCGGCCATGGCTCACGGGCCCAGCCGCTCCGCGGCATGTGGTATCTTCCCGGACCGGGGCACGAACCCGCGTCCCCTGAATCGGCAGGCAGACTCTCAACCATGGCGCCACCAGGGAAGCCCATAGCTAGAATTTTGATACTATAAATAACGTGCAGTAAGTCTGTGTGCAAACATTATTTGCACCCTGGTGCTAGCATTCTTATGGGGTAAGTTCTTAGAAATGGACTTGCTGGCTTAAAGAGAACCTGTATTTTAAATGACGGTAGATATTGTCCAATTGTGCTCCAAAATAATTATACTGATTTATGCTCATAAGGTTTTCTGTCACTGGCTGGGAAGTTGGTGTGGCTTCAGGGCTGTCATGAGCCAGACAGAGGAGCAAGTGGGGAGACAGTGGGAGACACCCCAAATACACACTTGCCACCCTTTCCTTGCTCTCAAGTTCACAGACTCCCACCCTGCCAAAGCTCCTTTAGGGGCTCATTCTCTTTCCTTTTTCAGGGGGATCCTGGAGAGTGGGGAATGGAGCATTTTAATGTCTGGAAGGCACATGGGTGCTACAAATATTTTCATGTTCCTGGTCTATGTGTTCCCAGCCAATCAGGAGGGGAAATAGTGTCTAGAATCAGATAGACCTGGATTCAAATCCCAGCTCTGCCACATCCAGAGTGTATAAGTTTGGGTTGTCACTTACCTCTCTAGATTGGCTTTTCTCACCTGAAAACTGGAGATCAGAATATTTGCTTTATGAGAATGTGATATTCCTTTGGTTAATGCTTAACCTAACTGCTGTAGTAGGAAGCCTTAATCTCAGTGGCTTAACACATGGAAGATTATTTCTCACTCAAGTAATGTCCTAAATGGGTGTTTCTGATTGGTGGATAGCTCTTCTGCAAGTGACGGGGCAGGTTTCTTCCATCTTTGGTTCTTTAACACATGGCTCCAAGGTTCCCGTACTTGTGTGTATCAAGTGGACAAGGAGAAGTAAGCATGGAGGATCACCCGTGGGAGGGTTTATACACATCAGTCCTGCCCACATTCTATTGGCTAGAACTCAGCCAAGTGGTGTGGCAGCCATGAAGCTGCACCTTTCAGGGCTCCTGATGTGGGGAATATAGGCGGCCCAAGCTGCTGTCTTTCTGGATTTACCATCACATCCCAGTGAAGGGAGCCCATGCTTCTCCTGGGCTGTTCCCAGCCAAAGACTAATCATGGCAGAAGTCATCAGCTAGGACCATTCTGATAAGATCAGGGACTCTCCTCCAGTGGGTGACTCGAGCTTGAAGACCTCTCTTTGGCCTGGCAGAAACTTTCTTGGAGGTGTGATGCAGTCTGAGACTTTTCCTACAAGATCCTCCGTTTTCCTAACTTTATTCCCACAGGCGTCAGACCCGCATGTGGCCTGAAAGCTCTCTCTGCTTCCTTCTTCTCCCTCCCCCAGTGAAACCCTTGCATGTCTAATCCCCTCACATGGTGTCTACTCAGCCAACCTGAACTAATGCACATGACTACACTTACCTGCAAGGGAGTCTGGGAAATGTAGTTTATCTGTGTGTCCAGGAGGAAGAGGAAGTGGGTGTGATGAACAGTGAGCCAGTCTCTGGCACAGACATTATGAGGATAAAGATACTATGTAAAGGGCCTCCCTGGTGGCGCAGTGGTTGAGAGTCCGCCTGCTGATGCAGGGGATACGGGTTCGTGCCCCGGTCTGGGAGGATCCCATATGCCGCGGAGCGGCTGGGCCCGTGAGCCATGGCCGCTGAGCCTGCGCATCCAGAGCCTGTGCTCCGCAACGGGAGAGGCCACAACAGTGAGAGGCCCGCGTACCGCAAAAAAAAAAAAAAAAAAAAAAAAAAAAAAGATACTATGTAAAGTACATAGCTCCCTGCCTGATATAGGACAAGGTAGTAAGTGGCTGTTCTTGTCACTGTTGCCATTTGTCATTTGTCCCCTGGTATCAAGTGCCTGCAAACATGTGGTGCATCTCTTTCTCATCCCCACACTTGGCTTGGCCCAGCAGGTGGTCTGACACTCCCTAGGGTTCTTATGAATCAAAGTAGGGAAAGTCACAGACACATGTCCTGAGATGGGGAGATTAGTGGGACAGAAGCCACTTCCGGGAACATCTCCTTGCCAGCAGCCACAATTCACCCTCCACCTGGCTCACCCCTCAGATCGGAGCCCGGTGCCATGGTGTGACATGACCAGCTTAGCCAACGCTGGCCCCTGGGAGAAGACCAGGCATCCCAGAAGGAACACCTTTGCGCATCCCCAGCCATCTCCCTCCACGCCTGCTTCTGAGGGCCGCCACTGCTTTAAGAGTTCCATAAATGCTGATAATTGCTGCATTAAACTTCAGTTTATTATTTTCTCTGGGTGCAGGTATGTGGATGATATGAGGCCTCGCTGCATTTACATACAAATTGAAGATTTTTATTAATCAGTCCAGTACCAGGGATCCAACGGTAACAGTCCATCAGGCCCTTAAATACATTTGGTGACATTTTTACCATGCATTAGCATGATAGGGCAAGGCGAATATAATGTACCAATGATTGCTTTTCCATTGAAAGCACAAACGGTTTCATTTTTCCTGTCATCTCAAATAAGTGTTAAAGAGGGTTTGGAGGCTGTTGTGTCCGCGCCGTATGCTCGGGACTTACAAACAGTGATGAGGGCATTAAATAACCATTAGCGTCTCGGCCTGGACCATGGTACCGTCCCTCCTCTTCAGAATTTATTCTTTGATTTAAAGTGAAGGCAATCTGTGGTTGCTTTCATAAAGTCCTGCGGCCCCTCCATTCTCCCTCCAACAAAATGTATTACAACAGTAATTTTATGACTGTTAAAATAACTGTCGTTAACAAGCACTTAATTAAAATGTACAATAAATAGCCGACCACAGCCTTATCTGCTCTCCGGAGCGGCCACGGCCCGAGACTGCAATGCCCAGGCCTGCTGTTGCCCAGGTTGTTTGCAGATTAATTGCTTTTCGAGCTGGCAGGAGCTGCCTCTTCAGCAGCCAGATCGTAAATGACCAGATAGGAACTTTATCAATCAGGCGAGTGCGTCTGTGACCGCTGGTGGACGGGCAGGAAGCCTGGGGGCAGGCGGAGGGCAAGGTTTGGGTTGGGTAGGTGGCCTTCCTGACTGGGGGCGGAGTGGGCAGCCATAGAGGTGGCAGAATCTGGATGATAGCGAAAACCCAGGCAAGGGGCTCCCTGGCGGACTGGCCTGCTCCAGCCCTCATTTGGATAACTCTGGCATAATAACAGTTGTGATAATAATAATAATTATCATAGCTAGCACTTACTCTGTACTGCTACTTTATTTTTATCAGTGTATTTAATTGTCACAAGAATTTTATGAGGTTGTGATTCCTAGGATTCTCGTTGACAGATGAGGAAACTGAGGCTCAGAGAGGTTAAGTGACTAACCCAGGGTCACGCAGTTCATAAGTCACTCAGCTGGAATTCAGACCCAAGAAGGATTGCTTCATGGGAGGGGTGCTTTACCACCGCTGGGGTGCTCATAGTAGATGTGAATTTACTGCACGCCTGTCAAGTGCCTGGGACTGTGCTAAATTCTTTACATGTATTACTTCCTGTGAGTGCTCATTCCTTTTATAAACTTATTTATGAAGTGCCTACTATGTATCAGGCCTCTGCTAGTAGTGGTGAGCCTGGGGATCTGATCTCTGCCCCTAGACAGCACACAGGCCATGGGGAAGGCAGCTGTCGAGTAGATAATGGACAGCAGAGTTCCTTTAAAAAGGTGTGTGTGTATGTGTGTGTGTGTATGGGCAAGGAAAGCTCTCAGGAGCAAGTGACTTTTTTTTTTTTTTTTTTCTGTACACGGGCCTCTCACTGTTGTGGCCTCTCCCGTTGCGGAGCACAGGCTCCGGATGCGCAGGCTCAGCGGCCATGGCTCACGGGCCCAGCCGCTCCGCGGCATGTGGGATCTTCCCGGACCGGGGCACAAACCTGTGTCCCCTGCATCGGCAGGCGGACTCTCAACCACTGCGCCACCAGGGAAGCCCACAAGTGACTTTTAAGCTGGGGTTTAAGTGGAGCAGGGACCAGCCAGGTGATGGGCAGGGGAATGAGCATTTCCAGGCAGGGGGGACAGTGTTTGTGAAGGCATGGAGGAGAGAGCATGGTGTGTCCAAGCAGCTGCGAGAGTTCAATGTGGCTGGGCTTTAGAGTGGTACGTAGGAGTGGCAAGGGATAAGGCTGAGGAAGTCGGCAGGTGCTACGTGGAGGAGGGCCTTTGGACCATTCTGATTGATGCTGAACTGCTTAGGAGTCTTACTGAGTGAGGACTGTGTTTACAGAGTAGCCCAGCATCCACTCTACTGATGGTCCCTGTCACCGTTCACAATCTCTGGCTTGGTTTCTGTCGAAACTTGCCCATGGTGATCAGTATGATGGGGTGGAAAGGACAGAGGCTTATCATTGGATCAAAAAGCCCTGGCATGGGCTACTTGTGTCACTTTGGGTAAGTTACGGTCTGGACGAGCTATAGTTTCCTCTTTGGGAAAATGGGAATAATTTTTCTCAGCATCGTTGGGAGCAGTAACTGAAATCATGGTTCCTTTAGAGGTATGGTTCTCCTCCCTTTGCCCGCTGGTGACTTAGATTCTGATTTTATTGTGTGCTTGTCAGGAGACCACTGATCTAGAAGAGAAACCCAGGGACCACTGAGGCAGTGTTTGCAACTGTGGGATGAATACCAAGGGTTTAGGCCCTGCAAGGAGAGCACTGGGTGACATTGTGACATAGAATTTCATAGCATGGACTGTGTTGCTTTTCAACCCTCTTTCAATTGTAATTAAGTAAAAAGGAGAGCCTCAGTTTGGTGCTAATATGCCCTTAACACTTTCACCACTCTTTTTAATCTCCCTTTAAACAAAGACAGATTATAAAGACAGAAAATAGGGCTGGGAGGAGGGGGGATGGGGAGCTACTATTTAATGGATATGGAGTTTCAGTTTGGGAAGATGAAAGAAGTTCTAGAAATGAAGGCCGGTAATAGGTGCACAACAATAAGAAGACACAGTGCCCTGAGCTAATTGAACACATAAAAATAGTGAAAATGGTAAATGTTCTATTGTGTGTGTCTTCCCACAATAAAAACACCAAAAAACAAAACAGACAGAGTAGGCTTCAGGCAGAGGTTGTGGTAGGTAACAGCACTGAAGCAGACTTGAATAGTATTAGTTTAAAATGTCGTATTTACTCTTAAGGTTGCCTTTTATTGAGGACAGAGAATACTGGCTTTCCATTTCCAAATACCCACTTGATTCACTTTCCTTTTGAAATACACTTAACTAAGCCAGAGTAGGTAAGTACCAGTAGGTAAATACCAGTGCATGGAAAGGGCAACATCATGTATCTGGAGCAGGAATGCCTGAACTTGGGGCATCAGTGCCTGAGTCCAATTTTCAGGTGGACACCTGCAGCCTGGAGGGCAGCACTGGACCCAAAGCCTGTAACAGAGCAGAGGTTCCTCTGTATCCCCTCCTGCCCACCCACCTTCTGATTCCCTTGATTCTTTGCCTTGGACTGCCTTCACTTTCCACTGTCCCCAGAAGCTAAGAAGAATTGGGAAGAGAGAGGAAGTAAATGATGAGGCACGCTGTGTCTTTTCCTGTGCAATGACTTTCCAGAGATGTGACCCTTTTTAGGAGAGCTCTCCCTCTCCCTCCCTCTGAATTTGCAGCTTTCAGAAGCAGTTGGTGGTTCCATGGATGCTCAGCTAGTTGGGATCAAATTGTTAAAGGATTGATGGCCCAGCACCTGCCAGAATCTCATATCAAACCAAAATTCAACCCAAATACAAATTTCCTTCAGCTTCCACAAGCTTCTAGGTCTTATTTCTCATGTCTGGGTGGTTGTACAATGTGGACCCTCTCTTTGGTATCAGTGTTCAGGGCCCCTGACTGTGGCTGGGAAGCAGGGGCTTGGGAGATCTAACCTGGCTTGAGGAAGGGTGCTGGGGAACCCTTGGGAGACTAGGTGGTGTGGAGAGAAGACTTAGGGCCTCTCTCTCCACTAAGGAGATTGAACTAAGCATCAAAATATTAGTATCTCCAGCCTGTGATATCAGCAGATCTCTGGGACTTGATTAAGTTTTGGAAGGCATAACTTGAAATGTATTTGTGAAGCAGACTTGGTGGGCAAAGGAGACCAGATTTTGGTCAGACAGAGGTTCAGCGCAGCAGAGGTGGGTGGTTTGGAAGGCAGGTGTTTATCCTGGTTCTGCCAAATCAGCTGCACATTTGAACCAAACATTGCTGCCATCTTTCCCCTCCCTCTCCCCTCCCTTTGCTCCACAGAAGCAAAGGATCATGTTTTGATGTTTTTCTCTGCCGCTAAGTTTTGTCTCTAATTTTAACATTTGGATCATGTTCCGGTCAGATGGGAAAGATCTGTCTGCTCATCTGCAGAAAGAACATACTATTCCCAGTGAAATCTAAGTAACAAGACCTGGCAGTTTCCGAGAATCCTCCCCCTTCTCCTCCCTCCCTGCCACATGTAACCCCTAAAGTTTGTCAGAGTAGGAGAGAGCTGAAATTGCCCTCTTTCTTACATGACTGTCCCGCTTATACCAGTCAGGAGAGGCTAGGTTATGATGTAGTAACAAATAGCCCCCCATGTCGCATGTCATTGTCCTCAAGCAAAGGTTTATTACTCACTCACACTTCATGTCTGACGTGGCTTGGTGTGGAAACTGGGGCTGGGGAGGAGGGGGACTCTAATCCATGTGGTTTGTCACTCAGGGACTCAACTGATGCCAGTGGCATCTCCACACGAAGCTTCCAGAGTTCTTCACGTCAGGGGACGTGATGGCTGGAGAGTTGAGCTTGCTCACATCTCATTGGCCATGACTAGGCCTAGAGGCAAGGAATGACCATTCTTCCCGTGTCCCAAAGTAGAAGAGCAGTAGGTCCTGGTGACAGTAGTAATCTCTGTGCCCCACTGAAGCCTCTGGGCTTTTGGTCCTTTCTGTATGGCTCTTCTCAAAGCCCAGGTGCTTTCTTCCTCCTTGGGACCCCCTCCCACCCCCAAGGAACTGGGGAAGAGGAAGCCAGAGAATTAAACATGGGTGAGTCCGTGCAGCCCCTGTAATCATTTGGGGAGTTCAAACTACCCCAAGGACAAAGGGGCAGCACTGGAGCGTTTTAATCAAAGTATGACATAACTGGGTCTCCACTTTGGGAAGATTTCTCTGGCTTCCTTCTAGAGAGTGGATTAACAAGAGTAGGATGGGGGCAGAAAAGCATCCAGTAAATGTCTTGGATTAGGATGACATCAGTGGAGGATAGAGAAAAATGGATTCATCATGTATTTAGCAGACAGCATACTATTACGAGCAAGTGTTTATATAGCATTAACTATGCACCGGGGACTGTTCTAAGCATTTTACACTATTTCCTCATTTAATCATCACAACCACTTTATGAGGTAGGTTCTTCCATCATCAACACCATTTTTTTGATATGGAAACTGAGGCACCAAGAAGTTAAATAACTTGCCCAAGTTTGAACAGCTAGATAGGGGTTGGAGATGGATTTGGAATCAGGAGGTGTGGTTCCAATGTCATCCTCTTAAAACTGGGCATCGATTTGGTGATTGATTGGATACGGAGGAGTGTATCTGCTATCTATGACCCCAGTGATGCTGCATAACAATCACCAAAAACCCAGCCACATAGACCAAGAAACATCTTTTGTATGTATGCTCATGGGGTCTCCAGGTTGACGGGGTGGTTCTGCTGCTCTGAGCTCGCTGGGGGACTCACTCACTGGTCTGTGTTTAGCTGTGGGCCTGCAGGTGGCTTTGCTGGGATGGGTTCTTTCACAAGTCTGAGGTGTCAGGTGGACTCAGTGCTGCTCCATGTTTCATGCTCCAAGAGGCTAGCCTGGGCATGCTCTTGGAAGAGCAGAGGTGCCGAGAGTGATTGGAAACATGAAACTAATGGACCACGGTCACATAGCCATGTGCCATTGACCAAAACCAGTCCCAAGGCAGCCCTGATGCAAGGGGTGGGGATATGGACTCCACCTCTTGTTGGGCCCAAAGCATGGGTACAGGGAAAGTGAGACACTTGGGCCATTTTGCCCAGGATTTTTGCTCAGGCAGCTAAGTGAACATTACAAGTTGCTGAGAGGAGTGGAAACAGGGCAGTTTATGGGAGAATATCAGGAGGTTGAGGCTTGGTGAGACCTGACGTCTTGCCCAAGCTTGCACAGTTAGTATAACCAGGGTACAGACTCCAGCTGGTCAGAACTGAAAATTATCCCAGTGACCAGATAGGTGTAGCTCTGTGACTATCGATGACCTTGCTGTAGGTAATCACTTGGAAATGATGCATATTAACGATTCTGCGTTCAGAAGCCATGTTTTCTGCCAGCTCTGTTCTGGGATGCCCGAGTTTCCTTTCATATACTAAGAGGACTTTCCTGGCTCATGATGCCCCCCAACAGGCTTCCTTCTTCACACTGTAGGAATTGAACAGCCTGTTTTCACCTCCAGGGAATAATCTGGTATTGTGCTGGCCTCTGGGCTGCTGGCCTTTGGGGACTAGAGCAAAGTCTTTCCCTAGGACTCCTGGCCTCACCATCCAAAGCTGGCCTAACCCTGCCTCTGGGGCTGGGATGGGCTGGGCTGAAGCTGTGGTTGACCCTCTTCCAGTATCATCACTGAAAACCACTCCTGCTCCCCCACTGTAGGGGCTTTGAATGGGTGTGTCTACACGGAGGCGGTCCATGAGCCTGGCTTTCCTTAAATCTCTAGCAACTGAGTCCCCAGGGCCCATTCCGGACACGCAGAAGCCTTCCAGGCCTTATGAATCCCTTCCCAGTCAAGGGAAGCTTCTCACCTTCTCCAGCAGGGCTGACCCACCTGCAAAACTCATTTCCTGCACGTTTCAGCAGCCTCGGCCTCAGCAGCCTTTAGCCCAAGCTGGATCCAAACTCAAGCTCCCCAGCCCTGCACCGCCCTGGCAATGGCCTCTAGGCGCCCTGCCTTCTCCCACACTGGACCCTCGTCAGGGAAGCCTCAGGGCCTGTGTGTTCCTTTAAAGCTACTGTTTCTCCTGGAAATGTCACTGGTGCAGGCTAGGAGAGACCCCAGACAATGGTGAGCTCAGAATGGCCCCTCTCCAGGGGAAACGATCAGGAGCAATCTCAGTTCTAATGGGCACATAAAGCCAATACTCAACGAGCACTTACTACCTACAAAGCATTATGCCAATGTATTTGCTCTCCCTATCTCCTCTTTCCTTTCTTCCTTCCTCCTCTGTAGAGGGATGCTGTGGGCTTAACAATGAGGAACTTAGGAATTAGCCAGGCCAAAATTTGGGGCAAATGATTTCTTAATCTCCTTTGAGCCTCAGGTCTCCCTTCTGTAAAATGGGTCTGACATATTCCCCTTGTAGGGTCATGGAGAGCATTAGAGGTGACGTATGTAAAGGGCCTGGTACACAGTAGGCTCTAAGTATGTGCTGGCGGAGCTTTTCATTATTGCTGTTGTTAGTGAGCCCAGAATCCCCGTGGCTGCCCTGGAGCGCTGCTTCCTTCTCCTCCCAGCCTGACTTCTTCCATCCAAGGACCCCGTGGGAAACTACCTACCCTACCGAGATAGGGAAAGGGACACATATCTGTGGCTCAGTCTGATGAGTGAGTCCGAGGGCTGGGGATGTACAGTGATGGGGGTTTCTTCCTCCCTCTGTGGAAATGATTTATCAGCTGGCACTGATGATTGTGGCCTGAGATGGAACCCCTGTGGCTGCGAAATAGCAGCACCAAGGAGGAAGGGCTGTGTAACAGGATCGCTCATTGGACAGTAAACTGATTGGTGGGTCAGGCATCTTCCCTCCTTTCCTGACACCCCTCTTGACATCTTCTTCTTTCCTCCCTCATGTGAGACAGCCGTTTCTGCCACTCACCCTCTGTCCAGTATGGCTAACTGGTCCTGCTGACTTAAATCACCGCTTTTTCGTAACCCCCCAAAGTTTACCTCCATCAAGCTGTATTTCCCATTAAATTGTAGTCTCGAGGTAAGAGCCAATTCTGCAACAAACGTGTGGCCACAAGCCTCTTGCTGCTAGTTTATTATCTGTGCTGGGGTTGCTGGGGTCTGGGATGGTGAGGCCTGGCTCTGTGCAGAGGCACACAGTGGGAATTCTGCCTCTCCCTCCTCCGCCTGCTCCCCTTTGCCTTGGGGAGATCTGCCTGCTAATTGATGGGAACCTTTGGGCTTTGATGCTTAATGGGTCTGTTTTCCAACTCTCTAAACAGATGAGTGAGTGTGAAAAAGAAGTTAACACATAACACAGGCTTCCTTCAGAAGATCTTGAAACAAAGCAAACAGCTGCCAGCATCACTGAAGCGAGAGCATCCCCAGCGTCATGCAGCATGAGACAAATTCCACTCGCTGCTTCGGAGCTAGAAAACTCGGAACTGGGGCTTGTGTCATACAGCAGTGAGAAGATCATGGTTCCTTCAATTACTGGCTGTGCAAACTCAGGGAAGTGACTTACTGTGCTGCAATTTTTCTGCCTGTAAAATGGGGATGCATAATGGTGCTGGTCCCATAGAATCACACTGCAGATAACATGAGGTAACACATGGAAAGCATTTAGAATAATGCCTCACATAGAGTCAGCTATTATAGTTTCAATTCAAATGGTTATCAGTCAAGCTGAAATGGCTCCGTGACCTTGGACACGTTACCTACATTTTTCATGCCTCAGTTTCCTCATCTGTAGACAAAGGGACAGTCATACCTGTGTCATGGGGGTAGTTTTAAAAATCATAATTAAAAATTATAAAAACTTATAAAAATCCTTAGTATATTGATTAGCACTTTAGCAGGTTCTCAATAAACTCAGTTTCCTTCCTTTCACTGAGGCTGAATCCAAACAAACGGTAAGTTAAAATAGCAAGGTTTTTTCCTTAAGGGAAAAAAAATATTATTGTAGCATAACAAATCTAAAGTATACATCTCTCTCTCTTTTTTTTAGCTGCAATGACATTTATCATAGTGTTCTTTGAAATTAATTAATTAATTAATTTTTAATTGAAGGCTAGTGGATTTACAATATTATATTAGTTTCAGGTGTACAATATAGTGAGTCAATATTTTTATAGATAATACTCCATTTAAAGTTATTACTAAATAATGACTGTATTTCCCTTTGCTGTACAATATATCCTTATTGCTTATTTATTTTATACATAGTAGTTTGTATCTCTTAATTCTCTACCCCTTTCTTGCCCCTGTTCCTTCCCCTCTCCTTACTGGTGACCACTGGTCTGTTCTCTGCATCTGTGAGTCTGCTTCTATTTTCTTATATACTTTCATTTGTTTTGTTTTTTAGATTCCACATATAAGTGATAACAGAGTATTTGTCTTTCTCTGACTTATTTCATTAAGCACAATACTCTCTAGGTCCAACCTAAAGTATACACCTCTTAAAGGTGAAACTCAATGAATTTTTACAGATATATTCATGACTCAGATCAAGATAGAGAACACTTCTGATACCTCTGAGGGCTCCATTGTGCCTCTTTCCTGTCAATACTCTCACCCCTAGGGATAACCATTATCCTGATTTCTAATACCATAGATTAGTTTTGCCTGTTCCTGAACTTCATATAAACGAGGTGATAGAGTATATACTCTTTTGTGTCTGGCATTTTCAGTTCAAGATGATGTCTTCAGATCCATCCATGTTATTGTACATATCTGTTGGTAATACACACTTGGGCCATATCCAATTTTAAGTTACTTACGAAGGAAGTTGCTGTGTACCTTCTCATACATGTCTTTTCATGGATATATTAACTTATTTTTGTTGGGTGGATACCCAGGAATAGAATTGCTGAGTCATAGCCAGGTGCCTGTTTACTTTGGTAGATTTTGCCAAACATTTCCAAAGTAGTTACTCACAGGTTACTTTTTTTTTTTTTTTTCGGTGTGTGGGCCTCTCACTGTTGTGGCCTCTCCCGTTGCGGAGCACAGGCTCCGGATGCGCAGGCCCAGCGGCCATGGCTCACGGGCCCAGCCGCTCCGCGGCACGTGGGATCCTCCCGGACCGGGGCACGAACCCATGTCCCCTGCATCGGCAGGCGGACTCTCAACCACTGCGCCACCAGGGAAGTCCACAGGTTACTTTTTGAATTGTTAAACTTTTTTTTTTTTTAAGAGGAGGAATTAAGTTTAGAAGACATTTAAGGCTGAATTTATTTCATTGAATTTTTATTGAATTCTAATTTCCTCTTTCTTATATATCACTACTTATGATTCAAGGGGAGTTGACAATCTTCCATAGAAACAGCTGTGATTATACCTAAATATATTGCTACAAAAATATTCATTATTTATATTGGAAATAAATGAAAATATTCTAAATGTCTGTCAATAGAGGAATGATTAATAAATCATAGTATTCCCATATTATGCCATTGCAAAATAACATGAAAAAGTACTAGCCTGGTAAGATGTACAAACTGTAGTAAGAGTATAGAAGGCATATTGCAGAATATTACACAAAATATGGATTATACATGTTTCTTATATGTCAGGAAATGTTTTGTTTGTTTGTTTTTTTTTTTTTTTTTGCAATACGCGGGCCTCTCACTGTTGTGGCCTCTCCCGTTGCGGAGCACAGGCTCCGGACGCGCAGGCTTAGCGACCATGGCTCACGGGCCCAGCCTCACGGGTCCAGCCGCTCCGCGGCATGTGGGATCCTCCCGGACCAGGGCACGAACCCACGTCCCCTGCAGTGGCAGGTGGACTCTCAACCACTGCGCCACCAGGGAAGCCCAGGAAATGTTTTATGGTGGGCTGTTTTGAAAATTGTTTTAAAATCTCTCTCTACCTATCATCCATCTATCTATCTATCTATCCATTGAAATTGGGCAAAGAGTATGAAAAAGCAACTCACAGAAGAGGAAACAGGAAAGGCCAGTAAACATACGAAAGATTCTCAATTTCATTAGTAATCATGGAAATGCAATGAATACAACCATGAAATATGAGTTCACACCCAGTCAATTAGAAAAAGTTTGATGTTGACAACACCATGTCGACGGTGGAGAATGTGGAGCAACACAAACTTTCATACACCAGAGGTTATTGCCAAATTGCTCTCTGAAGTGATTCTACTAATTAATATTCGATGGTAGGAATATAAATTATGGCCGCCATTTTGATGAGCCATTTGTGAATATTCAGTAAAGAGGAAGATACTCATATATACACAGATATTCCAACTAGCTCTATACTGGAGAAAATTATGCCCATGTACACAAGGAGATGGATGCAAAAATATTCACTACAGCATTGTTTCTAAAAGGAAAAATTAGAAACAACACCAGTATTTCTCTACAGGAGAATGTATAAATAAATTGTGGTACAGTGACACCATAAAATATGATATTGCGTTAAAAAAAGAATAACACAGTGTCACAATGTAACTACATGCAGAATCTGCAAACAATGCAGAAGGGGAAAAAGCAAGCTGCAGAAGATTGCATATCCTATGATACTGTTTCTATACTGAGTAGCACTGAATAAAACAATGTTAGATGTTGTTTTATGACTACAAGTACATGTAATGGAAGTATAATAGGGGTATCAAAATGATAATAATTTCCAGACAAAGGTTACCTGGGGGAGGGGGGAAGGGGATGATATAAGAGACACCAGGGCTTTCAATTTTGTCTGTAGTGTTTGGTTTTTTTTTTTTTGGTACGCGGGCCTCTCACTGTTGTGGCCTCTCCCATTGCGGAGCACAGGCTCCGGACGTGCAGGCTCAGCGGCCACGGCTCACGGGCCCAGCCGCTCCACGGCATGTGGGATCTTCCCGGACCGGGGCACAAACACGTGTCCCCTGCATCGGCAGGCGGACTCTCAACCACTGCGCCACCAGGGAAGCCCCTGTCTGTAGTGTTTTATTTCTTAAGATGGATGGTGGGTTCTTGGATATTCATTACATTAATCTCTGAAATACTTAATATCAAAGTAAGATTTATCCATCCATCCATCTGGAGGACTCTGTATCAAAATGTTAATGGTGGTTATTTCTGAGGAGTAAGAATATGGGGGAGAGTGTATTTCATTTCATTTTCTACTTTATATATATCTGTTGAATTTTTAATTAGTATATATTGCTCTAACAGCCATTTTAAAAAGGAAGAAAAAAAGAAAGTTGGTAATCCATGCATGCTAGATGTGCTAATTCTCGGTGAAAGAGAATGTTTCATTTTCTGACTATTCAGGATAAGGCGCTAGCTGTAAACAAGGGTGGATTCTCTGTTAGAGTGGGGACGATGCCTCCTGGAAGGGTTGGGGAGGTGGGCAAGAAGAAGGGTCTGAGTTGTTATGGGTGGGTGGGGTGGACTTAGGTCTTGGAGGACCCCATGCTCAGCAGGAAGACAGGAAGATGGGACGGGTGGGCTGCAGGTGCTTGAGTCCTGTAATCCTCAGAACTTTTCCCCATTATCACACAGCCCCGGGCACAGTGGACCATTTTAGAACCAAGCCACTCCTGAGATAAAAACTCTTAAAAAGCAGAGACAGACCAATAAAATCCTTCTAGGTTATAGTCCCTTCACTTGGAGCCAAATGGATTGCTTGTTAATATCTTCCCCCCATTTGCCTTATGACCAATTAGCAGCTATTAAGACCCAGCTCATCCTGGCATGAAGCTTTTCCCTAGTAGAGGCTGTCACTGCTAAGAGCTTGGGGACTGAGGGTGGATTTCCTGCCCGCCCCCCTAGTGCCCCAAAGTTCACTCCCCAGATTAAGCCTGCGGGGAGTGTTGTGTTCTGGGCACCAGCACTGCCTGACCCTATCAGGGAACCCACAGGAAAGGCTTGGGCTGGTGTCTACTCATAGGCAGGCTGCCTGTCACAGAACCTGCAGCTAAGATTCAGATGCAGCTTTTCCTTCCCCCCTCCCTTCCTCCCTTCCTCCCTTCCTCCCTTCCTCCCTTCCTTCCCTCCTTCTTTCCCCTCTCTCTCTCTCTTTTTCTTTCTTTCTTTTACATTCTAACAAGCAAACAGTGTCAGTGCCTTTATATTGAGCATTCTGTGTACCAGATGCTATGCTCCGCACTATAGCACTGTGAGAATAATCATCCCAGCTTGACAGTCAGGGCTACTGAGGCACACAGAGAGATGTTAAGTGACTTGTTCAAGGTCACATCATGAGAAACTGGCAGAGCTGAGGTGAGAACTCAAAGTCTGTGCTTTTCACTGTGAATCTGAGAAAAGTATATTCTAACAACTACAAGGTTCTTGAATCAAGATAAGAGCAAGTATAATAAACACTCCCATCAAGGAGCATCACTTCTCTTACCAAGACAGCAACACTGCATGTGGAGACAGAGTTTTATTCCTTCCGTGAGTGTTTATTGAGCACCTGCTGTGTACTATGCATGCTTCTAGGTGCTGAGGATTTAGCAGTGGATCAAACTGACATCTCTCCATTTCCGACTGAGTTTACAGTCTAGGGGGATGATGGAGGCTAATGAGATAAAGTTATACAAACAAGAAACGGAATCAGAGCAGCCTATGAGATACACAGAGAAATAAAATTGGGTGGCATGATAGAGATGGAGACAGAATGGGCTCGGGAAGTTCTCTCCAGAGCCCTGACCGTTGAGATGAGGTGACTATATGGCAAGACCTTGGGGGAAGAGTGTGTTCCTGCGAAAGGACCAGCAAGGACAAAGGCCCTGGGCTAGGAATGACCATTTCAGGTTTGAGGAACTAAAAGGTCAGTGAGACCACAGTGGAGTTGGGGAGGAGAAGCTTCGTACCAGCTGAGGTTGGGAGCAAGGCAGGGGCTGGACATATAGGGCCTGGTGGGTCATGCTTGTGAGTTTGGGTTTTATTCCATCTGCAGTGAAAGGAAGTGAGAGGGTTTGAGGCAGGGGAATGATGTGACTTTGATCTGATTTTTTCAAGGTCCCTCTGGCTGCTGTGTGGATAATAGCAATAGATCATGTCAAGATCGCTGAACCACGTGTAGGACGGGAGTGGGGCTAGGACACGCACAGAGTACATCTAGGATGGCTGCCAGGAACAGGAGGACTGGGGCCAGAGTTTGGAGACAGTGCTCTTCTTGGGGGGACATAAGTTAGCAGTCTAGCCGCTGAGCCTTTGGGAATAAATGGACACCAAGTCAGGGCTGAAAAACGGGGTTTGGATTTCATGTTTCTTGAGCAGCCCTCTGCTCTAGGCCTGATACTGGACCCTTTGTGTCTCTTGTGGGGCAGATATTTTTATCCCTTTCTGTGCAGTAGATGTCTTTACCCTCATTTGCGCCAGACGCTTTATTTGCAGTGGCAACAATTCAAAGAGCTATGTATCACCTCCCAGTGGTGAAGGGTGGAGCTCTGGGGCCAGATGGGCTCGGCTCAAATCCCAGTCCACCACCTGTGGGATCTTAGCCCAGTTACTTAACCTCTATAAGCCTCAGAGTTCTCATTTGTATTATGTATCTGTCAGCGAGGATTCTTTTGGCTGCAAGTAAGAGCAAACCCCAGCTTAAACAATCGGGAAATTTATTCTTTCACATAACTGCAGGTGCCAGCCTAGAGTCATCTGTGGCTCAGTGTTGACTTTCCGTCTCTCTGCTCTGCCATCTCCAGATTAACTTCAGCCTCAGGCTGGAGGAGGAAAGGTTGAGGCAGCTTCTGGCATCACATCCAGATGTGACAATGTCCAGGGGAAGGGGAGGGACCATCTCGTCCTAGAGCAAGGAAACCTTTCTCAGAAGACCCAGTCTTCCCTCCATGCCTCATTGGCTGGAATCAGGTCCCATGCTTATTCATGATACTAGAGATAGCATGGGGGATGGGATGGCCAAGCCTGGTTTAGATTAAACACAGCAGGGGTCAGGTGGGGTGGGCTGGGAGTTGACAAGGGCTTTTGGATGATGCCAAGTCAACCACTGTGGCTACCATCCTGCATCAAAGGGTTGAGATCCAAGCTCGAGTGTTTGGGACAGGGCGTGACACATAGTAGGTGCTCAATAAATCTTAGGTCTGATAGCCAAGAAGGAGGAGGAGGAAGACGAGAAGGAGAAAGAGAAGAAGATCCACCTTTCAAAGACCCAGGGCATTCAGTGGCTGTAACATCAAAGCCAGTGCTCTTTTGATTGCCTTTTCTCTTTTCTTTTTTTTTTTTTTTTTTTGCAGTGCGCGGGCCTCTCACTGTTGTGGCCTCTCCCGTTGCAGAGCACAGGCTCCAGACGCGCAGGCTCAGCGGCCATGGCTCACGGGCCCAGCCACTCCACGGCATGTGGGATCTTCCCGGACCGGGGCACGAACCCGTGTCCCCTGCATCGGCAGGCGGACTCTCAACCACTGCGCCACCAGGGAAGCCCTGATTTCCTTTTCTTTTGCCTCTGTTCTGAGTTAGGTTTTTATGACAAGTGCTGGAGAGCGAAGGCAGAGTAGGTCTGAAGGATCAAGGACAGTTTGCCACCCAAGGTGTTTGGTTCCCTGAAGGCGGGGTCTTGATCTCCCCAGCCTCTGCCCCACCCACAATTCTCATATAACCTATGCTCTACCTCAGGCCTCCATCCCCATAACAGCTCCCTGCTGTCATTCTCAGAATCCCAGCGCCCAACGCTGCATGGAATCCCTGAGACCTCTTGATCCCTCACCACCCAGGTCAGGATGCCTGTTCCCAGCACACTGCTGAGCCATCTTACTCAACTCTGAAGAATTTCTGTGCAATTCTGAGATAGCTTCCATGCAGTGAGCAAGTTCTCTGCTCTGCCATCAGCAGAGCATGAGCTATGAGGCCTTGGGCAAATGATATCACCTCTCAGAGCCTCAGTTTTCTTATCAGTAAAATGGGACAATAGATCTCTGTTTCCTGGGCCTGTTCTGAGGATGAAATGAGATCATGTGGGTGAAACACAGGGTCCAGCATGAAGAAGTTTCCAGCTGTGATTTGTTTATTTTTATGGAGGTGAAATTTACATAAGAAAATTATGCAAATTTTATACTTAAATTTCAGTGTCATTTAGTACATTGAAATATTGTGTAACCATCACCTCTGTTTCGTCCCCAAATACTTTTATCACCCCATATCCATGAAGCAGTCACTCCCAAGTCCCCACCCTGGCCCAGTCCCTGGCAACCACTAATGTACTTTCTGTCACCATGGATTTACCTATTCTGGATATTTCATATAAGTGTAGTCATACAATATGTGACCTGTGGTGTCTGGTTTCTTTCACTTAGCATGATTTTTCGAGATTTATCTATGTGGTAGCATGTGTCAGCACTTCATCCCTTCTCATGACTGAATAATACTCCATGTAAAGACCACATTAAAAAAAAATACTATTCATCCATTGATGGACATTTGGGTTGTTTTAACATTTGGCTGTTGAATAACGCTGTGTGATCACGTAGGTACCTGTGCTTATTTGAGTTCCCTGCTTTTAATTCTTTCGTACATTTACTTAGGAGTGGAATTTCTGGGTTATATGATGATTTTATGTTTCATTTCATGTTCCCACCAGCAGTGTAAGATGGTTCCAATGTCTCACCAATGCATATTATTTTCCATTTTTTGATTATAGCCATCCTTGGGCGTGTGAAGTGGTATCTTATAATTTATTTTTAAGCAGCGGCCTGGAGGGAGATGGTTTTAGGGGTCTGAGTGGTCCACGTTCCTGAGAAATAGCTTTGTAACGCTGATCAGCCGTAACCAGTGTTGCCTGTTCTTGAGTGTGGGCAGGCGTGCCTCTCCCCAGCCCCACTCCTCCCTCACCCCACCAGAGCTGGGGACTCTGAGGCTGGCGGGAACTCCCCCACCTGAATCTGCCTTCCCTTGTTCCTGAGTCGGGGGAAAGCCAGACTCTAAAGGCGCTTCGATGAGAGAAACGGGGATCATCTTTCGGTCCTGCGTTTCCAGCACCGTGTTGCTCTCCCTAAGATGGCGGGTGGTGTGGAGGGCCAAGCAGAGCTGCCAGGGTTTCAGGTAGAAAACTCCTGGGTCTCCTTTCTGCTGCTACTGAGTTCCTGCCTTGGGGAGTGACGAGACCCAGGCCAGGCTTGGGAAGGTGGGCCTCACCGTGGTCACCATGAAGGGGGCATCCTCCTCTCAGCATCCTCTCCTGCCTTAGCCTTCCTCCAGAGCCCCAGGAAGGCGGCTCCACCCTCCAGGGCTTTCTGCGTTTCTCTGCCTGACAACCAAGCCTGGCTCCCACCACCAACACAGGTCTGGGTCTGACCCCAGCTTTTGGTCCCTGCTGTCTGTCCCTGTCACTGGACTCCACTCTGCTCTGGGTGGAGGCTTGTTTTGGATTTAGTGGCCTGCCAGCCCTTCCCCTGCCCCCAGCCACTGCTGCCACACCTTTCACGACCTGGAAGACTAGGTCTCACTAAAGAGGCTCCGAAGTGCCCAGGATGCCTGCGGACTGGAAAATGGCGGCCCAGGCGAGGAGTGTTTGGACACTATAGCAAGTAGTCCAGACCTGTAGAGCTTTAAGCCTATGTCTCTGACCTTCCAGGTCCTTTGGACAAAGCAATGACCATCAAATCTGGGTTTTCTGAAACACACTGATCTCCCCTAGCTCTAAGCCACCCATAGTCCCCTTTCACTGGGGACACGCCCCAGCCCCCCGCCCCCCCCCCAGTTCAGCTTCTCCTTCATCTCCTTTATTAATAACCCTCTCCATCCCCTTCTCACCCCACGCAGGGCGCAAGCCCTTTGGCCACCTTAACTCCTGTGGGAGATGAGATGGGTGAGGGAAAAGGGAGGTGGGGGCACCAGGCACTCACAGCTTGTTTCCAAATATGTGGGACCATCTCTCCCCAGCTTCCTCCAGACCCCTGATTTGGATACGTGTCCCCGTGAGCCCCGCTGCTCTTTTGCGCTGAGGTCCTCACCTGCTGAGGTCACAAAACTGCTTCGCCTTTCATTAGTCCCAGTTTCCCGCTTTAAAAGCAAAAACACCCCCTCCCCCAACAACGTTATCAGTTAAAAAAATTTTTTTGGTCATTGCTAGAGTCATATCTTCTGGGAGCTGGACAAGCAGAAAACAACCAAAAATTTAAAAAGAGAAAGGTACCTATAATTCTGCCACCCAGCATTAACCTTTTTTACATAACAATAATGATAGCCAGAATCACCAATTACGGAACATTTATTTATTTATTTATTTATTTTTGCGGTACGCGGGCCTCTCACTGCTGTGGCCTCTCCCGTTGCGGAGCACAGGCTCCGGACGCACAGGCTCAGCGGCCATGGCTCACGGGCCCAGCCGCTCCGCGGCATGTGGGATCTTCCCGGACCGGGGCACGAACCTGTGTCCTCTGCATTGTCAGGCGGACTCTCAACCACTGGGCCACCAGGGAAGCCCGGAACATTTATTTTGTATCAGATATGGAGCTGAACACTTTACATAGGTAATCTTATTTGATTGTCGCAACAGCTCTGTGAAGTAAGAATTTTCTGCATTTTACAGATGAAGGAGCTGAGGCTTAGAGAAAAGTTATATAACTTGCCCGAGGTGGCATAGCTTTTAAGATTCAAACCCCAAACCTGTCTGTCTGCCTGCAAAGCACACCCATCTCTCAAACACTATTCAAGTAAATGCACGAATATAAAATATTTTAATGGAATTAACTGTAGTTATTGCTCTGTAACCTGCTTTTGCTCCCTCATTTAACATTCTCATTCCCCAGATCACTGGGTTGTCTTTTGCAATACTATTTTGTGTAGCTGCTGAGTATCTCATTGTCGGCATGTTCCAAGGTTTGTTTAGCTAATCCCCTATTGCTGTGCAGGTAGGTTGTTTCTAAAGTTTCTGTTTTTATAAACAATGCTGCAAAGAACAGACCTGTGCTAATTTATTTTGCCCATGGTTCACTGTAGTTTTCTTACAGATAAATTCCGAGAGGGAGACGTTGGGAGGGAGGGGACATGTTTTTTAAATGTCTGTAACATCTCTGGATCAATTACATATAATTTGTGAATACAAGCTGTGCCATTCACCGAGGGAAGGTTGACACCTTTCCTAACTTGCTGGGATTTGCACAACCTGGAATTAGATGGGTTATAAACGAGGCTTCTAATAGCCCTGGATTATCTGTGGCTGTTGTCAGGTCATGTAGAGGTGGTAATTTATTAAGGAGATTTTTCAAATGTGTCCAAATACACCGGGGTGGAACTGAGCATGGGTGGGGTTTGTGCAGGGGAAGGAAGGGTGTGGTATTTGGGGGAGCTGGTGGGCAGCTGGCGGCCATTTGTCTTGGGGCTGGCTCATGCCACCAACCTCTCTGTCTGATGTAAAGCTAAAATAACTGCCCCGGGAGTGAGCTGCCCCCCAGATGCTTGGGGAAGGCATGGAGGGCTGCAGGGGTGGAGGCCATGTGGGCGTGTGGAGGTAACAAGTCGCGCCCTGTTCCTACAAGATGGTGGAAGCCATTTCCACATGGTTATTATCTTGCTTCAGAGGCCAAGAAACACCGGCTGGTGATGGTGACATGCCACAGAAGAATTTCTTCAGGGAAGTTATTCACCAGCTAAACAGTCTCTCATTCACGAAGGGGGAATTTTCTCAGCACAGGAGGGACGCCCTGCCCCCTGCTTCTCCCGAGGCTCCCTTTACTGATCCGGTCACATTCTTTGGACATCACTTGTTCGATCACATTACGTGACTTCCAGGCCACCTGCTCCCTGAACAGACAGGAAGGAGAGGCTGTGAGGTGGGGACTTAATGGGTATGCGCACCAATTTAGCTGGAGCAGAACCAGTTTGGACTTAAATCTGGTTGTTCCATGAGAGGTATGGCCCAGTTTTCTGGGCAGACAGGGCAAATGGGGTCCAGGAGACCGTCCCTGCCCAGAGGGGCTTTCCTTCAAGCGGGGCAACTAACTCCAGGGCTGGGACGAGGTTTTCTTAGGTGGAAGTCAATATGGTGGGCGATGTACCATGGACTTTGGGGGGTGAGGAATGAACAAACAAAAGCCTGGTGGGCAGTGGTGAGGTGGGGTCCAGGAGGCAGGGCCCGTTCACCAGTTCACAATTCTCCAAGGGCACCAGGCTTCTGGGTCTTTCTAGACCACACACGACTCCCTTACCCACCCATCCCTCCATGTCTACAACCCCATGGTGAACGTTTAGTCATTTTTCAGGAGTCACCGTAGCAATCATTCCATTTACTGAGCACTGACCATGTGTCAGGCATCATCTTAAACACTCTGCATGCATTGCTTATTTCATTCTTCCAATAGCCTTGTGAGGTAGATACTGTTCTCTTCTCTCTGTTACAGGTGGAGAAATCCAGGCTGGGAGAGTTTAAGTCATTTGCCCCAGGTCACCCAGTCCTGGAAGTTGCTATTGAAACTCAGGTTTGTAGGACCCCAAAGTTTAGTCTCTTTTGACAGCAATGGGCTCATGCTTCTCTCTGAAGATTTTCCTCACTCACGTCTCTCAGCGCATAGTCGTGTCCTCAAGAAACCCTGAACGCCACTGGAGAGCCTCCACTGCTGTCGTGTAACTGTTCTTTTTTATGTCTGTCTGTTGGTCCTGCTGGAAGGGGCCAGGGATTGTGTGTGCTTCACATCCATAGCCCAGCGTCTGGCTCAGGGCCTGGCATGTGTAGATGTTTAATAAATGTTTGAGGGGAGAATGAGTTGTAAAATTCATAATCACTCAGCTCGATGTCTGGGTATTTATAGGCTTTCTCCTCTGGAAGCTTGTTCTGGAACATCCAGAAAATAGAGTAAATCCAGGGGACACACAAACTCACAGAAGGGACTGAGTTAACATCAAGGGTTTTCTTACATCTTTGAAAAACTCTTTTTGACAAATGCGTTTTTCCTTCTTGATTTTCCAGATTTAGATTTTCGTGGCATTCTGGAACATTAACGTGGATCTCATTTGTGATCTTTCTTGGACTTCACACCTGCCCTGAAAGGAGAGTAAAGCTGGTGTAAAAAGTGCCTGTCTTATCCATGAGGTCCCTGGAAGCAGAGACGTAATTCTAAAGATGAAACATCTCAGGAACTAATGGACTCAGTGAGGGCTCTGGGCTACCCCACCCTCCAGCCTGACCATGTCCCCTGGGTGTTGGAGATGCCAGAAGCTGCTGATCCAGGTTAAACATCTCTCTACTGGATGCTTAGTGGTGACCACGGGGAGAATGGCAGAGTCAAGGGCAACTCCCCTTCCCGATGTGGGGCTGGAGACCTTTCCACCTATGTGCGTCCTTTTTCCCATTTGGCTGATCCCCATTTGGGAACAGCGGCCTTGAGCTTGGGGCCCCCATGGATCCCTGTTGGTCCACCTTGACATTTTCATTTTCCAGGTTCAGACACATCCCTTGCCAATATGGCAGCCAGCTGTGTTAAGCCTCAACCTCATTAGACTCTGCCATTCTGTGGTACCCAAGGAAAGTGGGCAGTCATTAGAATTATCCTCCTAACCCAACCCTCCCCATAACACCGGGTTTTCATATCCTTCCATAGGGTAGGGAGATCCTCACACAAGACTCAAGGATGCATGGTGAGGGGCACTGGAGTCTTTGAGAGGGAAATGAGCAGAAGTTCTGTTGGGAAGCAAAGAATCTTTAACCTTGGGAATGTGGGAACTGAGCTTTTTTTTTTTTTTTTTCCCTAGCTCCCATGACAGCTAGAGAATAAAAAATGAAGATAATGCGTCTAATGGGAAGAGGGAAATGCTACTTAAAAGCATTAGCGACTTCTAAGGAGGGTGGGTCTTGTTAACTGGCTTCCTAAAAACTTGACCAGGCTGAGGACTCCCTGGCATTTCTACCCCAGCTTTTGTGCATAAAAGAAAATTCCACCTGGTCGCTTCTTTAACTACAGTGTGATTCCCTCAAATAACTTTAAAAAAGAAAAAGAACTGATGTTAAACCCCTGGTGACTCTCCCATGCGGGAGTGCTGGTTCTGATGGGGACAAATGTCGTGACAAAAGTCACCTCTGGCGGCACTGGTGGCTGTTACGTGCTCCTCCTCTCCTTCCAGGGATGACACAGTCACGCCAAGCTGGTCAGTGACAGGGGGCCGCCGAGGCCTCCACCCCATGTCCTTCCCAAGGACATGCCCGGTGTCCACCATGGCTGCCTCGTCAGGCAGTGAATGCAGGGCAGAGGAGGGTGGAGGGAAAGGCATTGCCTGTCAGCAGCAAGTCCTTGGCAGTGGGGTCTGCAGGAGGCTGTGGGCCTCAGCGTGAAGGACCAGACCTCTCCAGGAGGACTCGTCGTCTGGGCTGATGCCAGCCAAGACTGAAAGCAAATGGGGCAGCTTCTGATTCTCCAGCTAAATGTTTGTTTTCTATGGCAGTCATGGCTGGGGTTGGGTTTGGGGGTTTTTTTGTTGTTTTTTTTTGAGATGATTCACATATCATAAAATTCACCCTTTTAAAGTATACAACTTAGTGTTTTGTTTTACAATGTTGTGCAACTATCACTACTGTCTAATTCCATCAATTCCGTCATCCCCCAAACAATTTTCATCACCCCCAAAAGAAATCCCATGCCCATTAGCAGTCACTTTCTATTCTCCCCTCATCTCAGCCTCTGTCGACCACGAATCTACTTCCTGTCTTGCTCAATTCATCTAATCTTGGCATTTCGTATAAGTAGAATCCGACAGTATGAGGCCTTCTGTGTCTGGCTTCTTTTACTCAGCACAACGTTTTCAAGGTTCATCCATGTTGTAACGTGTATCCAGACTTCACGCCTTTCTATGACTGAATAAACGTCTATGGACGTTTCAATTGTTCGCACTTTTTGGTCCTTATGACTAATGCTGCTAATAGCATTTGTGTAAAAGTCTCTTGTGACATATGTTTGCAATTCTCTTCGGTGAATTCTCTTCAGAGTGAAATTTCTGGGTCATAGGGATAACTCTATGCTCAACCGTTTGAGTCATTTCCAGACTTGTTTCCACAGCGACGGCACCATATTACATTCCCACCAGCAATGTGTGAGGATTCCAATTTCTTCACCTCCTCGCCAACACGTGCTATTGTCCATCTTTTTGATTAGAGTCATCCTCGAGGATGTGGAGGGCGGGGGATACGCACTAGGTGATGTTTGTGATTAGGATGGCCCAAGCATGAATTGAGAGGTGGAAATTCGGGTGTTGGGAGCATCCCAGTGTACAACCCTAGGAGGTTTGGAGACATGTCCCATCAAAGGTGAGGCAAGCAGCATGTGAGGTTTACTGCTGGCTTGCAGCCCCAGCACCTGGAATGAAGCCGATAACTAGAAGGCACTCAAAACTGTGTGTTGAATATATGACTGAATTAATGAATCAAAGTCCCAGTCACTGGGGACCTGGTGAGCATGGAGCGACCAGGAGATGGGTCTCTGTCCTGAATATTCCAGGAGAGAACTATCCCCCTTAGTGTCTTGTCCTCAGTGTTTTTCTTGGATGGGGGAAGATGTAGCCGCAAAAAAAAAAAAAAAAAAAAAGATCATGCCTGTTTCCTGGGGGTACTGGCAACAGGTTCTACCATGAACACTGGTGTCTCTGATTGGTCTGGCATGGTCACATTACCACTCTGGGAGCCAGGAGTTAGTTCCATCAGAGCCCTTCTCTGAAAGTGGGAGTGGTTTTGTTCCCCATGGAAAGAGGAGGTCCTGTATGCAAAAGTAGGGAATAGGCACAGGAAAAATCCAAAAGATGCCTCCTCCCACTCTTCAGAGAGCAGTTTTGAGCATTGGATGAGATAGATACACCTGTGCAGGTGCCCAGCACAGTCATTGACCCTGGTAGACCCCTAGAAAATGTAGCTGGCCTCTTCCCAGGACTTGGCCCTGCCCTTGGCCTGTCTCTCTATGTCAGTGGGCACATTTGGGGCAACAGACCCATCTTCACTATGCAGCCCCTATCCATCTCCCCAGCCTTTGTCCCCGCACCAAACATGGCAATTACCATGTTGCTTGAGATGAAATTCTAATCCTATTACTCATTCATTAACCAGTGGATGAGAACAGCGCTGGATCCAACACTGCCAAGGAGGCTGGGAGAAGCCTTCTCCACTGCTGTGAAACTAGGCTTAGCTCAGGCACAATAGGTGTGTAATTTAAGGTTTTGTTGAGCTGAAATCCAATCACATACTTGACTGGTGGATCACAGAGACTCCCAGGCTAAAAGAATGAGATAATTCCACCTCACACAAACACTGGGATTCGGCTTTGACTTAATGACAAATGTGTGACCAACCTTACACTGTTTCATTCTCTCCCTCTCTCTCTTTCTCTTTTTTTTTTTTGGTTTCAATATATTTCCACCTCCTTCCTCTCTCTCCTCCATGCCATCACCTCCTCTGTACCATCCAGATATGGGATGGGACTCGGCAAAGTCCTAGAGCTAAAAAACAAAGGTAGATAAGAAGGAGGATACTTTATAAACGATGATCATCTGATGGGATGCACTCATGTTCATTTTATTCACTTAATTGAATGATTACATGGAGGTGAGAGATGGCTTCTAGGGATGGATTTATTCTAATGCTTTTTATTTTTAAAAATATGTATTTATTTATTTTGGCAGCACCGAGTCAGTTGCTGTAGGAGGGATCTTCGTTGCAGCATGCAGACTCTTAGTTGCGGCATGCATGCCGATATAGTTCCCCAACCAGGTATTGAACCCGGGCCCCCTGCATTGGGAGTGTGGAGTCTTAACCACTGGACCACCAGGGAAGTCCCTATCCTAATTCTTGTCTTGGTTCTTCTGTTCCAGGAGTGGCTTAGAATGAGAAAGGGCAGCAGGCAAGAGAGACGCCTGGTCCTGCTCATGAACTATTCCCTTTATTCATTCAATGCTTTTTGTCTAGTGGGCATTGCTCAGTGTGGGGTGGGGAAGGGTTGTAAGAAGAAATATTGTATTTAGTTTTTGAGCCCTGTTAAGTGCTGATATAGATGCTTACATAATTAGATAATAGTATAAATGAATTCACTCAACTTCATGAGTTCACTCACATTTATTCACTGCACAAACATTTATTGAATAGATACCACATGCCTGCACTCTGGTAGCACTGGGTGATGCTCTGACGAGTAAAGGCATTAAACAAATAGGCAACAAATAGCATGTACCTAGGAATGATGGAGAGTGCTACTTTGCAAGTGAAAGGGGTGCATTGGTGGTGAATTAAATGAGAGGTGGTTGTTAGGGAAGACTTCTCAGAGGAGGGGACGTTTGAGTTGAGATCTTTATTCCGAGATCTGGGGAAAGAGCTTTGGAGTCCATGGCTGGGGCCTAGATGGGAGACAGCAGGGTGAGCCAGAAGGCTTGGCATCAAGCTCTGCCCGCCCTTTATGTGGGCTATATGTCAGGGCAAGTCATTCACCTTTGTTGGGGCAAGTCATTCACCTTTCTGAGTCTCTGCTTTTTAACCTGCTGTGCTAACTTCACCAAATCTCTGTGAGGTCCCACTGGATCACAATGTGTCAGTCTGAAAAGTGACAAGCAGAATGTAACTGCAAGGGAGATGTCTAGATTCATGTTTCTTCATCAAATGGGCATACTAGGTGTAGGGAGTGTTGTCCCCAGAAATGGAGGTGGCCTGGAACCAGTCTTTGGAATGGGTTTCCATTAAATGCTCTTTCTTGGAACTTCTGTATACATCAGCCCTTGGCTGGAATTTTTCAGAGAAATATTTTCTATTGGTAGAGAGCTGAACTGAGCTTTCAAATGAGATTCTGGAATAATTTGAGATGAACTTGACCCTCATCATTCCTGCACTGACCCAACAGTGGTGTGACTTTGTTGCCAACATTCATTTTACATCAAATAAGTGCCAGATACTGTGCCAAATATTTTACTTATATCATCTCATTTCATCGTTATTAAAACCCTATTTTTTTTTTTTTTTTTTTTTTTTGCTGTACGCGGGCCTCTCACTGTTGTGGCCTCTCCTGTTGCGGAGCACAGGCTCCGGACGCGCAGGCTCAGCAGCCATGGCTCACGGGCCCAGCCGCTCTGCGGCATGTGGGATCTTCCCGGACCGGGGCACGAACCCGTGTCCCCCTGCATCGGCAGGTGGGCTCTCAACCACTGCACCACCAGGGAAGCCCTCTCCTCTATTTTTTTTTTTTTTTTTTTTTTTCGGTACGCGGGCCTCTCACTGTTGTGGCCTCTCCCGTTGCGGAGCACAGGCTCCGGACGCACAGGCTCCGGACGCACAGGCTCAGCGACCATGGCTCACGGGCCTAACCGCTCCAAGGCATGTGGGATCTTCCCGGACCGGGGCACGAACCCGTGTCCCCTGCATTGGCAGGCAGACTCTCAACCACTGCGCCACCAGGGAAGCCCAAAACCCTATTATTAAGACAAGGAAAACAAGGTTCTTAGAGGTTAAATGATTTACTGCAGGTTACACAAGACAGTGGCAGAGCTCAGATTTGAATATTTCTAGTACTGTTATTACTGTTCTGAGCACTAATAATGATAGCTTCCATTTATTGAATGCTCACTATGTGTCATAACTATGTTTTTATTGAGAAGTCAGTTATTGTTTTAATTCTGTCCCTTAGTAGGTATATTTATTTGAGATCAAGATGCTTCTTTTTGTCTTCAGTGTTCTTTCACTAAGATATGTCTAGGCACGGATGCTTATTTATTTATTCTGCTTAGGATTCCTGAATCTGAGGGCTTATAGACTACTTGTGTCCCTGCAAATCCACATGTTGAAAGCTAATGCCCAATGTGACGGTATTTGGAGGTGGGGCCTTTAGGGGGGCTCTGCCTTCATGAATGGGATTAGTACCCCTACAAAAGAGGCCCCAGAGAGATCACTCACTGCTTCCACCATGTGAGGACACAGCGAGAAAACAACCATCTATGAACCAGGAAGCAAGCTCTTACCAGACACTTAGAATCTGTCAGCAACTCGATCTTGGACTTCCCAGCCGCCAGAACTGTGAGCAATAATTGTTTGTTTATAAGCCACCTCGTCTATGGTATTTTGTTAGGCAGCCTGAACCGAGTAAACATGAGGATTGGTGACTTCTATCTATTCTGAAAAATTCTCAACCACTTTTGTTTGAATATTGCCTCCCCTCTAATTTCTTATCCGCTCTTTCTGGAACTCACAGTAGATGTATGCTAGAACTTTTCCCTTTATTTTCCCTATTTTTTAAACCTCTCTTCCAGAACTTCTATTTCTCACTGTGCTGCAGTCTGAGTAATTCCTTCAGACCTGTCATCCCATTCACTAATTTCCACTCAGCTGTGTCTAATTTATTTAAGTCATCCATTTCCTTTTAAAGAGAAGTAGCTCTGTCACTAGGCTTCCAGAGTCACCCAGGGAATGCTCCCATGGTGGGCCTCCTGTCCTCTGAGTGTCCTACGTTCATCTTCTGTCCTCTCCCAGCCCCGCTCCCCAGCCTAGTCTGGTCCGTGGGTCCCAGGACCCCCTCTACCCTCCTCCTGGCCTTGGATCTGGACTCCTGGGTTCCAGTCCTGGTGAACTGGGGTAGCACCAGTATCTGGGGTGCATTCATCTTGTCTGCATCTGTCTTGGTTGCTGAGAAAGAGCATGCTAGCCTCTTGGTCCTCTGAGCTGCTGCTTTTTCCTCCAAAGGGTAGTTGTTTGCACGTCAGTTAGAAATAAGGTTCAATGAGTTGGAAGCACAGAAACTAACTCCTCTTGAGCTTTTGCTGTGCTCCAAGCATTTGTTTCACAGTAGCGAGCAGGCATTATTTTCCTTTGATATACTTTGTCTATTTTTGACTGCCATCAGCACCTACTTGTATTTTACATCAGGATTCATTACACCATTTGGAGACTTAACACGGGATGGCCAGAGTAGCCTGGTGGGTGAGAGCATGGCTCTGGAGTCAGAGGTGACTGGGCTCTAGTCCCGGTTTGACTATTTTCTCTCTGTGTGACTGTGAGTCTATCTGGACCTCAGTTTCCCCATCTGCAAAGTGGAGCTAAGAATAGCAGCTACCTCAGATAACTGGAGTGCAGACACTGGGAGGTCACCTCTAGTCAGTTTCCATCCTTGCCAGTGGCTGAGTGTCTCCTGGCCTGTAAGGGCTAGAGTTGAAGCCCTGAGGAACACCCTCAACCAGTGAAGCATGGGAGTTGGTGGGTAAATAGCCCAGCTTCTGGGCCCGCAGTGGGACCATCTTATGGTATCTTCTACGTTGTCTCTCAGAAGGTTCCCAGCAAGGTTGAGCCCCAGTTGCCCACACTGGTAACAAGCCCATTAACACACTTTTTATAGACTTTCCTCCCTTCTTTTCCTCACTTCCTCACCCCTCACAGTGGCTCCTGAGAGCACCTTCCATGTAAACATGGGCACCCAATCTTGTTCTGTTAGCTTTGCTTCGCAAAGCACATCACGTGGGAGATGCTCTGTGCTCTGTTCTCAGATGGAATTCTCTTGCTCGGGGATAACGGGATCCTGGGCTTATTAGAGGGAAGGAAGTGGTAATGGGAACACACTGCTTATAGTTTTTAAATAGCAGAATCCTTGGTCTGGTGACATCATCGTATGCACCATGATGAAGCTGCCAGCTGAGGGGCACTGCGTTCTTGACCTGCACGTCCTGCTCAGTGAAATGGGAAAGTCTTTTAGCGTTTTTCCTATTGAAACATTACAACCTGCAGGCAGTGTGCCGGTGCCCCCAGATGGCAGGCTTTGGCAAGCGTGGGCAGGTGGGAGGCCCTTTGCTTCCCATCCACATGGACATCTACATCAGGCAGTGGCTCTATGACCTGCCCCTGAAATGGACGGAGGTGCTCCAAGCTCAGTGAGCTGTGGCTAGGACTTTTGGCCACTGGTCTGGGGCTGGGCAGCAGGAGTCTGTTCTGTGTAGCTGGGGCTAGGAGCAGAGTGACCTTGTCCTCTTCTCTGTCATTTGCCAGAGCTACATTTGTCATTTGCCACCAGCTACTTTTTACCACAACGACCCTGAGAAGTGAGTATTCTTTCTACTCCCCTTTTACAGATGAGGAAACTGAGGCTCAAAGCGGGAATGTGACTTGCCCCAGTGCATCCAGGTGGTAAGAAGCCAGGATTGGTCTGATGCAACAGAGGAGACGGGAGTCATGGGGTGGAGCTCGCATGACGTGGCTGTAAGCATGGGGCTTCCTGGTGGAAATGCCTCTCTATCCAGCTCCTTGGAGAGGCAGTTGGGGGGTCCCCGGAGCTCGGGGGGCAGTGACAGGGTGGGTGTCACAGGGAATGGTGAGGCAGGAAAGCCAACAGAGGGGGGCGTCGTGTCCTCTTCTTTTTTTTTTTTTTTTTGCGGTACGCGGGCCTCTCACTGTTGTGGCCTCTCCCGTGGCAGAGCACAGGCTCCGGACGCGCAGTCTCAGCAGCCATGGCTCACGGGCCTAGCCGCTCCGCGGCATGTGGGATCTTCCCGGACCGGGGCACGAACCTGTGTCCCCTGCATCGGCAGGCGGACTCTCAACCACTGCACCACCAGGGAGGCCCCGTGTCCTCTTCTTGAGTGGGCACTGCCTTCAAAGCTGGGAGAAGGGAAAGAAAGGTGGTCCCCGAAGGGGCCTCCCAGACTGTAGGGAATCTGTTCCCAGCTGCCTGAGGCTGTGTGAGAGCCTGGGATTTACTGCACGCCAGCCAGCTGAGGAGATGGTGTTGAGGGAAAGGCAGCAAATCTAATAGGCACCCCTGCCTCCTGCCATGCGGGGGTCATGTGGCTGGTCTGGGGAGCCGGGGAGAATCAATCATCTGGGACCCATCATGCCAGAACCTGGTTCCTCTTGGGACAGGTCTTGACAATGGAGTCTTCAAAGTGGGTGGAGACAACGCTGAAACTCTTCCTTCTAAATAGGAAATACATTAGTGGTGTGGCATTTCATTGTAAAGCTTATAACCTCCCTGGGAATTTAGTTAGCTGGGGCTGCTGGCCATTTAGCACCTGAGTTAGAAAAAGATGCTCCTTCCTGGGAGGATGTGGTCCAGCCATATCCCTGGTTGCCTGCCGAGTGAATGAGGGCTGGAATGGTTGGGCATCTTTGCACAGTCTGCGGACTGTCCAACTGTAGTGACCCCGAATAACAGCTATCCCCATTTTACAGATGAATAAACTAAGACTAAAGAGGTACTGGCCCAAAGTCACAGAGCCAGGAAGTGGCCGAGTCAGGATTTGAACATGCCTGAGTCCCAGGCCACCGAGATTCATATGACACCACATTTTAGAATCACTCCATTTAATAAGTACGCTTGAGTGTGTTGGTGGGGGGAGAGGGAAGGCGTGCATCTATAAAGATGCTTTTCATTAAAACCTTGTAATTGCCAGACTGGTGTAAAACGAAGATAATTTGCTACAGTTTTAAAGTCATCAGTGGATGGGGGAGAAAAAAAGAAAAAACCAAACTTGTAAATACTCTTAGCTGCTCTCCAACTTTGTTGAATTTAGCTGATGTTTTCGGTGTTGACTTTCCCAGCTATCAGCTTAACTATATAAATCCAGTCGACGTGTCTTTATTCAGATAAAACTCTAATACTGCAAGTGTAGCAAATTAGATGCAAATGCCCCCTTTTTATTTTAAGTATACTTAAAGCTGCCTTTCCAATGCAAATTTTATAGGAAATCTCAACCAGCTAGGACAAACATCTTAGCTGTCAGCAGGCAAATGCTTCCATTTTGGTCTTAGGCAAGGGAGCTGCCTGCTTTTATTTTTTGCCCCTGCAGACTGAGATAATTAAAACTACAGAGAACTAGTTTTAAATATACATGATACACACAGTTCCTTAAATTATGGGATAATGCATAAATTCACCCATTACCATATTTGATAGTGGTGTCACTGACCAAAGCTGGGCGGCTGGCAGTTGCGGGTGGGTGATGTGATTTTTCTCCAGCTACTTGCTTCTCTTGTCACTAAGCCTCACGGCTCCTATCACTTCACCTGGTGTCCTACGGAGCCCTGGTAATGGTTCAAAAAGAGGTTGTGAACACACTCATTGAAAAGGGACCACTATGTTTTGTTTTTTTTTTAAAGAAATAAAAATGTTAATGGTAACTTTTTTTTCCTTTTTTTTCCCCCCAGCAGTTCTCAGTCTCTTCGGAATACATATCCATTTCGGCTTTGATTTGTTGAGCTCCCTGAATGAGTTTATCCAAACAATGTGAATTTACTCAGATCTCTCTCAAATCCCACATCTCTTGTGGTTGATAAAGCTGACTTTAGCTAAGAAGGGCTGGATCAGTGTGATTTGAAATTCACATTGAAAATGATAAGGGCTTTGCTGGAAATAATAAGCACAGTCAAACGCTGTCAGGAGGAAACTGTCGAGCATGCAGGGAGAAATTTGGTAAGGCCGTGCCCTGCCCTCCCCCTTCTCTTTCTAGAATCAAGGTAGAGAAAAGAGGGGAAAGGTGAATGGGGCTTTGCTTAGACACACACTTCAGCTCTGCACATGATGGGGATGATAATTCCAAAGAGCTTTGTGCATTAGCTTATTCTTTTTTTTTTTTTTTTTTTTTGCGGTACGCGGGCCTCTCACTGTTGTGGCCTCTCCCGTTGCGGAGCACAGGCTCCGGACGCGCAGGCCAAGTGGCCATGGCTCACGGGCCCAGCCGCTCCGCGGCATGTGGGATCTTCCCAAACTGGGGCACGAACCCGTGTCCCCTGCATCGGCAGGCGGACTCTCAACCACTGTGCCACCAGGGAAGCCCCAGCTTATTCTTTATGATTGAAAAATCGTAGCAGTCCCTTGATGGGTAATGGACACCCCCGGCCATTTGGGGTGACAGTGATTTTTGTCAGCACAGTGCCTGACACCAGCTGGAAAGCAATACTTTCTCTCTCTCTCTCCCTCCTCTCCCTCCCCTCCCCCTTCTCTCTCTTTCTCTCCCCCTCCATCTCTCCCTTCCTTTCTCTCTCCTCCATTCCTTTTTGAGCACCTAATACATGCCTGGTGCTGGGCTACATGTTTTCTCATTTCCTCCTCACTACCCTAGGAGGTAGCACAATGATTGTACCCATTTTACAGATGGTGCCATCAAGATGTGACCTTGTGGCAGTCCAGTGGTTAAGACTCTGCGCTTGCACTGCAGGGGGCATGGGTTCAATCCCTGGTCGGGGAACTGAGATCCCGCAAGCCCCGTGGTGTGGCCAAAAAAATTAAAGATGTGACCTTCCTTGTGGAGCCATGGAGGACACCACATCCTGAGGAGGTGGGCGTGTGGGTCCCATGTGTCATGGATGAACCTTCATCCTCTTTCCAATTTCGGCTGCCAGGTTGAAACCAACACCTTAAGGAAGTGATGTTTGGAACCTGGCTACTGAGAAACTCTAAAAGAAGACGTTTTGTTCCTGGAACATGTTAATTAACCGGTGAAACTGACAGGGAAGAGGGGGAGTGGGGAGTGAGGGCAGAGGATGGTGTTTTGGGGTCCAAGGTGAACTGGAGAGTGGGGTTTTTTTGTCAGTGAGTGAGATCTGGGTAGATGGGGGTGAGTGCTTCTCAGACTTGGCACTATTGACATAGGGGCAGACGATTCTGTTGCGTGGGTAGGTGGGGGGAAAGGGTGGGACTGTCCTGTATACTCTGGGATGCTCAGCATCCTCCCTGGCCTCTATGCCACAGATGTCAGCAACTCCTCTCCCCCTATTGTGACCGCTCTAAACCTTCCCGACGTTGCCACGTGTCGAGGTCGGGGGCGGGCAGCAAAATCACCCCAGTGGAGAACCACTGGTGTAGACTTGGATCCTTCAGAGCTCAGATTCCTCCTTTTCCTTAAAAGGCAGCTTGCATGTAGGTTCCATCCCCACCTCTCCGTTTTCCTTTGTCTCAGAAGACCTCACTTTCACATGCCCTCCTAAGCAGCTAAGTAACCTTCCTTGGAAATAGGTGGATCAGAGGGGCTTTGCCACTGAAACCTTATTTCTAATTATAGTAATAGGTCCCCCTTGCCTGCATCATCAGGGCAGTGGGATCAGGTGCTGGGATTCTCCTCACTGCCTTGATCTATACAATTCCAGTTTGGCCTCAGTGAATGAATTTTCTGACTGCTCCTGCCTTGCCTCTGTGTCTGTGCGCGTGCACGTGTGCATGTGTGTTGGGGGAGCATAATAGCCAGGCTGGGGCTGGGGGGCAATTCATCCTTCCAAGTCCTTGTCCCCGGGCTGCTAGGACGGCCCCACTGCAGAATCCGTTTCCACTTACTGAGCTCGGAGCTGACCTCCCTTCGCCTCCACTTGGGGCCTCGTCTCCCCCCTTCCATCCTCAGCCTGGGCCACCTCTTCTGACCCCACGATTCACTATGTCCTAACCAAGGCCACTAATAGCCACTGATCACCGAAGGGCAGTTTAAATTCTATTTAGACTTAAAAAAAAGAAAGAAAGGCAAAACTTCAAAAGCTGTTTCCTGCAAGCTGAGCGGAAGGCCAGTCCAGCCATTATCAGCAGAAGCCGGATCGATATTTCAGCACCGTCCCCTGGCTGGGTTTTCGAGGAACTTTTATTATTATTGCAGTTAAGCTGTTCTCAAGTGGAGCATCATTTATAAAACAAACGGATCCCTTCCAAATAGGTTATTTTCCTGGTTAATGACCGATCGTCTGCCCTGGGGTCTGTCTGTGTTGAGATTCCAGATGGGAACAGGCACTACCAGGCCAATTATCTTTATTAAGTGTTTTTCCTCCCCCTTTCTGAAAAATGAAATGGCAGCCAGCTCAAATATCTCCTCCTTCCCCTTGCTCTCACCCCTGTGCCATTTCCTGCGTTCGCCTCATTATGGACAAGTATGTCCTCTAAGACACGGAGAGTAATGAGGCAGTTTTATGAGACTAATACATTTAAAATGTTACCACTGGAGCTAGCATCTTTAAATGTACAATTATACATTCATTTTGCACACGCTCTCACTCGCTTTCTCTCTTTTGCTTTAAAAGTTAACAAACCACAGGTGACTAAAAAGTGTATGAAAAGGCAGAATTTATGTCGTTCTTTAGGATCCTAAATTGTGCGAGAACAGGAATTTTCTCCTGACTTTTCTGAAGCAAAATTAGTGACTGTTTCAGAGAAAAGGGTTAAAAAAATTTTTTTTTTGAGTCAGGAAATACGGGAGAGGGTAAAATTATACCTCATGGAGAACTGGTATTTTTCCGTCCCTCTTTTCTACATATAGGGAGTAGAACTAGAAAGCATTTTGAGAATTAGATGTTCTGTGGTCCAGCTGCTGCAGCTGGTGAGAGAGAAAGAGAGAGAGAGAGGAAACCCCATGTATCCTGGTCTTTAACAAAAGCCCCCTACATTCCCCACCTGACAGGACTTTATCGGCTAGTAATAAATAAGGCTGAATTATTGATGATGAGAACTGCTAATATTATTATGACCTCAATTAAGTGCTTTTTGCAGACACATTAGTAACAAAGGGTCTTCTCTCTCCCGGTTGCTGTTTTTCTCCCCCAGGCCCCACTTTACATTAAAATCGAATTGATCAAACCTATTTGCCATTCGCACAAGAGTGATCACCGTAATGGGTCATCTATCAGCACGAGCTCCTCATCAGGCTATTAACACCTTTTGTTGCTGGCCCCAACTCTGCACCAGCCGAGAGGATCAGAAAGCCAGGGCCTCCGACCTGGAAGGATCGTGCCTGTGTGAGGTCTGACTTGTGGTACCCTTTAATTGCCCTCTTTAACAGCCTTGCAAAACACAGAAGATGCTATGCTTCCGAGGAAGTCCCGGCAGGCAGCTGCGGAGTAACAAGATGGCACCCTCCTCATGAGAACAGAAGGGGCTGTGTGGGCGGAGCGCTTTGGCCACCTCCACTCCTCTGCCCACTGTCCCCCCATCATCTCCCCCTCCCTCTTGGCCTTCATCTGGCCTGCCCAGGGAGTGCCAGCGTCCTGACTTTAACGAGTCTGAACTTGGTGGCGCACGTGAAGGTGTGGCAAGCGTGCAGGCAAATATTTCTTGGAATTGGTGCTGGGTTAAAATGGAGATGGGTCCCCACTGATGGAGAGTCTTCCCATGACTTACTGGCCAATGGTCACTCATGGAAGGTCCATGGATGGCCCATAAGCCTCTGAATTGTGTGCAAAATTGTGTTTCCACGAATTTTTCTGGGAGAGGGTTTTAGCTTCCATTAGATTCCCAGATTTGTCCATGACCCCAGAGTGGGTTCGAAATGCTGTCTCGGGAGCTTCTTAGACGGGAGAGGTCTTCTCTCAGTCTCACCCTCACTCAGGGTCTTGGATCTCCGGCTTTGAGGATACAGTGAAGCCACTGAAATGAGCTTTGCTCCTGGTATACTGCCTGATGTTGGGTTAGGCTCAATCTCTCTCTCTCTCTCCCACTCCCCTCTCTAAACCTCTGTTTTCTCTGCTGATTTGGTCAAGAGAAAAAAACTCTAACCTCTTGATTTCCAAAATGACTGTGAGAATGGGCTTTCTACGTTAGTCTAACCCATGCAGTGTCTCCCACTGGGTGTTGGAAGATATGAGAAAATAGGAAGTGCCCTGTGTTAGTTGGGTTGCTGTTGCTTGAGAAGTGACAGCTTCCAATCGGACATGACAGGAACTCTCTTCGGGTGACATTAGAAAGCTTGGAGCAGGATTCGAGGCCATCTTTTGGCTCATACAACTCCACCTGCCCACATGAAACTCGCTTCATCACTTTTTTCCTGACTATAAATGAATACATTCAGGAATCAGTCAGAAGGGAATTCAAACCTCCTCAAAGCTTAACATTTTGGCTTATCTCAATTTTCATTGTTTTCTATGCAAATAATGCTAAGAAGAGTTCCATGAAAATTATTTTTGTTTCATTTTTCAAGAATTGGACTAGACATAGCATTTCTGAATTTTCTTATTTACTTAGCAATATATATTGAAAATATCTCTCCATGTAAATAACTATAGTTCAGCATCATCCTTTTCAATGGCTGCATAGTATTTAATTGAATAGATTTACCAAAAGCTATTTACCAATTCCCTCTCCCTAGATATTTAGATGTTGTTTCCACTTTTGTCTATTATAACCAGTGCTGCAATAAATGTCCTTCTATGAATGTTATTCACTTAGCTGATTATGTTCTTAAGATGCACTTGTAAAGGTAGAATTTCTGAGTTAAAGGGTGTGTGTTAAATTTTTTTTTTTTTTTTTGCGGTACGTGGGCCTCTCACTGTTGTGGCCTCTCCCGTTGCGGAACACAGGCTCCGGACGCGCAGGCTCAGAGGCCATGGCTCACGGGCCCAGCCGCTCTGCGGCATGTGGGATCCTCCCGGACCGGGGCACGAACCCGTGTCCCCTGCATCGGCAGGCGGACTCCCAACCACTGCGCCACCAGGGAAGCCCAATTTTTTTTTTTTTTAATGTACAGTACAGATTAAGGTTTAGGCTAGATCATCAATGCCACTTTTAAGGTGTCGTCGTCATAGGGCCTTTCTGTCTGAAGTTTGTCCTAGTTGAGGAGTTTTGGAAGGGAGGAGAGTTGAGTTACTGAAGGCTGATTTGGTGAGTTTTCTCTCTGTAAGTGTGAGTCTGGAGCAACAAGGACAACTAGGCTTAGTCTTCCTGCTCCGTGGAGGCAGTGGCGGGGTAGAATCTTGTGGTTCTCTTGGAGCTGCTGTTTAGAAAACACACAGCCCCTGCTCCAAACAAGCCAGTTCTCTGTCTGTAAAGAGGCTGTGGGGCTGGCAGCTGTGACGTGATACCCTGGCTCTCCCCTCATCCCAGAGCTCTGTCCTGATTCCCCTGGACCCGGTGCCTGGTGCCCGGCAGCCAGGCGGGGGTCTGCCTGCCCAGAGCTCCTCGGGAGAATGGGGCGGGCGGGAGGCTTCAGGGTCGTGAGGCATTTCGCCATGAGGCGGAAGACATCATTTAGCACTGCCTTGTGGCTTCTCAGCCTGTGTTGTCTTAATTCAAGTTGTCATTCATAGACCAGTAGCAAACTAAAATCAATAAGTGGTGAAAATGGGCTTTAAAGGCAAACTAAAGTCACAGAGGAGGGAGGATCACAACATCTGTTGCCTCCGTGGGTTCTATTTTCCCCTCCTACTTAGAATGGCTGAATCTGGGGCCTGTGTTTTTTTTTTTTTTAAAAGGGAGGGGGAGAAAATGAGTGACTTTCTCTTTGAAAGATAAACAAGGTATCCCTTGGACAAGGCCTGGGGCAGTGGGTGGGACGGGACCATCATTTGATTAGGCCAGAGAGAAAAATGAAGATGATGGTGTTTGGGGTGGGTCCATAGTTTACCGCAAGGTCATCGCAGGTGTGTTTGAGGTGTCTGTCCGCTGATTGCTGTTACTTCCTGCCAGTCTATGCCCCTCTCTGGGCCACAGTCTTCTCAACTGGAAAATGGAGTCAGACAAGGTGCGGTGATTTTTCGGCCCTTTCCTGTGGTAAGAATCCACAGCAGATGTGTCTAGGGCTGCATCGTGGTGGAAATTGAGGTGGCGGGTTGGTGGTGTTTAGGGCTCTGGTCCTAATCTCTGCAAAAGATTTCATCTGAAGTTAGAATTTCACAGCAGAGACAAATTTTGGGGGGGAAAATCACTGAAAAAGAGGGTTTCCAAATCTCCTTCCACTTCTCAGGGGCTACAGAGATCTTCTGCATGCCTACAAGTTATTGGTGAAACCCCAGCTTGAACTAATTCTACCTTCCTCCTGCTACTAGGGTGGAACCAGCAGGAGTAGAGAGGGTGCCAGGCGCAGGTGGGGGATGGGCTCTGCTTCCGGCTATTCCTGGAAACACTGAAGGCCTCCGTCACCAGTGGGGCATCTCAGCCGGGTTATTCTCCATCTCTGCACTTCATGGGCTTGGTTGTCAGAGATGGAAGAAGAGGACGCATGTGTCGAACTAGGAATAATTCAAACCAAGAGACAACACCAAAAACATGGCAGCACCATTTTAGTGGTGATAGAACTCTGCTATCCAATCTCAATGGCAAAGTGAGGCAATACTTTCTTGGGCCCCCTTTGAAGAAACCTCAGCTTTAGTAGACTGGCACCAAACCGGTGGCCTGGGGCTTCCCTGGTGGCGCAGTGGTTGAGAGTCTGCCTGCCGATGCAGGAGACGCGGGTTCATGCCCCGGTCCGGGAAGATCCCACATGCCGCAGAGCGGCTGGGCCCATGAGCCATGGCCACTGAGCCTGCGCGTCCGGAGCCTGTGCTCTGCAACGGGAGAGGCCACAACAGTGAGAGGCCTGCGTACTGCAAAAAAAAAAAAAGGGTGGCCTGGAGGGGGAATGGAGGAGGGAGGGACAGGATTTCAGCAGAAACCATCCACCTCCAGCCATTTGTTGCTCCTAAAGCCACTTCGGGCAGGTCCGCTAGCGCCCTCTTTCAGTGACTCTGTCACCACTCACATTTAGAAATTCTGGGGTCTCTTGAGTGGTACACAGATTTGCCTAGTGCAGACAGAGAGCACCAATAAGGGTTAAAAAAGGAGAAAAAGACCCCCCACAACACTGGTAAGAGTGATGTCAGAAATAGAAATGGGAGGTTACCTGTACTTAGAATGTACAAAATAAGTCAACACGTTGGGAAACCTTTCCAAGAAATTTACCTCTAAAAGCTTGACTTGGAGCTAGAGGGCTGGTTTGATTTGGAGCTGGTTTTAGGAGGCAAGAAGTTACTTATCTGGCTCGGGGGGAGTTCTGACCAGTGTGGAAGGCTGGCCTGGGTCAGGCAGGGAGGGTGGGTTTTTTACCTCCACGTCCAGGGCTGCCGTGTGTACTTGGATGCTGAGAGGGGTGGACCAGGCAGTGCAGAGAAAAAGCCTTAGTGCACATGCACACTGGACTTCTAGAAACCTAGTGGCTCAGGGTGATCCAGACACAACTGTGGTTCTGCTTTTCCTTGAGCTGTACCTGCATGTCTGCTAGATTGTCTTATTAAAAGGGGCACCTGTCACTCACCCATCGTAATAGCTTCCAACATTTATTGAGCACTTACTCTGTGCCACATACCATTCAAAGCCCTTGACATGTACAAATGGATTCCATCCCCTCAGCAACCCATTTCACAGATGAGGACCCTGAGGCTCAAAGAGGTGAAAGAGGCAGAACCAGGATTTGACTGACTCTGGATTCTGGGTGTGAAAACACAAGACCATTTTGTCTTTGAAACCGAACACTTCTATATTTAAAGGAAACGAGAGAGGTCTAGTGCCTTTGACGTTTGATCTTGGCCGTTATCAGCTCCCCTTTCTGAGAGGCCCTTGAGAAACACACCTGAGAGTAGGTCAAGGGCTCCTCTGTTCATAGCTGAAGCTTTGGGCCCGCAGACCCCCATTCAGTGCCCTGCCGAGAGGGGCTGGGCAGCCTGGTGAACCCCAGGCTGCAGGGAAGGCAAAGAGGAGGAAAGTTCTCGGTGGCTGAGCTACCTGCTGCAGGCCTTCCCAGGTAGGCATGGTTAAAGATGCAGAGAGACGCCATGCCCTCTCAGGAGAGCACAGTCCTGTGCTGTTGGCATCTTCTGAATCAGGATCTGGCCCCTGAGACATCTCCCACCTGACTGGGTTGCAGGTGATGGAGAGGAAGATAGACAAAGAGGACCAGACCTGTACCCTTCTCCTTCCCGAGGCCAAGCCTTCACTCCCAGCATACACCTGTGTTGAGGGCTGGTCCTCTGTGCCGTACACACAGGCGGCCAGACTCAGTTTCCAAGGTGGCAGTGACAATGGCTGCTAACACATCAGGAACGTGCAGAGCCCTCGCTGTGCAATCCTTAATTGTTTTGAGTTGTGGAGCCCTATTATTTTATGTGACAGTCTCTTCCTTCCTCCTACCGTGACGGAATGTTCTGTGGCGTATGTTATGATCTTTAATTAAAGGGAACTTAATTTGCTTTAGAGGCATCCTTTGTTCATTGGAGACACCCTAGGGTGTTTTAAAACCAGGTTTGGAATCATTGCCATTGAAATCTGGAGTCTAAAGGCAGTCTCACTGCTCTGGACGGATGCAGATTGCCTGAATATAAGGGGGTGTCTGTCCCCCTTAAACCCCACCCAGTGCCTCAGTGTAGAAGCTGGATCTTCTCCAGACCCTCCCTGCTTGCCTCGAGATTTTTTTGGCCCACAGTCCAATGAACACAGACCCTGCAGGCCTGGTGACTGGACCATGGGCCAAAATTATGTTTGAGAAGAGGACGGACCATTTCGATGACAAATGGGCTTCAAGACACTGTCAGAAAGTCCGGGCGGGGGGACTATTAACGGTCACACAGAGGCAGCCGCATCTGTGATGCCAGAGCCGGTCGGTGGGTCCCCACTGCTGTGTTTACCGCTCCTTAATGCGGTATTGTTTACTCACAATTAAACCCTTTACCATTAATTTAACTTTCAGATGCTGAAATTGGTCACACAGCCTCGAGTCTCAAGGCCCGGACAGATGTGTTCTATACACTTGTTTAAACACGGCTCTCATTAGGAGGTAATGCATGTATAGCAAGTTGATTACACCACAAAGCAGGACGCTTTATCATGGGGGCCTCTCCGGAGGCCGCGGGAGGGGCAGTCAGCTGCCACTGTCACTCTCCCCCCCCCTCGGATGCTGAGTGACGGCTCGGCCCGCCACCTCCTCCGCCAACTGCTCGGAAGTACACAGCTTCCCGTCAGAGCGCCGCCGAGCTGCCTGGGAGGAGGTATTAATTGTTGTCAGCCTCCATTTCACACCCCAGATAACAAACGGGAGCCACCCGGGCAGTGTTTAAGGAAGATAAACAAGTTGCCCGAGCCCCTGCAATTAAACACGCTTGCATATTTCACTGAGATGTTTCCTGTAAAGAAAGCAGGGCCACCCCGAGCCGGCGGCGGGGGCGGACACAGAACGGTCCTTCTGTCCGCGGGCATCAGAAAAAGCCCCCCACCCCATTTGTTTGCCGTGTCTCTCGGTAAGCCGCGTTCCTCCATCCTGATCCGAACGAACGTCTGAGTCGAGCGTGATGTGAATCTCCTTTATTTCCTGTCTCCCAGGAGAAAAGTAGAATGGTGTAGTGGTTCAAGGAAAGGATGCTGGAGCCAGCCGACCTGGGTGTAAATTCCCGATCCACCTTTCTCAGCGTTGTGTTGTGTGACTTCACCTAAGTAGCTTCTTGGAGCCTCAGTTTCCTCATCTATAAAATGGGTATAATAATAATACACGCCTCCTGTTTCAAGAGGAGTAAAGGAGGCTAAAGTTTGTGGCACCGTGCCTGACCCGTGGAAGACAGTGAAAAATGTTAGTTATCTATAGAAGTCAACTTAGTGGATTTTACTTTTACCTTTTAAGAGGTAAAACCACTTAGCAGCAGGTGGTTAGAAGCAAGAACTTTAGGTTATCCCTAAACTAAGGAATGTGACGCCAGTGTTTGTTTGTAGGGTCCCTTTCCTCACAGTCCTAAGAAGTTGGGATGGGATGAACTCAAAGCAGAAGCTGTTGGTGGTGTTTTGCTCAGGGCAGATCTAGCAGAACCGGGAATTGGATAGATCGCCCCCTCCTAGATATTTCCAGATATTTCTTCCCCGACCTCTGTCAGGATTCAATCTGCCAAACAACCCAGTTTGCTTCTTTAGTTCTCCTCCTCCCCCTTCCCTTTCCCCTCCTCCACCATTCTCCGCCCCCTTCTTCTTAAACTTGTCTTACATCCACCAGCCCACAGTAGCTTCCCCCTCCATTCCCTGCCCTGGGGTGGCCACCTTCTGTTCAGATAAACTTTGAGGAGAAACTGTAGCAGCTGGGATGGAAGTCTATGCTCCTCTGTCCCCGTCATATTGTTCTCGTCATGCAAGTCCAAGCCACCTCCTCCCCTTTGTCGCGGGACCTTTGCACATGCTGTCCCCTCTGTCCAAAGCACCTCTACTCACATCAGCATCCCAGCCCTGGTTATCACTCAGCCTTTTCCAACCCACCTGATTGGAGCAGATCTCTCTGCTTTAGGTCTTTAGAAGACCCCCTTTTTCCTTTGTAGCAGCTCTCAAAATATTCATGATTTGAGTAATTGTCTGTTGAATTTCCATCTCCCAGTGAAGATAGGGGCTGTGTCTGTCTCGTTCACCACCTAACCCCAAAACTTAGGACACTGCCTGTAGATGCTCAAAAGATGTTTGTTACACTACAGTGAACCGCTAGGATGAATCGGATCATTTTCGTTAGGGATCTGGAGGGAGGGAAAGTCCTTATGATTTCTCATGGCTCTTTAGTCTTTTCTTTCTAGGACTCAATGAGGCTAACCTGCTCCTTTGTCTCCATTTCATTGTTGGAGAAGGAGAGAAGGAAGGGTTAAAGTGGACTCCCATCAGCTAGGTGCTTCCGGTGCCTCCTCCCAGGGCCGGCGAGTCATCACTTTTTCCTTCAGCCTTGCTGACACCACCAACTGCTGGAGAACCCGCAATCATTTGTCCTCGGACAATGCAAAGGATGTGGCTCTGCCTTGTGGGTACATTTTAGAGAGGCGGGACCTTCATTTATTTGTCTGCACAGCTGCTTCCTCTGGGCTTTGTGGTTGCCCATGCGCTGCCTTCTCATCCGATCGCATTACCCTTAATAACCATCGCCATGGCAGGAGAGGGGTGCCGAATTCGGCATCCTGCGTGCATGTGTGTGTAACGTGCTGGGCAAGTGATCCTAATGAGACATTCAGCACACCACTCCCCCAAGAGCCAGCTTCCAGCTTCTCCAAATCCATTTATATTCCCACTCAGACCTTTGGGATCAACATTTCTGACCCTTTTGTGAAAAGCCAAAACACCTTTTGAAAAAAATAGAAGAGGGAGGTGAAATTCCCTGAGCTTTCATTTCCCTTCATGGTTGAACTTCGATGACTCAAGCCATTTGCAGTCAATCTATTTAGCTGACTTGTCCTGCTGACTTGCCAGGAGGTCAGCGTTTCAGGATCTGCCCCTCCAGGGGCAGCATGTGGTCCCAGCTGGTTGTGCCGTGTTGGGAATGGGGGTTGGGAGGTGTGGAAGCTATGTCGGGGTCTCTTCTGGGTTCTGCAGAGATGATTCTTCTAGGGGAAAGTGCTTTTGTTTGCTGTTTGTTTGTGTTGGTGGGATTAGCTCTGATTACATAGTAATAACTTAGAGCACCATCTAGTAATTAGATGTTATCTTCCAGATGTTTAAAAGAAACCTTTAATATTTTAAGCTGCTTGGAGGTCTCCTGGCACTTTATTAAAATGGATGGAATTTAAAATGAGGGTTGGTAGGTAGCTTTTTCTGGATTCTCGTGCTGGTCTAAGGCCTCAGAGCCCAGGGTACCCGTGAAAGGACCCCAAGCATTTATTGTGGGAACAATTGACGCAGCCACCCATTGAATGGTTGGTAGAGGGAATGTCGCGGCACTTCTGGCCCCCGTCAATCGGCCAGAGCGGCTCATTGATTCCTTTGAACCACTTGAGTGAATCTCTCAGAAGTTCCCCCTTCTCGGAATCCCATACAATCGCCTGTTCTCTCTTTATTAGGCGCTTTGAGGGACAGCCTGGTCTACACCTGCCTTTGAAGGGGCCCCCATCATGGTTTTAATGACCTCCATCCGTCAAAGGAAAAGTTCAGAGTTCATTCTTTTGTCCAAGTCCCAGCGACTGAGGAGTCCAGGGTGCTGGCTGGTCCGGCCTCCTTAAATCACCAGCCCGAAAACTTTCCCTGTGACCCCGCTCATGTCAAAACAGCGAGCTGGCCGCTCTGGCCATTGTCATTGGAATAAGGGCTAAGTGATGCTGCTTGGTCATTACGTGTGCCCTGATTGGCAATCAGGGTACAATAGGGGGTCATTAAAGGCCATAAAACTGCCACAGCTCTGAAAAGGGGATTTTGAATGGAGCCAGAGGGCTCTGGGAGCCTGCCTTTGCCCCGCCTTCAAGGAGAGGGGCTCTGAGCTTATCTGGGAGGGGAAAAGTCAGCGCGGTCTGGATTAAGAAGTTTCTCTCCTGTGACACCAGAAAAAGCAGCTCTAATGCCCTCTTCCCTGAATGCTTGTTCCTCCATCCTCAAAAAAGATGCACGTGGAGCAACCACCCAAATAACGCTGCAGGAAATGAAGCCTGGAGGGATGGCTTTATATGTGGAGGTAAAAGTTATTCATAAATATATAAATGCTTATTGAATTAAAGAGTCAGCACGCACATGTGTCTGTACATAGCTCTCCGTAATGAAAGAGGCAGCTCTTACTTAATGCTTGCTTTATATCAGCACCTGTTAAAGGTGATTTACAGGTGTTAATTTAGCACCCCACCAACCCATGGAGGTGGGTTAACATTATTATAGCTCTAAAAGGCATTCTTGTAAAGCTTCCCAACATCGCCGGTCTCGGAAAGGAATCCTGAAAGACGAAGGGGAATCTTTTTTCTTTTTTTGAATGATAACTCATTTTTAAAATTAATTTTATTTATTTTTGCCTGCGTTGGGTCATCACTGCACACGGGCTTTCTCTAGTTGTGGCGAGTGGTGGCTTCTCTTGTTGCAGAGCACAGGCTCTAGGCGCATGGGCTTCAGTAGTTGTGGCGTGCGGGCTCGGTAGTTGTGGCTCACGGGCTCTAGGACGCAGGCTCAGTAGTTGTGGCACATGCACTTAGTTGCTCTGCGGCAGGTGGGATCTTCCCGACTAGGGATGGAACCCGTGTCCCTGCATTGGCAGGCGGATTCTTAACCACTGTGCCCCCAGGGAAGTGCTGGGGAATCCTTTCTCTTAGGTAAAGATGCGAGCAGCATTAAAAGTTACATTTTGTTGAGTTCCTACTAAATGCCAGGCATTTGCTGTATCAGTTAATTCTCATGTCAAAACCCTGGAGTTGATACTATTATTATGGAAACTGAAGCGCATAAAGGGGTGATGTGGCTGGCATGTAGGCACTGCCGACCCTGGGAAGTGCCGAGCACATCAGTTCTGTGAGGAACGCCTCCCCTACAGTTGTGGGACTCCACACTGCAACTCCAGTCCCTACTGGGACTCTCACCCAGCCTTGCCGGTTCCACTGCCTGGGCTCTTGACTGTTGTGTGGGATGGACGTGGTGTCGGAATCCTGGGTTAGTCTTCAGCAGATGTGGGTCCGAGACTCTGCCCTGCTGTGCAGCCTTGGGCAAATCACTTCACCTCTCTGGGCCTCCGCCTTCCCCGCTGAAACATGGTAGGCGTGAGGTAAGATCAGGACTAGCTCTGAGCTTCTCAAACTCGGCCCTTCTCTGCTTTGGAATAAAACTGGGGGATATGTGGGCATTGATCTTATTCCAAGACAAGTTGTTAAAAACATTATTTCTCTGTTTTCTCAGATACAGATATATTCTGCAGTCAAAGGTAAAACCCCCATGACATCTTCAGATTAAAAAGGAACTTTTAGAGAAGCGTGGAGCTAGCACTCTACGTGTTTGAGTTCCGTCCACTACCCACTCTCATCCTCCAAACCTCCCAGGGCTACTTGCTTCCTCTCCTGTGCCTATAGGAGAGCTTGGAAGAAAAGTGTAGGATCCACCTGACATGGAGACAGCTTGAGACGCTCTTGAAGTAGCCCACTAGTTGGTACAGGGTCCTCTTGGTCTGCAAAAATGGAGCCTTCAAACCCTATTGGGGGAATCAACTGAGATTTTGGGTGACGAAATGCGCTGTCAGCTGTAAGTGTAAGTGCGAAGGGGAGGATGACCCCACTTTGAGATGACTGGGGATTCCCAAGGCTGTGGTTCCAAGTTCCAGCTGGGACAAGGAGGAGGGACCCTGGGGACCAGGGACAGGCATCCCCATAGCTCTCGGCTTCACACAGCACTGACTCTGAGACCCTGGGCAGGTGACAACTCCTCTGAACCTTTGTGTCCTCCCCTGTAAGAGGGGAAGCATCCCAGCTCCCAGAGCCTAGGGTGGTGAGGATTCAATCAGGAAATCCATGCAAGGCACTCAGAACAGGAGGTTATGTCGTAAACTCTCTGTAAATATCAGGCACTGATAGTATTCCTACAGTGCTTTATTTCTGTGACTAAGCCCGTTCCTGCAAAGAACTGAACCACTCACCTGGGATCCCCATGAACTCTGACTCAGAAGGAAGAAAGAGAGAAGAAAGGAAAAGAGGGAAGGAGAGAGCAAAGTAATGTGTGTTTTTTGTGGTTTTTCCCTTTTTCAAGGTTTTCTTGGAGTGAAGTTTTCTTTCTCTCTTTGTATGTTGAAAGCCATTGGGTGTTTGTCTCCCTTTCTATCGCTTTGCTTTGGGTCAGTTAGACTCTCTTTGTCCAGCTGTCTCTCTTGGAATCCAGCCTTCTCTTTCTGAATCTCTGAGAATCTCCCTCCCTCTCTCTCGGTTGAGGATGGGAGGTTTTTTTGAATCCCTGAAGGCAGCCTTTGTTGGAGGGAGTGGAGCTTCAAGGTAAGGGAGGGGAGAGACATTTTGGGATGAAGCCATCCTCTGGTGGGTGAGAGCCCGAAGCCTCTCTTACCATCCCAACTACCCCTTCTCCCATTCTCCATTTGGAACGCCCATTCCGCCACACTGACTTGTCCCGGGGAACTTCTGGAATGTGAAGGAACCATCCTGGACCCCTTTCTCATGTCTGACTTAGGCCAGATTTGCCCGTGTAGATGGAGATTCCCCGTGATGCCCGCCTTCCCTCTGGGAATTTTCCAGAGCACATTTGTCTCCCTCTGTGAGACAAGCAGGATTTCCTGCACTCCAGTCCAAGTTATGAATGCCCAGGATACAACACCATTTAAAGTCTCATCAATCTTGCATCCCAGTTTCTCGAATAAACGGCAGTGGACCAGGTATGGACATTCGTTTAAGGTTGCATGATCCCAATGGTGCCTTGGGTAAAGGACCTATTGACTTCCTGCTCAGGTAATCTGAAGACGGACTGGAGTTTGCCAGTTTTCTCCTAGTCCTTTTGTATCTATAGATTCTAGCCTGGCCTGGCCACTGTCTTGTCCTATGACCTTGGGCCATTCTCTTTCCTTGGCTCAGCCTTAGTTTGTACATCTCTAAAATGAGGAACAAAAAACATTCATTGGGGGTTGGTGGCATTGGGAGAGGCCTTTAACACACAGATTAAGTATTTGCTTTTAAGAGCAGTTGAGCTTAGTGCATGGTCTGCAGCTGCCTTTTAAGAGAGTAACTTGGCAATTTTTTTTCCTTGGACTAAATATCTATCTTGATGAGCATAAAGGGAGTAGATACATTGAACATCAAAGCCCTCATTACTAACCAGAGGGAGGCCCTTCCCTCCTCTCTCCCTCTCTCATAAGCCCAGCCTTATCTGGAGGGACCTCTGTCCCCAGAGCTGTAAAACAAGCTCTTTTTCTAAGCTAACGGTGCACAATAGTGTCAAATTATGTATAATGATTTTGTAATGTGAACTAATGCCACCAGGGACCTCGTGGAAAGTACCACTTTCATTAAACTTATCCAGCAACAGGGTCTGAATACGAATTTAGAGGTGCCCGTAAATTGCAAGGCACATTTATTTTTAGCATTTGCGGGCTGCTCCTATAATGCAGAGACCCGCGGGGGCAGAAATCAACAGGACCGGTGCGTTTTGGTTTCTTGGTGTGTCAGTGGGAGGAGGTGAGAGTGATGTGTTTGCTGCATCTCTTCACCCCGGGACCCCAAGCCCAGTGAGGTTCTTTGCCAGCAGATGCGAGGGCTGTCTGCCCCTCTTTGTTTCAGACATGCTCGCATCTCCTGGAGAGTTCTACCGCCCTCCTGATGGAGCAGAGAGGGCACCTGGGCATCGCCTCAGAATTAATGAGACCTCCAATTACATTCATTTGCTTCAAGGAGTTGTACCCCACAATGACCCTCACGTTTCAGAGTTTTCCCACCTCCTTCGTGTTCCTTTAGAAAACGTAGCTAATTATAAGAAAATCATCCTCAAGAAGGACAAATGGAAGAGACCTCAGAAGAAAATCACAAAGAAATGCCACCTCTCCACCCCAGGGTCTGGTCCACGAACCCCACTTTGGAAGCCTGCCTCGCTTTCCCTGTGACCTGATAGAGCTAAACTCTGCCTGTGTTCTGACCACCACCACGAGATGAGAGACAAGACATCACTAATCAAAACTAACCCATGCCATTTTTTCGACTCTGCTAATCTTAATTGAATCAATCTCCCAGCCACTCTTGACAGTGAAAGATTGCTCAAATCTGGGAGGCCAGGCTGGACACGACTCCTGGAAGCAAAAAATCTTCCTTAATCATTAATTTGTCCATTCCCTCCCATTTGGCCCCATCCTTCACTGTCTTGACGGTGCACCCCCCGACAGCCTTCCTCTCTTGGTAATCACTCCTAAGTGTTCTTCCCAATATGCTCACGTGACTAGAAGCCAATTTGCAGGAAGAGGATGTGGGAGAGTTGCTCCCACCCTCTCCCTTTCTTTGGTGCTCCTTCTCTCCCTTCTTTCTATGAAGTCTAGTTTGGCTTTAATTAAGTCCAATGACGTCTCTAGTACTATCTTCTTGACACAGTGGTAAACAGGTTTAGAGCAGAGTTTTCCCAGGAGCCTGAACTACCGTGCAACAAATTGGTCTTAGGTAAATCATCAGAAAGAATGCTATCATCCAAGGATGCATCCTGATCCTAGTGAAATCCTATAATGAATGGAACTGCACTATCCTTAATATGTCTCAAAAGGAAAAGGACTTGTTATGTCCCCTGGATTTAACACTTAGTTTTCAGAATCTGCTCTTTTTCCAAATTATTCAGAGCTCTCAGACTCTGGCTTTAACCGTGATTTTGTCTTTCTTAAAATGGGTCCAATGGTTAGTGAGCAATATGCATGAGGTGCAAGTTGAGGTGAAAGTAGAGTAAGGGAATGTGTCACCCTTTGCATTACCTGTGGCTTGGACTCTTGCAGTAGTATGCTAACTGGTCTCCCAGTTTCTCTCCTTGCCTCCCAATGCTCTGACCTCCAATAAAAGAGTGATATGTTAAAAAAAAAAAAAAAAAAGCAACAACATAGGTCACATCATGTTACTCCTTTGCTCAAACTTTCTTAAGTTCCCCATCTCACTCAGAGGTAAAGCCCAAATCTTTCCATGGGTTTGACCCCCAGTGACCTCTCTGATCTCATCGGATATTACAGGCATCCCCCACTTTTTGAAAGTTTGCTATACACCACTTCACTTTTACGAAAGAGCTACCTTAGTACCTGTTTTTGATGAGCGAAGGAGATCTGAAGAGGATTTTCGCTTTTACAAAAAAAAAGTGAAAATCATTTTCAGCATTTGCTTGGCAGGAGCCATTAGAGGCAGCGCGTACTCAGAATGGAGAGAGTGGCGCCACCAAGCTCCTTCCCCAGGAACTACACTCAGCATCCAGCCGCCAGAGCTTTGATCAAGCATCTGTGCATCTCTTAGCAAGATGTGTCCTAAGGTAATTGCTTCTTCACCTTACACTGTTTGAACTTGAAAAGTTTCGTAGGAACACTCTCCTTTATGACAGCAGGGAAGCATCCTACTCGCTGCTTGTCAGCCACCCTGGTCTCCCTGGTGTTCCTTGAAGATGTCAACCTTGCTCCCACCTCCAGCCTTTTCACTGGCTGGATGTTCTTACCTGTTATCACAGTGGCTTTTTCCTTCACTTCATTCAGGTCTCTAATGAAATGTCCACTTATCAAGGAGATATTCCCTGACCATCCTGTCTGATAAAGCACTCCCTTCACTCTCTGCTTTATTTTTCTCTGGAGCAACTATTCTCATGTGACCTATTATTCTTTTATTTTCTGTATCCCCCACTAGATGGTAAACTCTGCAAGAGAATATACCTGCCATATAGTAGATCTTTAATAAATGACTGTTATCCCAGAGACAAGTTTCCCCGAGAGGCCTTTAAAGACTCAGGACTCTTGAAGGCACATTTTCATAATTTCAAAATTCACAAAATGTCCCTTAAAATGTTACATATTAATCTTGAATTTCCCAATAACAAAGATGGGAAAAGTCTCTATTAACAACAATAATTACCAGTGTTTGAAGCTAGGCAAGACATGACAGTTGTCACACTGGACTCCCAATCCAACACTGTTTCTTCTCAGGATCAAGAATCTTTCACCAGACTGCATATCTTTGTGGTTATTTGAGCCCAAGTACTTAACCCAGGGTGGGTTGCCAGTCATAGGTGGATTTATTGTAGCCCTGTGGACTGTTCCCTGGCTCGTACAGGCCAGCTCCCCCCAGGCTCCTCTGCGTGTAAATGCCAGGTGGTAAAACAAATAAAACACAGTGTTCCTCTCTTGTGCCTCATCATAAATCGGTCCCAGCCTCACTCCTGGGGCTGGCGTCAAGTCTGATTTATGCAGTTGGTGAGATTTACGGTGTAGTCATTTAACATTAAAAAAAAAAAAACCTTTCAAACATGAGTTCTTACACATAAATTCCAGAGCTAGCAAACGTTTGGAAACTTTTGTTTTCTTTAGATGATGGTGAACATGGCTGCCTCATCTTAGGGATCATTTCAGGTAGAAGACTTCACAACTAAAATGTCAATGGAAGAACAGAGGCTGATGAGTGAAGCCAACATTGTGCTTTGTGCAAAGTACCGAGTAAGGGTCAGTTGATTTGTTGTTCAAATTGGGGTCTGTACTGAGGGTGGTGAAGGGTAACTTCAGCTTGGCCCCCAAGGTACCCCAGCCCTGCCTCAGTGGAGGGGGAGGTGCAGATTCCACGAGGAAACAGTTGACATCATCAGCAGACACTGCATCTTCATTGGTTGCCCTGACGAACTTGGTTCGGGGGGTGAGGGGTGGTGATGGAAATTTCCCTTTCCTTACTTTCCTTCAAAGTAAGGAAATGTAGCTTTGCATGAGTTTGCCATTTTTAGGCCTTGGTTTCCTTTTTTCTAAATTAAGGGAATAGATTAGACAGTTCATTGCTGAGATCCCTTTTCATATTTGATTTTATGATTATCTGCTCTGGAAGGAAAGGAATGCTTCCAGATTTTTCTTTGTATTTTCACAAGGTTTGGTGAAAGGAGGGATGCCCATACATTTGTTGAATAAAAATTGATTTTTACTTCAGAAGTTTGGGGTGAAGGGAGAGATAGAGAAGGAGCTTCTGTTCAATTTTGAAAGGTCTTTGATGGCTCATGAAGATGAAACTAATTCTTTACTTGATTTAGTTTGTATATGCCATTTGGAAATCACTGAGGAGTTCATCCTCAGAAATGCTTAGACTGAAAAAATTGCCTAAAATTTGGTAGATTTTTGTGATATTTGGCTATTATAAAATTTCTTATTTACTTCTTCAGGGCTGATAATTGTCATTTTGAAAGCAGTTGGGTGTTTTGGGTATTTCCAGCCTTTCAAAAAATGATACATCTCACCATATACATGCTTATGTGGAATATATATATATTTTTCCTGTTTAGGTGACAGTTTTAGGATCCTTCTAAGCAGTGATAAAAAACTCGCAGTTATAATGTGTGATCATTTTGCCTTTCATTATAATGCAGAATTTCTCCATGCAAAATCAGGCCAAGATATAAGCCTAAACCCAGGGGCAAAATTCATTCATTATGCATGTACATTATTCCCCCAAATATTGATAATACTTTTCATAATAATTATTTTACATATATTAGCTCTTGCTGCTATATTAGTATTAAAGATACCTTTATTAATCTTGAATATTTTGTTGAATAATAAATAGGATCTCAGAGGCTTGAGTTAAAAGCTGCTCTTAGCTAGAATGCTGTAAATCAGTTGTTTTATGAATAAAATTGGCTTCCTTATTTTTTTCCTCAGGATTGCTTATTTAAATAATTTTCCCATTTATTGAATGTGTTTTTTTTTTTTTTTTTTTTTTTTTGCTAGAGACACATCCCCCTGCTGCCACCTTCCCTCCTGGCTCTCCCTCCCTGTTGGAGAAAAATGCAAAATCACATAAACCTCCTCCTAAACCTTCACAGTCTGAAAGGACAAACAGTTTGCATTATTTAGCAGGCAAGAGGCATTTTTGTCCAGTGATGACGCTCTCTTGCAGAATTTTTTCTTTTTTCTTTCTCTCGTTTTTCCTTCCTTCCTTCCTCCCTCCCCCATCTCTCTTTCTCTCTTTCTTTCTTTCTTTCTTTCTTTCTCCTTCCTCCCTCCCTCCCTCCCTTCCTTTCTTTCTTTCTTGTTAACATAACTACAATAATAAGGGTAAGGATACATACCATTTGTTGAGAGCTAACAATGTATAAGGCATTGAAAGTACTAGCTCACTTAATGCTTACCCTGTTAGTCGAATACTGTCATTTCCTCCATTTTACATATGATGAAGCTAAGGCTTAGAGAGGTTAAGGTCACATAGCTGGCAAAGGATGGAGACAGGATTTAATCTCAGGTTGGTCTAACTCCAAAGCCCATCCAGTGCTGCCTCTGACGTAAAAGTTCAGAGAGGGGTGTTTCTGTGGTACTGAGGAAGGGGCCAGGCCACAGTGTTCAGCCTTGCAGGTCCCCGAGGGCTCCAGCTGGGGAGCCCTATCCTGCCATTGGTGGGTAAGGATGTCCATGGAAAAAGGATTGGTTATTGTAAGGATATGACACGTGCCATCATATAGCGGTCTCTACCTTTTTTGTGTAATGTAGTAACTACATCTTCTGATTGTGTCAATGAGCAAGGAAAGCATATATCTTCTTAGACTTCCATAATTTCATCCATGGTAGAGGCCAAGGGCTAGCCCACTAGTGCCCACTCTGACTGATTGATAGGGTCTGCCTGGAGTTAGACTGTGTCTGAGGCAATATCACAATGGATTGGTGATGGCTGCCATGGGCTCAGGATGGGGAACTGGGCAGCAGACATACTGGGTGCTTGCTAAACCTGGGCTGGATTATATAACTGTTGGATGACCTGCCTTTCAAAGGATTCCATGCTGGGCACTTGGAGTTATGGGTTTCACATTCTAAAGAGGTGAAGGCTCCAGTGAGGGTGTGATTTTTCTGAAGTCTTATAGGAGAGAAAAGAGGACAGTGCCATCCAGGCTCCTCACATGCCTTTGAGCAGCTTCCCTGTGAAGCATCTCCTCGTTGCCCTGAGAGACAGGAGCATGGCTGGCTCCGTTTGCCTCATTGTATTTATGCCTGGCCGAAATGACCTGATTTTTATTTGCTTGTCCTGTCTGTTCTCTCTGCTGGGACGTAAACCTCATGAAAGAAGAAACTAGGTCTGATCTGTTTACTACATTATCCCAACACCTGGCACTCAGTAAATATTTGTTGAATGAATCAATGTCTGAATGAATGAGTGATTCGAATGCCTTTCCCAGGACCTACACTCTCCTTTGAGAAATTCCCCCACTCCCATCTCAGGCTCATCCTTCCCAAACTCCATCTTCTGGAGTTGACCACTGTGTGTGGTTCTGGATTCTCTTTCTTAATTCCTCCAGTATCTTCCAGTCTTGCCATTTAATTACGACCCACATGTGTTCCTCGGGAGCAGTCCAGGGCGCGGAAACATATTCCCGAAGTCATTTGTATTCCTAAATACGGCCTTCTTAGCTCCCACAGCTAAGGGCAGCCTGGCTTCGTCCGTCAGGTTTTAGATATGCATATTATTATGTAAATGTACTTGAATTGAATATAATTTCTTTAAATATATTTTCCAGTGGAAGTAGGTCTCCTTTCAGGCGGAACTTAGCCAGACAGTACCTGAAGAAACCCCTACCTCATTGTTTGCAGAGAGTGTGCATGAGACATGTATGAAAATGAGACATTTCAACAAGCTATTTTTAGAATTAATGATGACAATAACAATGGCGAGAATCTATTGAATTCTTGCTAAGTGCTGAGCACTGAACAAAGCACATGAAGAATGTTTCCTCATTTAAGCTTGCCAGCAACCTGAAGGGTACTTACAATGATTATCCCCAGGTTCCAGATGAGTAAACTGAGGCATGAGAGGATTTGGAACGTGCCCCAGTTTAAGGAAAATTTGAGATGTAAGGCAGCTCAGGCTGGCTTCAGAGTCATTGTTTAACCTCTTCGTTATCTTTGATTCATCTTCCAACGCACCTCAGAGGAAATGTTGAAATAAATCTGGACGATTAAGAAAACAATGTACAGGGCTTCCCTGGTGGCGCCGTGGTTGAGAGTCCGCCTGCCGATGCAGGGGGCACGGGTTCGTGCCCCGGTCCGGGAAGATCCCACATGCCGCGGAGCGGCTGGGCTCCGTGAGCCTTGGCCGCTGAGCCTGCGCGTCCGGAGCCTGTGCTCCGCAACGGGAGAGGCCGCAACAGTGAGAGGCCCGCGTATCACACACACAGAAAAGAAAACAATGTACAATATCTAACTCCTCTTTTTGTGCATAATTCCAGCTGGTTCCAGTGCCTCTCTAAGGGATAACTTGGAGAAGCCAGATATTTCTGGTTAACAAATGTGTGAAATAAATCAGAATAGGTCCCAACTCCAATACAGCATGCAGGATTAGACCTGCTTGGTTTTCAAAATGGGATTGATATTTACATGAAAAGACTGAGTGTGTCATTGTTCCCTGGAGGAGCAATTCCAGGGGAGATTCTGCTTTTTAATTTAAAGGGACATTTGACATTCCCCCCCCCACCATACAAAAGCACCCCATAGACTTTCCACATGACTAATCCAGTCTCCTGTGACCTCTCTTTAGCATGACCGGGACACAGGAGCAGAGCCTGCAGCTTCTCCCGACCTCAAACATTTAGTTACATTAATCACAGTGTGTTTTTGGACTTGGAGCTTCCAGAATGAAAGACACTTTCTTGGGGAGACATTGATCAAACAGTCTACAGGTATCTGTACATCGAGGGACATTAATCATCTCTGCATTATCTCACCCACCAGTAGAATATGTAAATGTGATTCCTGTCAATGATAAGGGGAAGTGAAATTATTCTTAGAGATTGGTCCATCTGGAGCTGTTGATACAATCTTACCTAAGACAATAGGTTGTAAAGATAAATTTTTTAGCATTACTAATCCAGGGTTGTCAATGCCAATGGAAGATGGGGAAATTTAAAACTAGGCTAAAGATGTACAGTTAAGGGAAGAGAGGAAAACTAAAGTTTTGCTTTAGTCCCTGCAATATTATTTGGCAACCTAGCAAGAAAGATGCTTTCTGCATAATTATAAGGAGGGCATTTTTGCAAGAGTCTCACTAGGCAGTTGGAGGGTGTGTTCTGAAATGGTTCACATCTGGCCAAAGGTTTAACTCTTAACGCACACAAGACAAAGACCTCAAAACACAGCAGGAGAGTTCCATTGTTTCTACAGACTGGGAGTCTGGGGATTCCATCTTCGCTAGAGGAATCTTCCTAGACCCTCTGACCCATCAACTGCCCCTTGTAAGAGGTGGCAAAAGTGTTCAGTGTAAGAGGAATAGGAGAAAATGGGTAGAGCTCTCAGCTGAAGGAGACCCAGGCTTCTAATTCCAGCCATATTCCTCAATAACTTTGCAGCTTTGGGCTAATCCCTTCCTATCTCTGGTTCGTTTCTTGAATTAATAAAGCAAAGTGGTTTGCGTAAGTGATGTCTTCTCCATGATAAAATGACAGTCCTTTCTAGATGCTCCATCTTCTCTGTCAAGGTTGAGAAAGTTAACAAGTTCAGTAGAGGGCCTTGAGATGCTGACCTCTAGAAAGAAGGCTCCGGCATTATCTATTGTGTGGCCAAAGTGCCCAGAAACTTTGGGCTGTTTGGTGCTGGTGGTCTTATGAGATGCCCTGTTATGGAAGAGACCGCTGGAGAGAGGACCTACAAGCTTGAATGAATATCATCTTTATAAAACGTATATTACTCAGGAACCATTGAAAGCAGGAGGGTGTCTTGGGGACCTACGCCCTTTTTAAGTGTGAATTCTAAACGCGTTTTGCTGAAAGTTCCAAAATTCAAAATTACTATGGGAAGATGACTGAAAATCAATATTGAGTGAGTTTTTGGGGTCTTCCCCACACTCTACCTGTCCCTCCCTCCTTTTTCATTAATAAATAAAAGAAGTAAGGAATTCTAAATTATTATTTTTAAGTTCCAGGCAGGAAAGAAGCTGAAGGGCTTTGATGGGCATGAGGATGATCTTTCTTAGTAGTTAATGATGGGATACATGAGATGGGTTATTAAGGGATGCAAGGAGCTCTTCCTTTGGAGACCTTTAAGAAAAGGACTAAGTGATGACTGGCAGACTCCAAGAAGGAACACTGTAATTTCCTTCTCTGATGTCAGCTTCCAAAGGTCAGAGGTGTTTTCTTCCTCCAAATCCTTAGCTTTCCTCAAGTAATCCATTTTGAACCTGACATCCACGAATTTGCCTGAATGTTCCTTGAACTTGATAGGGTAATGAGTTCCTCAACTTTGTTGTCTCCTGTGAAGGCTAAACAATGTCCTTCATGCTCTATAGGCTGCCAAAGTCATATTTCAGAATATAGAAAGCCCCTTTCCCATTCAGTTATGTCCCCTTCATCATCCCTCTTTTCAGAATTAGTAGTCTTCATTTTTAAAGCTTGTCCTCATATGAAAATTTTTCTATTACTTGCTGATGATCTTAATTCCTTGTTTGTTTTATGTTGATGGCGAGGTTATTGGGTGTGAAGACTATGCTATGTATACAATGATAGGGTTATGCTTTTTGGACACACGTTAGACCAGATTCTCCAAACTTGTTCAGAAGACTTAGTCGTTTGAGCCTCTATAAGACATTACTTGAAGAATGGATTTTGTTTGGGAAACTCTAGATTAAAGAGGTAAATGGTTCAGAATGGAGTGTATGCCTTTTCAGTGCCCTTATTTTTGTTGGTGAGCTCTGGGACTCTCAAAAAGAGGGATGACACTACTAACATCTCCTACATTTATTTGACCACAGAATTCTCTTTTCTAAGCATAAGTCCTGCAGTGAGTGTGCATGGAGCCCACGTTGAGAAGGCTAAGTTGAAGGTTGCATGCCTGGGATGTGTTACAAGAGTTTATTCTATGCACCATTCAAGAGGGAGGCTAGATTACATTGGTCCTGGATATTACTTATGAGTTTAAGAATTCAGGATCACTTGTGAAATTTACTTATTAAAAAGATCCTTTGTAGAAAAGAGAAACTCTCATATTCTGCCAGTAGGATTAAAAATTGTTATAGCCTTTCTGGAAGTTGATTTTACAATGCTTGTCAAAAATGTCAAAAATGTTAATACTTAGTAAGTAGCAAGTCCTTTTCTAGGAATTTATCCTAAGTGAATAATTATTACATTGCACTAAGACTTAGTTCTGATGATAGCTACTCCCATATTGTTTATAAGGTTGATATTCAAAGTATTTAATGACTGTCATGGCCAGGGCACCAACTAATCAGAACAGATGCCTCTTATAGAGCATTAGTGTGGCTAGACTCATGCCCAACAATAAAATATCAGCCCTGATTCTTTGTAGGAAAGATGAAAATTGAAAAAAAAAAGTCATGCAATAAAGGGATAGGTATATAAATTGTGATATATCTATTTAATGGAATATTTCACAGCTATTAGAAGTAATATTATTGAAGACAATTTAATGGCAGAAAAGTTCTTGAAATATTAAGTGGGAAAACCAGATTATAACTGTATATAGATAACAATTGTCTTTTGGAAATGAAATAAATATGCATGGAGAAAATATCAGAAAGATACACACTCAAATACTGAAATCAGGTATCTTTGGGTGGTAGGATGTTAGGTAATTTTGTTTCCTTCATTTTATTAGTCTAGATTCTCCAGGTTAGGGGTCAGCCAGCTATGGCTTGAATGCCAAGTCTGGACCACCATCTGTTTTTATAGATAAAGTTTTATTGGAACATAGCCAGGTCTACTCGTTGATGTATTGTCTATGGCTATATTCATAATACAACAGCAGAATTGAGTAGGTGCAACAAATACTATAAGGTCCCCCAAACCTAGGATATTTTCTAGCTGTTTCTTTACAGAAAAAGTTTGCCAACTCCTGGTCTAGATGATCTACTAGGAACACATTTTACTTGTATAATAGAGAAGTTTACCACTCAAACAGAAAACAATAAATTATGGGGTTTAAATATCAAAGCTGTGTCATTTTAAAGATAGAAATATTTTTTAAAAACCCTTCAAACATTTAGGTATATTATTCCCAGTATTAGTACCTCTCAAAAAAAGTTTCAAGGGGAAAATGTAACAGAAATATAACAACCTACTAGATGCCATCTGACATGGAAACCACAACATAGGATGTGTAGATCAAAGGGCTGGAGTTTTCAGACAAGAATAAGCTTTAACCAAGACATCAGTAAGATGCTTCTTCCTGCCTACCCATTTTTTCCTTTTCCCTCTTCCCAATGTCTTCGCAGCAAATCCCAATAACACATCACATTTTGAACATTGAATGGTCGATCCTCTCTCCTCCTTGAATTCCATCTGCTTGTCTTATGATCATCCCTCCCTTTCCCCCACTGCAACCGTGCAGGAGATAAGAGATTCTTCTCTGGAGAATATGAGTGGCCCCCAGGGAAAGACTGCTAACAATTGAGGGTCTCTAAAAGCAAAATATGGCCTTTGTCCAATCATCAAAACTCGTCGAGCTTCCCAGTCACTTTTTAGAGCCTCTCAAATATAAACAAACAACCAAGGATCTTCAGATATTTGAGAAAAGTCTTCAATATGAAAAAGCAAAGACACCCACCCTCCTCCAAAAAGACGAAGACAGGAAATAAAGACAACATAGGAACCAGAAGCATTGAAACAAACAAACAAACAACTATATTATCTCCAGAGTGATATTATATCTATGAAAATCAACATGTTCTTGGAAAGAGTTCTTAAAAACTAAAAATATGATCGTTAAAAATGAAAAAAAATTTAATAGAAGAGATGGAAGATAAAGTTGAGACAATCTTTCAGAAGATTACATTAAAAAACAAAACTAAAAAGATAGCTATTAGGAGGAAAAGATTTTTAAGAAACTAGAGGCCAAACCCATGTGTCCTTTATCCCACTATCAGGAAGCTTAGGAACAATGCACACAGAAAAGAGACACAAAGAAAAAAATGCAAGAACACTGCCCAGAAATCTTCAGATTAAATGGCCTATTGGCTTTCCAGTGCAATGAATGAACAAAGATTGACACAAAGATTGAACTAAAGGTTCACTATGATGACATTTCAGATCATTAAAAGTAAAGAGAAGGTCTTAAAGACTCCCAGAGAGAAAAAAAACATATCACACTGGGAGGATTGAGGATAAGAGTAGCAAGAGACTTCTCAACAGCAGCAGTGGAAGTTAGAAGATGATGGAATATTGCCTTCAAACCCTGAGAAGCTCCTTCTTATCCCAGAATTCAATACCCAGCAAGTTCTTTATCCAATTTTCTTTTTCAGAGATGAAACACACACACACATAAACACAAAAACTCCCATGTACCTATTGAAATATTATAAATAATAATTCTATTGCAGCATTTCTTGTTGAGTAAGTTAAACTTTCTGAGCCTCAATTGCTGTATCTGTAAAATGGGCATAATAATAGGACTTGTCTCCTAAGGTTGTTCCTAGGATTAAATAAGATAGCAGCTATAAACCACTTAAGGCATCAGTTCTGGCTGGTGGTGCTCATTAAATGTTCATGATTATTATGACTATTGTGATTGGGGAGGAACATGTGGAAATGGCAGATGACCAGTCAGGCTTTTCAGTGTTGGGTAGTCCAGGCAGGATGGGAAAGTAGCATAAGAAAGAGATGACTGATCTAGCACCAACTGAGCACTCGCTCTGTGCCAGATCCTGTGCTTTCCCTGAGTTTCTCATGGCACCATTGGTGTCCCCACTTTACAGATGAGGAAACTGAACCTCAGGAAGGTAACATCACTTGTGCAGACAGGAGCTGGCAGAGGCAGGTTTGGAAGCTTGATTTTCTGCCTCCAGGGTTCTTGTTCCAGGCTCTGGGAGGTGGGGGTCATGGGGGTTTCCATCCTACCCCTTCTCACCCCTCTAGTGCCTACTTCTCCTCCACTTAGGCCTCTGGAGCCAAGCAGGGGACCTCTCAGGCCAAGCCGAGGGCGGGAAGTTAGATCATCAGCCATCTTTAAGGGAGTAATTAGCTGACTATGAAAACAGCTTCGCTCACCGCAGCGATTCGCCCCACCAGGGGAGAGGGGAAGTCCATGTTTTTATTATAAATGGAATCATAGAAGGGTTTAAGGCTTAGCAGTGTTTGGTTTGGTTTTGTTTTCTAAAGGCCTGAGGTGGAACTTGGCATCTACTACCCCAGCCTAGAAGAAAGGAAGTTTATTTTCTGGGTCAGATGAAAAGACTTTGGGTTTCTTGATTTGTATTTTCATGGAAAAGGAGCAACTTACTGCCTTTGCTGAATCTCCCAGACCCTCAGGTCTTCTGCTGCTTTTCCAGGTCAGTGACGGGAAGGCAGGTCAGGCAGTCTAAGGAAGGAGAGAAAGAGAGAGAGAGAGAGAGAGAGAGAGAGAGAGAAAGAGAGAGAGAGAGGCACCTCCAGGGTGAGGGGGGATGGGTGGCTTCTCAGAAGCCAGAGGGCAGCCTGAGGGTCTTGAGATCAGGCGGGAACATGGTGGAGCCCAAGGGAAGTGCTTCAGAGGCCACTTATTGCTTGCATGACCTTGACCAAGTTACTTAACCTCTCTGGGACTAGTTTTCACATCTGTACAGTGGGGGCGGTACTGCATCTTGTCCAGGGGACCAGTCTACCAGCATGATGTCATGGCTTAGGGCATGGGCTGCCTGGTTTTGAACTCTAGCCCCAGCCCTTACTCGCTATGTGAGCAAGTGACTTAAGCCGTTGCTTCCTCATCTGTAAAATGGGCATGATTTTATTAGGATTGTTGTGAGGGACAAATGGAAACGGTTCTTAAAGTAGTGCCTGGCACATAAGTACTCAAGAAACACCAGCAATTTTATATGATTATTAATAGCATTGTTAATGTGGTCTGGTTTCTGTAAGGGGAGTGATGGAGAATAAAGTTGAGTTTAGGGTGTATGGAAAGATTTAAAAGTCGAGCTAAGAAATTGGGATTCAAGGAACCAACTTTTGAGTGAAAAGTCCCAAGAGGCCATTTTATTCAACCCACTCAAGTAACAGAAGGAAAATCAGGGGCTCAGGACAAGGATGTAGCTCGTTCAAGGTCCTGCTGTGGCCGAACTGTAACCAGGAAGAAATCTTGGACGGTAAGTCAACAGACTCTCAGTGAGAAGGCTTCCCTTCCAGAAATCTCCCAGATTACATCTCCATTGATGGTGTTGAGAATCCTTCCAAAGGATCTTAAAAGACAACTTTCATATTCATAAGCAAACACCTGAAGCCCACGTAGAACTATTCACACTTTAGTATGAATTAGTTCATTGGAAGATTTTCAGTGTGCTAGCTAGCTGAGAGCAGGGAACTGCTGGGTAGGTCAAGGGGCAGATAAATTGTGATTCAGGGTAGAATGTAGAACCTGGAGCCCTTCTAAGTCATCTCCAGTGTGCCTGGAGGTGGGGTTGCTGGGGAGCCAGAAGCTAGACTGAAGACCCCACCATTCCATTTCCCAGGGACATCAAATATATACCTCTCTAAGAGCCAAGGTTTTCATAATTTGGAACCTACTCAGCTTTGGGCAGAGATTCCTCATCCTTCCTGACCACTCAGAACCAAAAACTGCTCAAAAAGCTTGGCCAGTGGTATCTTAACCTCAGGGGCCCATTTACAAATAGACCCAGTGCATTGGGTTCAACCATTTCCCCCACCCACAGTATCTCTGGGTTACAGCAGTATTACGTTCATTTTTTCAGATCTGCCCCCGACCGGAAAGGACCTTGGGCAATTTATAAGGATATGTTAAACCAAACAAGATGGTCTCCCCACCACTCTCCCTCCCCCGCCACCCCTTTAAGGAGCAAAGGAAGGAAAGGAAACAAGGGTGGGGTAGAATGTTCAATTAGAACTCGGGCTACAGAGTGCGGACCATCAATTCATTTAGCTCGTTTAACAATGGGCTATATCTGACTCCATCCAGGGGTTGATTCTGGCCTTTCTGGAAGCTTAGATGGAATCTGCTTCTTTAACCCTCTAAACACCATCATTGTTATTTCTAATAATAAAGAAACAGTGAGGGCTTCCCTGGTGGCGCAGTGGTTGAGAGTCCGCCTGCCGATGCAGGGGACACGGGTTCGTGCCCCGGTCCGGGAAGATCCCACATGCTGCGGAGTGGCTGGGCCCGTGAGCCATGGCCGCTGAGCCTGCGTGTCTGGAGCCTGTGCTCCGCAATGGGAGAGGCCACAACAGTGAGAGGCCCGCGTACCGCAAAAAAAAAAAAAAAAAAAAAGAAACAGTGAGGCAGAGGTCTATCTGTTCCCTCAATCAACTCAACAGTCATCAAGGAACCTCCCCTGCTCCTGCCCCTTTGAGGGGGCTGCCTCCAAATAGGCTCTTTATTTGGACCAATAGTTTATCCATTTAGTGCGTATTTGTAAGATGCCTACTATGTGTCAGCACTCTTCTGGGCTTTGGGGGATGCAAGGCTTAACCAAACAGTCCCAGGTCTTCCCCTCATAGAGCTTGCCATTGAGTGGGTGCTTGGCACAATATCTATTAAAATTCAAAATGCTGAGAAGTTCTCCAGGACCCTGCCGTCTCTGAATGCAACAAAGACACTTTGGAGAGGGGAGTGGATCAGTCAGGGTCCAGCCAGGAAAACACGAACTCAAGTGTTTTCAACAGAGGGGGATGAATGCAGGGAATTGATTACAGCTAGAGGAAGAGTCGAGATGCCAAGCAGGGAACGGTGAGGTAACTTGGATAACTTGTGTTTCCCGAGCCCTGGGACCAGGGTCACCCAGTGGAAGCTGCAGCCATGCCAGGCTGTCTGGAGGGAGCCTGCGTCACAGAGAAGATGCGGTTTCTCCTGAAAGCCACTTGAGGGAGAGAGAGAACACTCTGGGTGAAATACCCTGGCTTTTCCCTTCCCTCACCCTCCAGACTCCCACCAGGACCTCCTTGCAGCTAACTGAGGCCGGTTTTTACACGAGTCTGAGACCACAGTCAGCCTGCAGAGTCAGTACTGCCCTCACCCCATTATGGAGCGGAGCAGAGGAAGGGCAAACAATAGATGTGTTTACAAAGCAGGCCTCTGGCCACGGAGGGAACCCCCTGGCAACATTTTATATGAGAGCCCAGAATATAAACTGACCCTCATGGTCGGGGTAATAACAAGATTCAATGCCAGGTTCTCCTGGAATCATCATCATCATCATCATCATCTATCACCACCGCAGATAGAGAGCCTTCTATGGGTAGAATCCTTCCCCAACTTTCAATATGTATGTATATATGCTTACCCAAAGAGATTCTATTTGGGGCCATTTTATAGATGAGAAAACTGAGGCTGAGAGAAAGCAGCTCACTTGCCCAGGGTCTTGTAGTGAGCAAGAGGTAGGACCAGAATTTGAATTGCAGTCTGACTCCATGTCCTATACCTTTGACCATGGAGCCCTGACCCACCGAGGCTCCTGGGGCAGTGGGCTCTGGAGCTAAGCCCGTCTCAGGGCATGGGGAATCCTTGGGAAGAAAAGGCAGTTCTCTGAGGGCTCAGGGCTCAGACCCAGCCCTGGAGGAAGAAGCCTCCTCTGGACCCTTCCTTCCCCACCCACACACACCAAGTAAGATCTGAATGTCAGGGGCCGGCAAAAGGCCCGGGGAACAGGCCAACAAGCGGTTGGCAAGACCACAGCCCTGTAGCCCAGAAGGTTGGAGCCGGTGACTCAAAGGTCAGTGCATGCTCATTTCAAGATGTGTAGTGTGTGTCCCAGGGCCAGAAAATGCTCACCATGCCCTCGTGCTCTGCCCATTTGATATCAGATGGGGTTGGCGCTACCTGGGACTTTTCTGGCTGGTCCTGCTTGTGGGGTCTCTAGCTCTTGCTCTGAGGCTGCCTGGTGCCAACAGAATGCCTGGCACTGGTGGGCTGAGAATGGCCCCTCACCCTGCTTTTGGTGCTCTAGGCAAACCCCTGTGTCTGTGTATCGTCCAAATTGGGAAGGGGCTGGGAACAGCCAGCGAGCATCCAGCCATAGCAGGTCAGACACTTCTTTGAGGACACGTTCCCCTGACCCTGTAATGGCAGTCCTCAGTCATTCCTGGATGCTGGGTATAAGCTGCGTCTTCTTGAGAATGTCAGATTGTCAAAAGGAGAAAAGCCAGGGCTTCCCTGGTGGCGCAGTGGTTGAGAGTCCGCCTGCCGATGCAGGGGACGTGGGTTTGTGCCCTGGTCCAGGAGGATCCCACATGCCACGGAGCGGCTGGGCCCGTGAGCCATGGCCACTGGGCCTGCGCGTCCGGAGCCTGTGCTTCGCAACGGGAGGGGCCACAGCAGTGAGAGGCCCGCGTACCGCAAAAAAAAAAAAAAAAAGGAAAAAACCAAATAAAGATGGGGAGTCAGCCAAATAAAGCGGGGCTCTGGGGTGATGGGGTGAGTCTTCTTCGAGGGCCATGTCACTGAGTTTCTGATGTGGCTTTCACACTTTGTAATAGGCCTCCGTATGTTACAGTGTTGGTGGCCTGGGATTCTGGTTTTATCACTCCCTAATCTCAGTTTAATTGCTGTGGTCAATTTACCCTGCACATAATAACCCACAGCTTGGTATATTGTGTAATATGGTTGACACACACTTTGCTTTAAATGTCAGCGCTGTCTGGGCCTGGGGACTTGGCAGGCTCCCTGGGAGAGATGGCAGAGGAGTAGCGTCATCTGCTTGGTGTCTGGGATGCTGGTATGTTGGCTGCAACTTCTCTTGGCTTGAAGGCTCAGCCAGTGCCCAGCGCTGAGCTGTTGGATGGCAGTTGCCATCTCCAGACTGTATCTGAGGCCCACCCAGCCCTGATCTGCTTTCCTCTTGCTGTGTCCCTCCTAGGGGTCTATGGAGAAGGGGTGTCTGTAAGGCAGCCATCCTCAGCTTGGAATGCATGTTGCCCCCAGGCACAAATGGGAGTCCTGTAGCCCTAGTGCTTTGTGCAGGCTGGCCCTGGTCATGTGTTTGTGACCAAGACCCCAAGGGCGGCTGTTGGGTAAATATCACACTCTGGTTGAGGGATTGCAAGCAACATCAATGATGACAGCTGTGCCAAGATGGGTCTGCCCATCACTCTCCTGTGGTTGGACTCAACCAGCAAACTGGATACATTTTTGCTACCCACTCGACTTCCATTCCTTCTGCTTCTAATGGACTAAATGATTAAATTGGATGGACTAAAACTGATGGAACTCCCGAGGTGGCCTCCCAGTTCACCCTCCACTGCAACTTTTTATGGAAGTTGCACTTTCATCCACAGGACAAAGGCACCCAGAAGTGTTGTTTGTCCTGGGTGTTCCTGCCTCATTGGCAGGACCCCTGACCTAAGCTGGGCCAATCAGCTTCTCTCTCCTGGAGAAATTCAAGATGAAGAGACAGCATAGTGGTGTCTGAAGGTGTCTAAAATGATAACTCATAGACCTGGGAGCCATGGGGCAGCCATACTTTGCCTCTGGACCAGATTGCAAAGGAAGTAGAGTGAAATGTACGGAGATACAGATGCTCCTCCGGACGTCTCTATAGCTCCAGTCCCAAAGGAGCAGTCTTTTCCCGCCTTTGGCTTCCCTGAGACTCCCTGAATCCTTATGATAAATGCCCCCTTTTGGCTGAAGCAACTTGGGTTGGGTTTGTCATTTGCAACCAAGAGCTCTGCCTAAAGAAATCCAGCGAGTGCTCACCACAGAGCTGGCCAGGTAGAAGGCTCACCTGTTATTATTAAGATGTATTTAGGGTATGGTTTTCGGTGGAATGTAAACTTCTTGGGAAGGAGTCTGGTGAGGGTCACGGTGGCTTTGAGTACCGGAGATTTGTCCCTAGGGTTGGCATGTCCCCTGAGCTCCTCACCTTGGTTGGGTTTCTCCTTTCATCCTTGACATGGAGGGTGCAGCTGGAATCTGGGGTCTGTGCCCCAGACTCAGCCTGGGGCATTGGCCCCAGTCTTGGGTCTGGTCCCACTATCCAGGGGAGGCCAGCCCCTTCCAGGCTGTTTGGGAAAGTCATGCTTACCCAGGAGTACCTGACAGCCAATCTGGGAGCATCTTCTCCACGGGCATTTTCCTTTTGGGTTCAGCCCTGGGGACCACCTCTGCGATGCTGTCAGCCTGATCCCCTGCACCCCAAGACAGCCTATCTATCCTTCAGGTAGGCAGACACAGTGTCTAGGCCCATGGTACTTCTAGGGGTGCACAAAAACGTCTTAATATCAGTTTCATTTTAAAATCAGAAGGAAATTGAAAATAGTGGTAATAAATATATAATAATGACTCCAGACTCAATTCAATTGGTTTTATACCAACATCATTAAAAAATATGTTTTAATTTTTAATTTTTTTTTTTTATGGAGGAAGAGGCTCACAGGGTTAGAGTGTCTAAAGCCACCAACAGCATCATAACGTGGTCCTGCCCACAACACTATTCCTAAGCGTATGTGGAGGTTCCAGCTTCCTGAGAACCCCAGGTGGAGCCCACAACCAAAGTGAGTAGATGTACCATGGATTGTTTAGGGGGGTCTACAGGGAGGGCAATGACCCCAAGTGTCTCTGCTGCTCTGGCTCGCATCTCCCAGTCTTGTCTGCCCTGTACAGCTGGGCTGGGCTGAGGGGATGGGCCACCTGCTCTGGGGTCATTACTTTTCCCACCTGGATTGAGCTCCAAGTTTAGCCAAGCAGAGGCCTGAGCCCAGGGCAGAGGCTCAGCCTTGTCTGAAGACTCTGCATTCTTAACCTGGAGGGACAATCACCCCAAAGGTATGAACACTGGCCCTTATAGACAGTCAGGAACTTGAACTCTGCCGTGGCCTCTTGCAGGCAGGAACCAGGCAGCATCCTGCTTCCTCTTCTTCCCAAAGACAACAGAACATCATGAGAGCTACCAAGTGCCAGGCTCATCCCAGGCATCATCTCATTGAGTTACACCAGAAGCCCTACAAGGAGGCTATTTTTTTTTTATTATTATTATTTTTTGCGGTACGCAGGCCTCTCACTGTTGTGGCCTCTCCCATTGCGGAGCACAGGCTCCGGACGCGCAGGCTCAGCGGCCATGGCTCACGGGTCCAGCTGCTCCGTGGCATGTGGGATCTTCCCGGACCGGGGCACGAACCCGTGTCCCCTGCATCATCAGGCAGACTCTCAACCACTGAGCCACCTGGGAAGCCCAAGGAGGCTACTATTATAAGCCCTATTTTATAGACCTGGAACCTGAGGCTCAGAGAGACTAAGAAGTTTAGCCAAGTTCAGAAAGCTAGTAAAGTAGCAAGTTCAGGATTTGAATTCAGATCTGCCTGACCCCAGAGCTATATCATACTTCCCTTATACCACTGCCCCCAACCAGAGGACTGGCCTCCTAGGTGGAGGGTCACGTTACCAAGGAAGCAGTGAGGTATCAAGAGGTGTTTCCAAGGTGAGGCACAAATATGGTGTCCTGGCCGTACACAGGAGACTTTGGGGTGGTACACAGAATGAACTTTTTCGGTGTATTCCATAGCTATGTGGGCATATAAGCAAACATATATAGTTGATACATCAAAATCACGATTACCTGAATAGAGTAAGGTATATAAGTTTTTCCAAGTGAGTAGATTTAAAGAAAATTATTAAGTAAATCATGGTGCAGCTGACATGGAAAAAACGAAAAACAAAATAAAACAAGAAATGCTAAATTCTAGTATATGGGAGAGAGACCTGTAGATCGTACAATGTAACCTCTGGGTTTCTTAACCACTGCGCCACCAGGGAAGTCTGCAAATAATTTTTAAGTTTAATAATTTCAGTATTGTGTAATGTGGGGAAATGGACATTTTTAAAATTCCAGTGAGAGTTTAACTTGGTTGAGGAAATTTGGCAGGATTTACTAAAATTAAAAATGTGGGGCTTCCCTGGTGGTGCAGTGGTTGAGAATCCGCCTGCCAATGCAAGCGACCCGGGTTCGAGCCCTGGTCCGGGAAGATCCCACATGCCACAGAGCAACTAAGCCCATGCACACAACTACTGAGCCCGTGCTCTAGAGCCCGTGAGCCACAACTACTGAGCCCGCATGCTGCAACTACTGAAGCCTGTGCTCCACAGCAAGAGAAGCCACAGCAATGAGAAGCCCGTGCACTGCAACGAAGAGTAGCCCCTGCTCTCCACAACTAGAGAAAGCCCGCGTGCAGCAGCGAAGACCGAACACAGCCAAAAAAATAATAATAATAAAATAAATAAATGTATTAAAAAAAAATTGTGTATGGCCATGCCCCTTGACCTAGCAATTCTACCTCTAGGTGTCCATCTACCCTAGGAAAGTACTAGCATGTGAACTAAGGACACTTTGCACAAAGATGTTCATTGCAGCATTGTTTAGTAGGCAATTAGAAACAACCTAAATGTCCATCCTGAGGCAATGGTTAAATGATGCTCTGTGGCAGCCATCACCTCCCCTGGATTTCCTTCAGGTCCCTTGTCCCCTCTGGTCAGCATGAGTTCTCACTGATGGCCAAAGGGTAGAACTCTATGTACAGATTTAGAAAATTCCCTAAGACTTTCTGTTGGTGAAAAAAACAAGAGGCAGAAAGATCCAAACATATGAAATAAACTATGTGAAAGCAACATTTCACCAACAAACAAAACTATAGAACTGGCCCAGAGCAATACCATGTATTTCCACAGATGCATGAAATCTATAGAAAAAGGTCTGGAAGGGGAACCACCAAAGGAATGATAGTAGTCACCTCTGGCCAGGGGCATGGGACTGGGGGAGGTGCTTAAGGAGATCCTGAGCTTTATATCCACTGTTTGAAAATAATTTTTACAAGTGAGTGTATTCATGTACTATTTATGTAATTAAAAGTAAATTTATTGATGGGATTGGGTGAAGGATATGTGGAGGTCTGGGATATTCTGTCAAATTTTGTATTTGCCCAAATTCTCCATCATAAAAATTTAAGAATTACAAAAATAAATTTGACATTATAAAAGTGATTCCCTTACAGAAATATTGCTCCTTCTAAGAGATCCATTTTATGTGCCTGGCTCTGCCTTCAAGATGGACCCGGCCAACTTTGGTCCCTCTCTATCATGGGCAGTGTTGACTGATGGTCTGACTCACTGAATGACTGAATGACTGAATGAATGGACTTTTCCACTGAAAGGGAGCAGAATCTACCAAACTGGAGACCTGTCTCTTGATGACGCATTTCTGGTGTTCCTGGAAGCTCCAGAGGTGACCTATATGGGCTCACTAGGAAATGTGCTTCATACTCTTCCTCAGGACTGGAGAGCTGGGTGTCCTGGGGCACTGGGTATTTCTGACAAAGAGGAAGCTTCACTACCCCTGCCCCACCCTAGTCAGCAATGTGAGATTCCTTCATCGTGGCCCAGCTGCTCCCTCACGGGGGCTAAGCCCTGGCTTATAGAAGAGGTTCCCTGGATGGTTTCTAGACTATTGAACCAGAAGAGAAAAGCTCCCATGTGTCTGAAATCCACACTGGACCCTGTTGGGAATCACCTCACACATCCCCATCATTCTCCAGTTGGGCTCAGGGCAGACACCGGTCATCCACAATGGTGATCTTTCCCATGGACGCATTACTCGGTCTCAGACTCTTGTCCCTGTGCCCTGGGGCAGCTACATTAATTGACAAGATTTAGCATGACGATTAGAATATATGTGCCACTCCTGCCTGACCTTGCCAATGAGAACCACTTTTCTCTACAGCAAGCATTTGAAAACGGAAAGGAGAGAAAGGAGGGAAGGGTGTGTGGAGTGGTCTGTGGGTGTTGGGGTGATGGTGCTGGGGAACTTGGAGGAAAGGAAGTGGGGGAACAGATGCGGAAAGGGGGCTGTGGGGCACTGGAGGCACATTGTGTGTGCACCCCAGTGCTGGGTGTCCTGGGGCATTGGGTGTTTCTGACAAAGAAAGAAGCTTCACTATATTTGTCCTATAACTGGTACAAATGTCCAGTTATAATACGGTGGATGGTAAGAGCTGTAAGAGAGACAGAGGTCCTTGAGTATTCATTTTTGGATAATCCCATGTTGTAAGCATCTTAACACACATGACTTAATACAACTCAAATTAACTGCGAACTGAAATCAACAGTCTTGTAAAAGACAGAGGGTCTCACAAAGCTGATGAAAGTGAACTTGGAGAACTTCTTGGAGTCATTCTCAAAGCCAGAGTTCAAAGAGGACCTGGCAGCAGAGGTGGAGCAGTTGGCAAAAGAAAAAGGAAAATGAACAGGGATGATGACGTGGTAAGGGCTTTGCAAGAGGATGAGTTGAATATCAAGGTGTTGAGTGTTTCTTGAGAAAATGAATGAAATCCTCTGATGTGTTCACAAGATGGACTTTTAAAATAATCACGCTGTCAAAGTCAAACATGCAGAGAAAACCGTCGGATTGACTCCTTGTACAATTTTATAGGAACTGTGGCTAAGAACATGAGTGGCTTTTTGTTAGTTCTCAAAATGAACGCACAGTTGTAATTATAGCCTAGATGTGGTTAAACATCGAATAAATGTATTGGAAATCTTTCATTTATCTCAAGGTAAATTCTAAACGAAACCCTTTTACATTACTAACACATGATTTTGTTTGTGATTATTTTTTTAAAAAGATGTTTTAATTGTGAATATTTTTAGCTTTGTTATTTTATTTTTTTTAATTTATTTTGTTTTTGATGTGGACCATTTTTAAAGTCTTTACTGAATTTGTTACCACATTGCTTCTGCTTTATGTTTTGGCTTTTTGGTCCCGAGGCATGTGGGATCCCAGCTCTCCGACCAGGGACTGAACCTGCACCCCCTGCATTGGAAGGCGAAGTCTTAACCACGGGACCGCCAGGGAAGTCCCTGTTTGTGATTTTAAATGAAGTTGCTTTTGACATTTTTTTTTTCCCGATGTTTCAGAGTGTCTAACCCTGTCTGGGGAAGAAGTGGGAAGGAAGGTCCCTTGAGGAAATGAAACATGAGGAGGAGAAGTTTGCCCAATGGACAAGATGAGAGAAGGACATGTCTGGCAGAAGGCACGAGCAGAGGCTCAGAGGCACGAACGAATGAGGTGCACTTGCGGGGCAGTGAGGAGTTTGACATTGCAGGGTCCCTGAGTACAGATGACAGCAGAGGAAGGAGGTAGACCGTGGAAGATCAGGGGCCATGGTGAGAGGTTCGGACTTCATCCTGCAGGCAACGGGAAGGGATTTCAGTAGAGACGTGACATGCTCTGATTCAGCTTCTAGAAGCAGGAGGCACAGAGGAGCCTTGTGCACTAGTCTGGACTTCCCCAGTGAAGATGCAGCACCACTGCATGTCACTCACCCTGTGTGAGGTGAGCAGTAACTCATTTGATCCTCACCATAATCCTGAGAGGAACAGAGAGGTTAAAGAATTGCCCAAGGTCACACAGCGAGCAAACTGCAAGAGCTGGGTTTCGGACTCAGGCCTGTGCTCTTAACCTGTTTGCTCCATCTACTCACCAGGTAGGCGGGCTCTCCTATATACATTTTCAAAGTGTATATGGACTTGCTTCTGTAGTAGATATATTTATTCAGAAAGACAGCCCTCATTGTTATAAATGAAAAAGCAAATTATTTTCTAGTGCACATTATATATCTATCTGTCTATTAAAAATAAAGCATTTGCCCATGCTGGGGTCTAATGAGAGGTGAGTGTGTGAACTAAGGCAGTGGCCCTAGCCAGAGAAGGAGGGGGCCCCCGGGAACACATTTAAGAGGTTGTGGTGACAGGACGATGTACTGAGTGGCTGGAATGGGGTGAGGGGTCACCTCGACACACCTGAGGTCTGGGTGACTAGTGGTGCCATTCGTTACCTGGGGGTGTGAGCGTTACAAGAAGTTCTCCCGGGCGCGTTAAAATTAAAATCCTAAATCCAGTGCTTTGAGGGGTAGGTTACATCAAAGATAGTAGGATGGGATGGGGTAAAGGACTTGGTCACTGGGGGACTTCCTGGACGAGGCAGGAAGGACTCTGGCTCAGGACACTGGGCCCTGGACCAGGACGGTACCATTAACATTGCGGGGAAATGGAAATTCCCAGTGAAGGAGGCAAAAGAGCAGAGGGCAGGCGGGACAGGCGGCTCTCCACGGGGCCAAGTGCGCGGTCCCAGCGCAGCCCGTAACCGGAGCCCTGGAAGAGCATCAGGAACGTGACATCAGGGTGGCATTTGCAGCCCCGCCCCGACAGGTGGGCGGAGCATTTATGACTTGAATAATTTCAGCTGAGGGTGGGAGGTGAGCCAGGGTAACAGGAGTCCCGGCTCCTCTCCCAGGGCACCTAGCCCTTTCCCATCTCCCTCTTAACTCTCCCCACTCCAAGTAAAGCAAGGCCTTTCTCCCCTCCTGTTGTCTTTTGTTTCTGCGGCGGAAAATGTGAAAGCCCGGCATATTGGATTTCTTTTTAGCACACCGATAAGGCAGAGGAAACATCTGTGGCTTGAGACAAAATGTGTGAAAGATGGGGGGCCGGGGTGGGGATAGAAGTCTTCTGTCTTGAAGAACGTTTTATCTCCTTGCTAGACACCTCCTTTATTAAAAGGAAATTTATCGGTTGAAATGGGAACCTGAACGTAGAGGAGACAGAGGTTTAAATCCAAGAGGAGGGAATTCAAAATAAATAAAAAAGGAAATCCTGAAAAGTCACACTTCCAGAAGCAGATGCAGACACATTTGTTTCGGTTTCCTAGACTTTTTCTCCGCCATCCAGCTCAAAGAGCTCCAGCACCTGTGATCCACACCTCAGATTTATTATCAGTTTCCAGGGACCAGCCGAACAGCTTCACCCCCAGCCTCTTAATAAATCAGGCACTGAAAGCGGTTCAGATGAGAAACTGATAGAAAAGGCCTGAACCCCAGAGGCATCGAGCTCTCAAGTCCCTGAGTCTCGCCATTTGCCCTTTTGCATAATCCCAAAGAGAGAAAAGATCTGGGAGAGGATAGGATTTGGTGTTGTCTGGAGTTAGCCCAGAAGTCAGAGATGGCTGTGTTCTGCAGCATCCTTCCCCTGCCCCACTCCCGGCTTGCTGTGGTCCAGGCTCTGGGATTAGGTTGAATCCAAGGAGCGGTAACCCAGTTGTGCCAGGCTGCTGGGTTGGACGGGAGCCTCCAGCTTCAGGAGGGAAATGCCCTGCTTCAAAATAGCCACAGCACACTCTGTAAGTGGGCCATTTGTTGTTGATATGTTAGAAGTTTCATCAAACCTCTGGGCATATTTATACAATTAGAGCAGCAAGTGAGAGAAAACAGCACAGTGACAAATTGGGCTCGTGCACTCTGATTAACTTGTTAAGCTAAATAGATGGCGTAGGAAACGCGCCCCGTTTGAATTTGCGAAATTGCTTCTCATCAAGATAGATGCCTGCTGGGCCAGTCGGGGGGGGGGGAGGGCAGCTGGTACACGCTTTGGCTGGAATTCGACGCAGGTCCAGAAGGAAAGGCGAAACCATCCGCTGACTCCAAACAAAAGGACAAATCTCCTTCGCCGTCGCCAGGCAGGGCTGCTTTGTCCAAAGCCTGGACCATATTATCAAGTCCTGTTGCCCCAGAACCCAGGCAGCAAGCTGACTCCTGTCACCCAATGTTCTTTGGGTTCTCGGTTTTTATGAGCAAGATGATGGGTAGAAAAACAAGAGGGCGTGGAGTTTTAGTTTAAAAACCCTGTAGACCCAGCTTTCATCTTCCACGTCTTCAGCCACTGTGGGTGGACCCCATGCCCTGCAGAGTTGAATTCTGTCCAAACCTAACAAATAGAAGCAAACATTTATTACATACTTACTCTGCGCTGAGATAAATGCTAAATGCTTTTGAGTCAATTATGTTATTAAAGCCTCACGATGACTCTATGGCAAAGGTGCTAGTATTATTCCCATTTTCCAAATGAGGTCAGATAAAGGTCCATGGTAGGGCACAGTGAAGCTGGCAAAGGGCAGGGCTGGGACTTGAACCTGGTGAGTCTGGTTCCCGAGCCTGCGATGTTCATTTCACACTGTGTTGCCTGCATCAGGACTATGGGAACCCTCAGGCCCTTCAGAGGACTCCCAGGCCCTTCAAAGACCCTATAGGGTCTGAAACATCCTTTTAACACATCAAAGAGGTTGAGCCAACTTACAAATTATTTATAAAATACAAATAGCACAATGTTTGAAAATTGGTATGTACAGAGATTGTCTCCCAATCTAGAAAACTAGATTAATCAATTCGCCTTATGCCTTGACCATTCTGATGCTTAAGAGGAGAATGGAATTTACAACATGTCAACTCCACCAATAATAGTAATAGCTGATAATAATGGTAATAGCTAATCTTACAGCACCTGTAGCACCCATGCTATGTGTCTGGCCCCCCTACTTTGCCTGTGTCAACTCAATCTTTACAGCAACCCTCTGAGATAGGTGCTATTTTTTAAACCCATTTTCCAGATGAGGAAACTGAAGCACTGGAGGTTAAATAAATTCTGAAGGTCACACCATTGCAATAGGATGCAGACAGCAGCCATCTGGAGTCCATATCCAGACAACCATGGAAACATTGTGTCCTGCCAACAGGGCCGTCTTGGGCACCAGGTAAAGCCCTCCCCTTTTCACTGCTGGGAGATGGTCCTTGGGGCCTGATCAGGCTGTGTCTTGCACTCTGGGAAGGTGACACATCCTCCTTGGTTCTGGAGGAACCCGCTTCCTTTTCTAACCGGTGACCTCACTGTCCGCTCCTTTTTCCTCTGCTGGGTGAGCTGGGACAGCGGGTGTGGTCCCTCAGGCACTGCCCAGCCAGAGCAGGACATGGCTCTTTGGCTCCTACCCCCTTTGGAGCGTGGCTCTACAGCATGTGGAGCTAGAATGACAGGAACCTGGTAAATGGGGGCACAGAATTGTGCTTGTCCACTGGACCGGGGACTCCTGTGAACAGGGCCTCTGACGATGGGCTGGGGCTAGTGCTCTGGTTGGCACCTAGGATAGCAAGAGTCACATCGTTTTCTTGCAGGGTGACAGGCCCAGGCCTGCCTAGGTTGGGACAGATATGTGTGCGTCGTAGAAGGTGGGGCCCGACTTTTTCAAGAGACTTCTGAAAGAGAGGTGATTCATCTTCTCTTGAAGGAGATAAAGGACCTCTTGGAGGTCATCATTTGCCACTGGCGATCTAGGACTTTAGCAGGTCACTCATTCATTCATTCACCCATTCAACAAGTCTACAGTGGCAGCTGTGTGATGCATGGGGGGCACAGAGGTAAAGAGCACAGTTAAAGTCCCTTAGGAGTGAATGATCTAGGCTAGGATAAGGCAGAAGGTTATATTATCACATGAATAAATGCAAATTTGTTCATCTGGGATGAGAGCTACAGAGGAAAGCAACCTAGTGCTTTGGGACCCTGTAGGGAAGAAAGACCTGGTCAGAAAAGTCAGGAGAACTTCTGTGAGGAAGAGAAACTGGCTCTGAGATCTGGATCATGAGAAGAACTCGCTGCATGAGGGAGAGATGCGAAAGGAAAAACACTCCTGGTGGAGGGAACTGCAGGTGCAAAGGCCCTGTGGCAGAGAGGACATGGCAGATGCAAGGGCCTCAAGAGGCTGGGGTGGCTGGAGTACAGAGTGTGGGAATGGGTCTGGAGAATCAGCAGGGCCCTCACTAGACTGGGCCTTGCTGGCCCTGTTAAGGCCATGGAAGCAGTTGGTTTTCATCAAAGAAACAAAGAGAAACTATTGAATGGTTTTAAGCATGCAGATGGGAGAGGAAGGTAAACATGGAGAGAGGGCTGTGACACACCCATTTGTGTTTGGCAAAGATCACAGTGACCCAAACTCATCTCTTCGTGTCAGAGCTTTGAGAAAGGGCTGGGTGTTTCCAACATGGAAGTCACAAGGGTGAGACTCCGGGTATATGGAGCCTAGGAGAAAACCCAAGTAGGAAAACAATCAATTATCTAAGTAGTTTTTTTGGGGGGCCTTCATTTTTAGGCACAAAATCTAGCAGACTGGGAACACAGTGTTGGGGTACGCAGGACCGCACTTAATAGCATTTAGGGTGGAGCCTTCCTCACCTGCAGCAATAGAAGTTCATCCTAATGACCCCAAGGCTATCCAGAAAAGATAAAATTATAGTGAGTATTATTTGTTTTGGAAAATAATGAACAACGTATTACATTGCAGGTATATCCCCCCACTCCCAGTGATGGTTAAAATAAAAAAGAAATTGATGCTAAAGGAATACATCACATGACTTCTAAAACGTTCCATCATGACCTGTCCTTTGAGCAGATAGCCAAGCCTGATTGTACTACAAGCATATTGATTAACTCAAGAGATTCTTAACTTAGCAGCAAGGAAGTGGAGCGCTCCTGTAACAAAGATCTGTACAGGTGGAAGTGGCTTCGGCATTGAATCATGGATAAAAGCTGGAAGAATTTTGAGGCACAGGAGAGAAAAAGCCCACATCATCTTAATCGGACTGTCGGTAGAAATATGGACATTCGAATCTCTTCTGGTGAGGGTTCAGAAGAGGAGAAACATACAAAGGAGAAGGCCATATGAAGACAGAGGCAGAGATTGGAGAGATGCAGCCACAAGCCAAAGAATGCTGGCAGCCTCCAGAGCTGGAAGAGGCAAGGAAAGGATTCTCCCCTAGAGCCTCCAGAGGGAGTACGGTCCTGCCCACTCTTTAATCTCAGCCTAATGATACTAGTTTTAGACTCTGGCCTCCAAAACTTGAGAGAATAAATTTCTGTTGTTTTTGAGCCAGCAAGTTTGTGGTAATTTGTTACACCAGCCGCAGGGAACGAATACATTCTGAGTAACATTTACTTCATATGCCACAACATCCGTGATTTCACATTGCTGGTGCATCCTCATCCTTCTCAGCTCAGACCAATAGGCACCTCCTGAACTGGGGCTCCCCAGCCGCCCTAGCCCGATCAGTTAACCTGCTTGTTAACCTGCAACACACTTAAACTCTCAAGCCTAACTTCTTTCCTTAGTTTGTGTACTTGTATTTTGTCTGCCTTCCTCCCATCAGAATATGAACTCCAGGCAATCAGGGACTGTGGCATCCTGTTCCCTGCTAAACCCTCAACACCTAGCAGAAGCCTGGAGCAGAGTGAACATTCCTTGAAAAGTTTGCTGAATGAATAAACGACCTTTCGCAGTGTCCTGGAGGCCCCCTGAGTTTGACTGGTATTAATAGGACTGGTCCTCTCGCTTGCCTTCATCAACAGGTATTGATGGCTATTTAAATTCTTATTTTGGATCCTTCGTCCATCCCAGGATGTGAAGCTGTTTAATATTCATTCATTCATTCACTCATTCAATAAATATTTATTTATTCGGGCTTATTATGTGTGAGGCAGTCCACTGATGATTCCTAATTGGGCTATTTTTTCCCCTGTTGAATTTCAATTGAGAAAGAAAAGCAATTGCAGCATTTTTCAAGGCAAAACAAGCCATATAACAACCACAAACCGCAAACAACAAAACAATCTTTCATGAGGCTAATTAGTCCTAAGCCTTAAAAAAAAGAATAATTGCCGATTCTGGAGCAGTCTTTGAAGGCTTTTTGCACTGAATAGTAATCAGGAAACTTCAGCCTTCACAAGGCAGGGGCTCAGAGCAAAACAAGGCACTTTAGGGTTGTGTACTTTCTGTAACTTTGATTTGGCTGAATTTTCTTCTGATAAGGAAATTTTAAGGACATTGATGGGCAAGGGAAGCACATTCATTGCACACACTGATTCTTTCAACAGGCTTCATGATATACAACCAGTCTCATAATCAGAAGTGTTTCTTTCTGTTTCAAACCCAGAAGGGTAGCTGACATCTTTTATCAAAAAGACAGACAATTCTTATCCCCTGACAATTCCAGATTATGGATCCCAGGAGGCTCTCCTTACACTGGTATTTTATCACTGGAATCAGAGCGACTGCTGTTTATTTTCTGAGCCTCCACGTAGTTTTCAAGGTGTTGCCAGCAGGGCCTGGGCTGACAGTGACACGTGTTATTGTCACATTGCTAGATCTGAAAGAAAACACCAGATAAATAAATATCAGTGTTTCCTTGGATCTCTTTTTGCTATCATGGGCACCGGAGGCACTGGCATTTGTTAATTCACATATCTTCCCTGTTTGGTGAGGCAATGTTTCCTTTCATTACTGGAGTCGGGGAGGAAGGTGGCGGCCCAGGCTGGCAGCCTGGCATGGACTGGGACGGCCATTTGATCTGGACGAGGGGCAGAGGGGAAGATGGCCTCTGGATAAAGTTCCATCCACCGAGAGGGGCGGAGTCTGGCTGCAGGACTGTCTTCTTATGCCTCCCTCACGCGGGTAGGTTATCTTGCAGTGCGCTCAGAATCAGGTGACGTGAGCTGGGGTCCCAGTCGGACAGGCTGCTTAACCTCCGAGCCTCTGCTTCTCTGTCTGTAGAACTGGATACTGGGACCCTCTGCTGTCCCTCCTAGGTTGCTGAGAGACCCACAGAAGAGGGAAGTGCCCACCTCCAGCCAGACGGACTCCTCATTTCCCCCAGACCCTCTGCTTCCTCCCCACTCTGCCCTGTTCTCTCCTCTGGATCACATCTCCCTCCACCTTTTGCCTTTTTTAGATCTCCTTATCCTAGATCAAGGGATGACGTCAACAACCTACGGCCCGTGGGCCACATCTGGCCTGCTGCCTGATTTTGGAAATACAGTTTTCCTGGAACGCAGCCATGCCTGTTCATTTACATATTGTCTGTGGCTGCCTTTGTGCAGCAGTGGCCGAGCTGAGTAGTTGCAACACAGAGCGTATGGCCCACAAAGCCTAAAATCTGTACTATCTGGCCCTTCACAGAGGTTTGTCTGTTCTTTATGTTCTCCTAGACATCAATCACTCTGATTCCACTCATCCTTGAAGACCCAGCTTGAGTTCTTGATCTGCTTGGCATCCCATGGCTTGTTCATCGGTTTTATACGCAAAAAGTTTCCCATGATCAAATACATTTGGGAAATCCTAAGTTAAAGAACCATAAGCAGCCTTCTTTACTAACTGCAGAACCTATCAGTGCATTTAATGTGCTGGTGTGCACTGGAAATCCCTGAGAGGGGAATGTGGTAGGCAACATTTCTCAGATGTGTTTCTCTATTGGGCTACTGAGTGTTGAAGAGCTTGACCCATCTTGTCTAATTATTCTGTCTCTCTGGGTGATGCAATCTGCTAGTATGTCTTTAGAATATATTGTGTTTTTATCTGAAATGTACATTTTTAGCCTGGATCTCTCCCCTGGACTCCAGACACTGCACTCCCTTTACAACTGTCTAACAGACACCTTAGACTTACAATGCTCCAAATGTACCTGTTCTTCTCCCATCATTATCCTTCTTAGGAAGTGGCAACACCATTCAGCAGTTGCTGGGGCCAAAAATCTAGCACTCATTTTTTTTTTTTTTTTTTTTTTTTTTGCGTTACACGGACCTCTCACTGTTGTGGCCTCTCCCGTTGCGGAGTACAGGCTCCGGACACGCAGGCTCAGCAGCCATGGCTCACAGGCCCAGCCGCTCTGCGGCATGTGGGATCTTCGCGGACTGGGGCACGAACCCGTGTCCCCTGCATCGGCAGGCAGACTCTCAACCACTGCGCCACCAGGGAAGCCCTCTACCACTCTTCTTGACTCCCTTCATCCTCTCACACTTTCTCTAATCCATCAGCATGACTGTCCTCTCTAACTTCAAAAGGCATCCTGTATAGGACCACTTCTCACCAACTGCACAGTGACCAGCCAACTCCAAGCCACCAACATCTGTTGGCTGGATTCCTGCAACAGCCTACAAATTGGGCTCTCTGCTTCTGTTCTTGCCCTCTCTGGTTCATCCTCTGCACAGCAGACAGAGTGATACTTCTGAAACTCTAATCTAATCACTTATTTCCCTGGCTTAAACTACTTTAAGGAAAATATTTCTGTTCCAACTAGAATAAAATACAAACGTCTCCAGTGGCTTTCCAGGCCCTGGATAATCAGGCCTTCACCTACGTCTCCCTCTGGCCTAGTTTACCGGCAAACCCAGTAACCCCAGGGCCTTTGCACATGTTAATCTTTCTTCTAGGAAAGCTCATTCCATTTCCCTCCCCCATCTTTTCAAGGCCTCTTCTGACTCTTCATTGTCATCTAGGTCATTAGACCCTCAGAAAGGCCCTTACTGACCAAACCAAAGAATACTCAATTTCATTGTATCAAGTTATTCTAGCTTATCATCTTCATAGCTCTTACTGAAACCCCAAATTATCTTATCTATTGTTTTCATGCTTATTTTCTGTCTTCCACTGAGTACAAGCTTCATGAGCGGGAGAACCAAGACTGTGTTTCCTTTTCCACCACTAGGGATCCAGCCTAAGACAGTCCCAGGCACACAGTGGCTGTTTGACAATCACCGCTTGTTGACAGACTGACCCATAATCTCCTTAATCCTCAGAGTACCCTGTGTATTAGCATTTAGATTATTGTTATAACAACAAGCTAGAACATCTGACATTCGTTGAGGGCTACTTGCCAGGCACTGTGCTAAATGCTTTTCTCTGGTTATTTCATGCCGTTCTTCCAATTAACCTATAAAGCCTATGAGCAGGTATCATTTTTATTTCCATTTCACAGGTGAGGAAACTGAGGCACAGAGCAATTAAGTTGCTTGCCTAAGATTGCACATCTGGTCATTGACGGGGCCTGGACACTGACCTGGATCTGATTCCAGATCTGTGATTATGGGCAACATTGGGGCTGCAGCTGCCACATTACAGGGGTTGGCATTTGAGCCTCTAGGAAAAAGGTTTATAGGGGCCTGAGAGCATCACAACCAGGTTCATCTCTGACTGTGCCTTCTGATTTGAGCAGGGGCTTCACTATCTTACGTGCACGTTACTTAGTTGGGTCAAGAAACTGTATAGCACAGGGAACTATATTTAATATCCTGTGGTAAACCATAATGGAAAAGAATATGAAAAAGAATGTATATATGTATAACTGAATCACTTTGCTGTACAGCAGAAATTAACACAGCATTGTAAATCAACTATACTTCAATAAAATAAAATTTAAAAAAAAACCGTATTCTCATCAGGAACAACCAGGTGTGTGTTTCACCTTGCATAAAAATTGGTTCTACTCTGCCTATCGTTCATGAACTAATAGTTATAAAGCGCTTACAACAGTGCTGGCCCATAATAAACGCTTTATAATTTTTTGTTAAATAAATAGCTATATGTAGCTGAAGGGCTTTGTCCTTGACCGCAGGGGTGAGCAAAATCACTGACTCTCTGTGTCATCCCTCTTTCTTGCTCAGGTAGCGATTACAGGTGGCGCACCCGCATGACATTAAGTACCGTGGAATCACAGAGTCGTTCCCTCCCTCGCAGTTTACCTGGCCCGATTTTAACACCTCTCCAACACCTAGCAGAGAGTTCTCTGGGACTAACCCAAGGCCCAAAGCCTTTGGCAGGAGAAAGGATCTCTCAGGCATGTAAGAGCCTTGCTTTGTATAAGGTTGCAGACGCAGTATTTGCAAACGAAACACAATACCATTGTGTCTATTTAAATCTTGAGATTTTTATTATTATGGTAAAGTTTGCTTTATAGCAAGGGATACTGCCTTTTCATTATAGTAGTGACTTCAAGTTTTCTTTCAAAATGAATAGAAGTTAAAATTTAGTTTAAAGCACACATTTACCATATGACTCAGCAATTCTATTCCTAGGTATTTACCCAATAGAAGTGAAAGTCTGTGTTACATGCAAATGTTCTTAGCAGTCACTGTTCATAATAGCCTCAAACTGGAAACAATCCAAACGTCCATCAACAGGTGAACAGATAAAGGAACGGTGGCAACTCCATACAAAGGAGAACTACTCAATAATAAAAAGGAACAAGATATCAAGGCACACAACAGCATGATGAGTTTTAAAAGCATTGTGTTAAGTGAGAGAAGTCAGAAACAAAAGACTGCATACTCTGTGGTTCCATTTCTAAAATTTTCTCAAAAAAGGCAAATTGTTGCAGCGGTAAACCAGTGCTAGAGCTCTGGAATGGGGGAGAGGATGGATGTGAAGGGACCCGAGAGCACTTTAAGGATGATGGAAAAGGTCTGTATCTTGACCTAGAGATGGTTCCATGAGTATCTAAGTTTGTCAAAACTCATGGCATAGGCGCAAAGGAGGTGCATTTTATTGTACATAAAGCATTCCTCACTTAAGTTGATTAAGAGTATAATGGAAAAAGAGGCAAATAATAAAATAGGTGTTGTATGAAAAGGTAGAACTTGTGAAGGTGGCCAAGGGTTAGGAACTCCTGGACTAGTGTTCTGCTGCCCCGAGCAGGAGATCTATTATTATTCTTTTGTTCTTCTCCTGACTGTCATTAAAACATTCTTCAGTCATCTTTGTCACTGAATGCAATTGTAATTTTAACTGTCCACCTTTTCTTTTCTGGACTCTGGATTTTATATCTTGCTTAAGACACTGAAAAGGACTTCCTCACCCTAAAGGTATGAAGACTATTATCTCATATTATTCTCTAATGCTCCTGTAATTTTAAAAAATATGACATTTACAAATTTTTATTTTTAATGGTGGTAAAATACACGTAGCATAAAATTTACCATCTTAACCATTTTTAAGGGTACAGTTCAGCAGCGTTAAGTACACGTTACTGTGAAATCATCGTCACCAGCTAGCCATCTCCAGAATGCTTTCATCTTCCCAAAGTGAAACTCTGTTCTCATTAATCAACTGCCCATTCCCCCCTCCTCCCAAACCCTGGCTACCACCATTCTATTCAATACTTTCTGACCCTATGAATTGGACTATTCTAGGTACCTCACTTAAGTGGAATTGTACAGTGTTTGTCCTTTTGTGACTGGCTTATTTCATTTAACACAAGGTTCATACCATTTATAAAACCGTGAGATTTTTAGTCGATCTGGAATTTATTTTTGTGTGTGTATGGTGTAGGTAATGATTTAATTTTATTCCTCCCAACAAATGGTTAACCAGTTTTCCCAGCATCATTTACGGAAGAGATCTTTTTTTGTCACAATCCGTTGATAGCCACCTGTACTTTAACTGTATTCTAAGCATAAATGCATCTCTTTGGGGACCCTCTTTTCTGTTTCCATGGTCTGTTTATTCCTAACACCCTTGTGACTACTTCAGCTAAGAACTCACCCATGCCAAGTCCAGGGACTTGCTCAGGCTTAATGTCTTCTTGGCAGCCTTTCAGCTCCTCCCAAGGACTTGGGGCGCCCTACTGCCTCCCTAACGCTCTCCCATGTCTCCCTTTCCCAAGGGAGCCTAGTGTGCAGGGTTATCAGTCCAGGTATGGGTGAGGAAGCCTTTGGCCATGCGTGTCAGAGGGCACAGACCCCCCCACCCACCCAGAGACTTAAGCACCCCTATCTGCTGCAGGGCTGCGGTCACAAGGAGGTCGGCCACTGCCCTTGCCTCAGAAGGATCTGGTGGGGGACATAGGTGCTCGGGATGGTTTAATCGCTCTGCCTGCAGTGGAACTTTACCATGACCCAGTTGACTGTCAGGCAGACTTCAAGATAAGGCAAGTTAATCTTGGGTCCCCTCCAAGGACATTTGGTGCTACATGCAAAACCGAATCCTTTCGAAGTTCATTTCCGAGGAGACCCTGGAGGCAGTGGTAGAGTGCTCCCTGAATTTCTACAACGAGAGTGTGGCAATCCTGCTGGGGCCACCCCTCTGAGGCGGTGAGAGGACACAGAGGGAGCAGAACCCAGGCCCATCTGGGCAGGGCTGGTTAGCAGGTGTGCGGGCCCACAGACTTTCCGTGACTACCTGTTGGGCTGTGTTAAGCCCTTGGCCCAGTGTCCCATGGGATCCGGGCACTTCAGACTGCTTTCTTGGGGCTAGAGGTGTGGGCAGAGAGTGGGAAAAGCTGATGTTTCTATGAATCTCTTGCTGTCTAATGTCAAATGAGTCAGGTCATGCCCGCCAACGAGCTCCCTCTAGGTCTCTGGTAGGAGGCAAGAAGCTGGGCCAAGGGAGCAGAGACAAGCTGGGGGAGCATCCTCTTTCCCCACCCCTGCCTACCTCTGAGCACCAGGGAGAGCCTGGCTGAATTTCATAAAAGTCCCTTGGGCACCAGGATGGGCTGCGTTACAGGAGATGCTGGGATCGTGGGCACAGCAGGCCAGCTCTGCCAGGAGTCAGCAGGAAGGCAGACTGACAAAATAAGCTAGAAGTTCTGTGTTCCCCAAGGTACAAGCATTCTCACGCCACCTTCCCAGGTTTCCTGTATCTTCCACTCTCTGCACGGGTCTTAACATTTTACGCATAGACACACACACACACACACACACACATTCATAAATACCTAGAGACAAATGACAAGGAAAACACGATGATCCAAAACCTATGGGATGCAGCAAAAGCAGTTCTAAGAGGGAAGTTTATAGTGATACAAGCCTACCTCAGGAAACCAGAAAGATCTCAAATAAGCAACCTAACCATACACCTAAAGGAACTAGAGAAAGAAGAACAAACAAAACCCAAAGTTAGTAGAAGGAAAGAAATCATAAAGAATCAGGGCAGAAATAGAAACTAAAAACAAAAACAATAGAAAAGATCAATGAAACTAAAAGCTGGTTCTTTGAAAAGATAAACAAACTTGATAAAATTTTAGCCGGACTCATAAAAAAAAAAAAAAAAAGGGGGAGGGCCCAAATCAGTTAAATCAGAAATGAAAAAGGAGAAGTTACAAGTGACACCACAGAAATACAAAGGATCATGAGAGACTACTATGAGCAACTGTATGCCAACATAGAAGAAACGGACAAATTCTTAGAAAGGTACAATCTCCCAAGATTCAACCAGGAAGAAATAGAAAAGATGAACATATTCAAATGCCTTTTTAAGGTAAGTAATTTTAACATTTTTATAAGCAATAATATCTGTGATATAGTAATAATCAATATCACTCAGAGAACACTTATGATATGCCAGGCATTGCTGGAAGTGCTTTAAATATATTGACCTAGTCAATATCAACTTTCATTTCCCCCCATTTAGCACATGAGGATGCTGAAGCACAGAAAGGTAAGTATAGTCACTTGCCCAAGGTCATGCTAATAGGCTGCCTCTCAAATCATGGACCAAATATGGACCATGCTGATCTTTTTCCCCAAGTCACATTAATGAATCCCCAAGAATATATATATGTATGTATATCTCGAAGTAAGAAATGTTCATCTGTATATCAGCAGGTTCTTTCTGCAAACCCCCATTTCGTGGACATCCACTAAAGCACGGCTCTTCTGGGAGGGATAATGCATGTTCCCAGTCAATGTTGGAGCTGGGATGGCTCCTTCCCGTGGATGATGAGACCAGCAAGACCACCATCCTCCTGACACACCCTGCCCACCTTGGCTCTGTCAGCTTCATATATGTTTGTACCCAGTGGCTACCTCCCAGCCACCACGGGGATCTGGGGTAAGTGTGTTGGGCAGGAGGGTAGAAGGAAAGAAAAGTCTGAGGTCCATTCGCCATGGAGAATCCTGCAGAGCCTAGCAAGTCACTCCCCATTGTTTAGGTACAAAAATCACCCAATTCTGGGCTTCCCTGGTGGCACAGTGGTTGAGAGTCCGCCTGCCGATGCGGGGCACACGGGTTCATGTCCTGGTCCGGGAAGATCCCACATGCCGCGGAGCGGCTGGGCCCGTGAGCCATGGCCGCTGAGCCTGCACGTCCAGAGCCTGTGTTCCACAATGGGAGAGGCCACAACAGTGAGAGGCCTGCGTACCGCAAAAAAAAAAAAAAAATCACCCAATTCTGTCATGGTCACTTTCCTGCTGTCTGGTTCGAAATCAAGCACCTGGCCTTGCTTGCTCCTGAGTGCGTCTCCATTAAGCTGGCAAGTAGGAAGTTCAAAGTCAGGCTCCAGAGCAGCCCACATGGTGGGAGAGTGGGGTCCTCAGCTCCAGGCACAGAGATGTATGGCCTGTTTTGTGGTTTTCATTGGAAGTTTGAGAAATGGTTTCAGCATCTCCTGAAAGTGGCAGGTCCCGTGGAGAAAGAATGGGCTTTTTCTCCAGGTCTTGGCCTGTGGCCACCATCCTCTCTGAGAGCTTGGGCATCCGGGCCAATGTTCCTGAGGCTGAGACGCTGCCATGGAGCCACCCGTGGAACATTCTCTCTCCCTCAGCTCTGGATAACTCTAATCTTTTGAACAAGTGGCTCTGGGTTCAAATCCTGCTGCTGCTCCTAACCAGCTGGGTGGCCTGGGCAAGTCTCTTCACCTCCTTAAAGGCCAGTTTCCTAATCTGTAAAACAGGGATAACAGCTCCTATTTGCAGCGACCCTGGGAGGATGGAATGGGTTAAGGGATGAAAAGGGCTTTTCCCCTAGAAGCTGCCCAGGAGATGCTGGCTGGTGGTGCTGTGGGCGTGCCTCTTTGTTGGTGGGTTTCTTGTTTTCACTCCAGTAGTTCCAGAACCTCTTCTCCGTGACGGGCTCCATGTTACATGGAATTCAGTGACAACTGAGATAGATGCAGTTCCAGCTCTCGTGGACCTAAATGCCTGTTTCCCCTGGTTCTGTATTACTCATTTTTACGTCTCTTAGAGATGGCATCTTCCAAACCTTTGGATGGAAGGTCACAATCCCCTGCAAAAGTCAGACATATGCACATAGGTATAAGCTACCCCCATTCGGCAGACAAATCAGGGGGTCTTTGGGGCCCCAGCCACTCTCTCCATTCTCCGTAGTGCCTCTTAGTGTCCCCTAAAGATGGAGTGGAAAAGAGAAAGGTACCCTCAGTGATTTAGGCCCATCCTAACTTCCCCTTCCCAGCTCCCATGGGTGCCCTTGAAATGGTGTGAAACGCTTCCTTTAAAAACCCAGTTATTTACACTGACAGTATTTACTTTTAACCTCAGGTGGCTGAGTCAATATCATTTTTCTTCCTCTCCTTCGCTCCCTTGGCTCAAAAAGCCAACATCTTTATGAAACCCACCTATCTCTTTATCACACTGTGGCCTTTTAGATTTCACCTGCTCCGGGAATTAAATTACAGAGGCCGTGGAGCTCCAGGAGAGGCTGTTGTTTAGGTCTATGTATTTGCTTCTGCCTCACATGGATGCCCATCTTCTCTCTTGGCATAGTTTCAGCCTCTAGTGTTCTAGGTGTGCCCCAACTGCAACCCTTGCACTTTTGTTCCTAAATACTCCTCCCTACCTGTGACCTGAAGCATTGACCCAACCGATGTGGGAGGGTGGGAATTTTCATCAAACCTGTGACCACCAGGGAGTTTCTGAACAGACTGTGACTGCAGGAAACAACTCTATTATCTGCTCTCCTCATCACTACCCAGGTGAGTCTTTTGGGCTACGCCCTGCCACAGGGCACCCTGTACCCAGAAGTGAGCTTCCAGGCATGGGCTGCGTTCAGCAAACCAATTCGTTCAGTCCTATCTCTAATCAGATGCCGTGGGCAGAGGAGAGTGATAACACCTTCTCTGTTTTGCAATCGTGGACACGACTGAAATGGGAGATAAATCAAGGGAGAGGTATGGGGCAAACTTGAACCCGCTCCCCAGACACCAGTGAGGACATACAACTCATTTTTCTTGTTGAACTACACGTATCTCCACTCCTTGGCTTGCTGATCCTCCCATAATTCTCTGACTTTCCCCGGCCCCCTCAGGAGCAACGCCCAGCATTTAGCAGCCAACTGGGTGATGAAGATCTGGTTGGATGGTGATGGTCCTCATATACCAGCTCAGGGCCTTCCTGATTCTGCAGAACTGCCCTTGGACCCCTGGCCTGTCCTGGAGTAGAGGGAACCTACCGTTCCCCTTTGGGCAGTTCCTCCTGCCAAGAAATATGGTCTCGGCAAACTGGTTTTTGTTGGCACATCCTTCTCTCCCTCTCTCTCTTTCTCTTTTCCTCCCCCACAGAGCTTCTCAAAGCCTCAGTCCTTGTCTAGCCAGTTCATCACTGGGTCTGCAGAGCCTGGCATTTTGACCACCCAGCATATTCTTGGCCTGAGACCAATGTCGAATGAATCAATGCTGAAGAATGAGTGCACCCAGCACCCAACCCCCGGGGAAATGAGAGATCGATTTGCAAGGCTACTTTTTATCTTACCTGCCTCCTCACTAGACCTAAGAAAAAGGTACAATTTACAAGCTGGAAGGAAATGGACCAGTTTGATCCTGAAGTGTGGGTACAGCTGTTGCCGTGAGTGGAGGCCATGAGGCCATGAGCGCTGGTACCTGTAGATGCCCACAGGAAGCTCTGTAGAGCACAGTGTATTTAATGCCAGTCTGTAGAATCATAGGGGCAGCAGTGTCAGTGAGAGGGGAAGGGGGCACAGCTGTGAGGCTGGGCCATGGGTGAGGGGATGATCTCTTTAGGGTTATGTCAGAAGTCCAGCCAGGGGCTTCCCTGGTGGCGCAGTGGTTGAGAGTCCGCCTGCCGATGCAGGGGACACGGGTTCGTGCCCCGGTCCGAGAGGATCCCACATGCTGTGGAGCGGCTGGGCCCGTGAACCATGGCCGCTGGGCCTGCACGTCTGGAGCCTGTGCCCCGCGTGGCAGAGGCCACAGCAGTGAGAGACCCGCGTACCACAAAAAAAAAAAAAAAAAAAAAAAAAAGTTCAGCCAGTGTGACTTTTCTAATACTAGGAGGGAGGGGAGGGGAGTAGATATAAAATAATATGTATATATGGTATATATCTGTCCATACCAACATGCATTGTTTTTTACAATTTATGTGACTGCTATGTTCTGAGTGTTGTGTCCTCCTTAAAATTCATATGCTGAAATCCCAACTCCCAATGTTATGGTATTAGGAGATAGGGCCTTTGGAGGTGCATGGGTCATGAGGGTGGAGCCCTCATGAAAGAGATTAGTGCCCTTATAAAAGAGAACCCACCATTTGAGAACACAGTGAGAAGTCTGCTACACAGAAGAGGGCCTTCACCTGATCATGCTGGCACTCTGATCTCAGACTTCCAGTCTCCAGGACTATGAGAAATATATTTCTGTTGTTTTTAAGCACTGCTCCCCACCAAGTCTACAGTATTTTGTAATGGCAGTTTTGTTATGAGACAATGGACATTTTCTGAACTGGGTCTACTGGTCAGAGTCCCAGTAGGACATAGATAGCAACTCTGATGGTTCAAGGGTCCTCAGTGAAGGGCCTGCATTCAGGGACATTAAGGGCATGATCAAGGGATGACAAGCCCCAGAGGCTAGCTGGGGAGCAGGATGCTGTTACTAACTCTAGACCTGAAAGAGCAGGGGAGGCATGGGGACATCGGAGCTCTGCTAAGGCAGGGTCCACTGAGCAGAGCGGTGCTGCCTGCCAGAGCTGTAGCCTTGGAGTGACATGGCCACAGCCAGAAATCACACCCCAAAGCAAGAAGAGAGCAGGGAGTAGATGTTCTGTCCTCTTCCCGATCTTCTGTCATGGCTTCACATTGGCCAGCTGGGAGCCAGAGAGCATGGACACCTGAGGTCAGCCCCATGGAATGCAGGGCAGGGCAAAGAAGGAGGAAAATGGATGTGGGGGTGGGGAAAGTGGGGGTAACAGAACAGTTGGGTCGGCAGTCAAGATCTTGCCTGGCCTTGGAACCAAAGTCCACATTGGCTGTGTGAGTGATGCTGCCGGCTGCCCTCTTTTGTGGGCATCTCTCCAGGTGACATTTGTACCACATAACAGGTGCCTGATTAGTTCTTCTAACCTATTATCTATTAAGTCTAACCAATTATCTATTACATTAGCTACTTGGATTCATCATCTAATTTAATTTTAATGCAGTGCCCGGTATATAGAAGATGCTCAATAAATATCTCTTAGACAACGAGTGACTGAATAAACTAATAAATAAGTAAGCTGATGAATGAATATGAATCACCTTTAGTGTGGGTACTATGAAGTCGGACAAGAAAAGAGACTTAGCACAGGGAACTATATTCAATATCCTATAATAGACCATAATGGAAAGAAACATGAAAAAGAATAATAAATAAATAAAATAGAAAATGTTTTTAAAAATAGAGAGAGAAACTTGGGTTCTGAGAGGTTAATGCTTCAGCCCAGTGTGCTCGGCTACTCAACGCATTCCCGAAATATTTACTGAATACTCACTGTGTCCTGGGCATGTTTACCTTTGACTGGAGGGGACAAACACATCAACATGTGTTTGCTGTGTAATAGCTAAGTGCTACAGAGACAAATACAACAACAGAGAGGATGGGGAGCTCTGGGGATGGGGTGTGCTTTTATAGCGTGTGGTAAGGGATGGCCTCTCTGGTATGGAGAGATATTGGAGGCTGGATCTGAAGGAGGTCTCTCTGGACCTCTCTGGGATAACAGCATTCCTGGAAGAGGAAATTGAGTGCAAAGGCTCCGAGGCAGGAATGTGTTTGGGGCATTTGGGGAAAAGTGAGACCAGTGTGGCTGGGGCAGAAAGTAACTGCCACCCATCCAGCCAGATAGACGGATGTTCTAAAATGTCAGTCTGACCCCACCCTTCCTCCAGTGGCTTCTCGCAGTACTTGGGAATGGGAATACCCTGCCCATCTCCCTCCATAGCTCCTTCCCACGATGTACTCCAGTCACCTTTGTAACCTGGTTCCTCTCATCTCTGGGCCTTTTCTCTTGCTGTTCCCTCTGCCTGGAACACTTATCCTGGCTCTTTGGCTGTCACTCCAAAAAGGCCATTCCCAGGTACCCTTGTCTACCATGTCACCCTTTTTATTTCCTTCATAATTGACGTTATTATCTCCCATCATCAAGCTTATATGTGTGTCTGCCAAGTTATTGTGTCACTCTGTGAGCCTCTTATGTGTGCTCCATCATGTGCCTCACTGTGAGCTTCCTGAAGACAGGGACCTCATCAGTTTGTTCTTCATAGGGTCTCCTGTGCCTGGAACAGTGGCTGGCACATGGTGGGTCCTCAGTAAATAGTTGTTGAATAATGAAAGAATGAATGAATCAGTGAGGAAACTTTGTTTGAGACCCCAGAGTGGGACTCAGAAGAACATAATCTGGGACTTCCCTAGTGGCACAGTGGTTAAGAATCTGCCTGCCAATGCAGGGGACATGGGTTCGAGCCCTGGTCTGGGAAAATCCCACATGCCACAGAGGAACTAAGCCCATGCACCACAACTACTGAGCCTGCACTCTAGAGCTCACGAGCCACAACTACTGAAGCACACATGCCACAATTACTGAAGCCTCTGCACCTGAGCCCGTGTTCTGTAACAAGAGAAGCCACCACAATGAGAAGTCCTCACACTGCAACAAAGAGTAGCCCCTGCTCGCCGCAACTAGAGAAAGCCCATGCACAGGAACAAAGGCCCAACACAGCAAAAAAAAAAAAAAAAGTAATAAAAATAAATAACTAACTAAAATAAATCTATTTAAAAAAAAAAAAGAAGAACATAATCTTTCTTTCCTCAGTCTTTTGACCCTGTAGGCTTTCTTGTGAGACCCTAGGTTTCCCTGGGGAGGGTTTAGAAAATATATCCACACTGGCATCAGTGACCAGAAGAGAAGAGCTGTGGGGGTCCCAGGGAGGGTTTGGGGAAAGATTTCTTTTGCATTTGCCCCTTTCCTTCAAAAATACTTTCTGTGCAACTTCTCCACAGTGCCAGGAGTTCCTGGAGTCCTGGCGGCAGCCCCTAAGGACCCAGTGTATCAGCTACACCATGGGATCTCCTGCCAGCACCCCACCCCTTGATGAGTCATTTTCCCTTTTTTTTTTTGTGGTACGCGGGCCTCTCACTGTTGTGGCCTCTCCCGTTGCAGAGTACAGGCTCCAGATGCGCACGCTCAGTGGCCATGGCTCATGGGCCCATCCGCTCTGTGGCATGTGGGATCTTCCCGGACCGGGGCACGAACCCATGTCCCCTGCATCGGCAGGCGGACTCTCAACCACTGCGCCACCAGGGAAGCCCTCATTTTCCCTTTGAATAAATGAATTAAAGAACAGAAAACCACCTGCTTATAGAGCCTGGCTGACATCAAGGTTGTGTTCTCAGCCTGGAGAGATTTGAGAAATACAGATTCTCTCACCTCCAGAGTTCTCAGATTCAAACATCTATGGACCCTTGTATGATTTTTACCAATTTCTTCTCCCCCGCTCTAATTACTTAGGCAATACTTTGAAATGACTCCTGTTTTTTTTTCTTATATGCCTAGTTTTGTACCCATTTTCTCTGTGAAATAATATAAGCTTGTTGTGCTGTCATGTTTGCTATAATACTCTTTAAAATACATAGACAGCTATAAAAATGATGGATAGTCCCTCCTGCACTACCCAGTGCCACCCTTGTACCACCAATAATGGAAGCATCTCATTGAGCAAACACTGAACTGGAAATTTGGTTCTTGAGAACCTGCCTTTGGAAAAAGCATTTCCAGTGATTTTAATGTATATGGTCTGAGGACCATACTATGAGGAAACTATCCTGGGCCCCAGACTTAGCTTTTGGTGTGATGAGTAATGTGTGTGTGTGTGTGTGCACGCGTGCACGCACAGTCCATATCCAGGTAGGTATTTAATGTCTAATAAAACAAGGTCCTATCAGAATGCTGGTATAAAATGTAAAATAGATAGCTAGTGGGAAGCAGCTGCATCGCACAGGGAGATCAGCTCAGTGCTTTGTGACCACTTAGAGGGGTGGGATAGGGAGGGTGGGAGGGAGACACAAGAGGGAGGGGATACAGGGATATATGTATACATATAGCTGATTCACTTTGTTGTACAGCAGAAACTAGCACAACATTGTAAAGTAATTATACTCCAATAAAGATGTTAAAAAAAAAAAGAATGCTGGTATAGAAATCTGCCATGATCACCATTATCTTATTGCTTTCTATTATGATGGCTGTTCTTTCCTTTAAATCTTCTAACCAGGTGTGCTTATAGATGGGGTAAGCATATTCCTTATCCTCATTTTACAGAGGAGGAAGGACACTGAGGCTGAAATTAAATGACTTGGTGGGGATCATTTCACAAAGACTCTGCAGTCCATCAGTTTCCCCTCTACTCATAGTAGCCAATATAATAATGTGCTGGTAGTGGAGGGAGGAGAGAGTTGAAAGGGAGAAACTCAGAAAATTTGCCCCACATGGAAGTGTATGAGAAAGAGAGAAAGATGGGAGATGAGAGAAATCATACATAAAGCTTTTGACCAACTAGGGTCCAGCTTGTGTATTCCAGGGAAGGTGAAATGCCAAGAAAGCACACATGCTGAGAAAAAAGTACTGAGATGAAGATGGACCTCCATCAACTTCTCTATGCTGGCCCCCAGCTCTCTGCCTTTGGCAGCACATCTCAGCCTGGGGCCAAGCAAATACTCTTGAGGAGGCTAGGCCTTGGTATTTACACACAATCTCTGTTTTGGAAGTAATTAATCTTCGAATGTATGAGCCTCTTTGTGGTGGAAAGCGCGCGCTGACACTTTTGTGTAAACACCCAGCTTAGCATATTGACAAACTGGTGGCTGTTACTTTGATCCTAGGCTGTTGGCTCTGAAAAGGCAAGCCGGCTTTGGGCCACCCCACCAGGCACAAAGGCGACTCTAATCCCTTCTACACTCGTCTCAGATCCATATTTAGAATTCGGAGTCTTTATTTTCTATATCCACTTAAGCTCTGCTTGGAGTTTGTTTAGTAACCTTCCTCCTTTGCGTTTGACGGTGACTCATAAGTTCGTTTTCTTAGCAAGGCATGCAGCAAAATTCCAAAGTAGCAAATGACCTGAATGAAAACCCTTAAACTCACATAGATTTAATCACTGCGGCAAATTGGAACCATTTGTGGTCAGGTTTTGATGGCGATCTATAAAGATTTCCCCCATGCCCCCCTCCACTTTCTTTTTAAGTGGCTTAGTTAAGGTTAGTGAGAAAAGGAGTCATCAATGCCAAGGTCCAGGGAGTGGGGGGAAGTGACTTCAGCTTTTTTTTTTTTTTTTTCAGATTTTGGGGACATCTGCAGTCACCCAAGGATCTTCAATGACAAGGAGCAAACTCTGGTGGTAGCCAGCCATTCTCCCACACATCCTGGTGGTCAGGGCTCTGCTAATCCAGAAAACAGGGAAGCCCGGCCACTTTCCGTGCTGTGAGTTTCCGCTGGAGGTTTGGCACCCTTTTAAGAAAATATTGTGTTTTGTGACTTTTGTCACCTCTAGTTATCCTAATAAGGCAAGGGAAAGGTCAGTACATTTTTTCACGAGCAGAGAGGCAATCGAACCTGATCTGCTATGATTTCTCCCTAAGCAAACCAAACAGATGAGCTTTAATGAGGACACGGGTCCACGATTGAGATTGACCCAGGGAGCACCACAAGGGCGTCAGATCTGTTTCTGATAAAATCACCATTGAGGTTTTGAAGAATGAATCAGAAAGGAAGTTCAGTTCCATTTCATGACGGGGGCTGAACTAAATAGAGAGCTTGTCTGTAATTAAAGGGAAGCTGTAATTTTTTGTTGCTGTTCAGCAACATTTTCAGAAATTTCTAGAATTGGGATTGCTCTCAAGAATCAGTTTGTGGGGTTCCATTTGCTTTCTTGAGAGCAGATGAGAAAGTGAATTTGCAGACCGTGGCAACACATTTTACTGCACAAATCATGGAAAAAGTTACCCAAGAGGGTCCTCCTCTCACCTCTTTTTTTTTTTTCTCCATCTCTAGCTTCTATGATTACAGTTGGAGAGAAAATTCTGGCTGAAAGAAATTTGATATTTATTTTCTGTGAACTTTAATAAAGAAAGTGGTGGGTTTGGGACCTTTTTGTAAGGCCCTTTGGACAAGTCAATTAAAAAAAATTTTTTAATAGCACCTTTTGGCATAAAGCTGCCGGTGTGTGATTTATGGGGCTGCTAAGAGGTTGTGTTGAGAGCCGTCCCCAGCAGGTTGGCGAGAAACTTTGAAGAGGTTTGGACTCTGGGAACCCACTCTTCACAGGACCCGTGTTCACCCAGGCAGGGCTTTTAAAATGTTTAGTGCCCGAGACTTCGCTTGAAGTCCGTGTTTGTTTGGATTTGCGGAATCCCTTTCCTTTCTTCAACATTCTCAGATGTCCCTGGTTTAGGCCGAGTGATCAGCCGTAATCCACTCCAGCCCAGACCAGGAATAGTCCACTTTGCTCATAAGTATATAACGTAACTTCGACCCCAGGGCCTCCATCATGAAATGGAATCCCAGACACTCTAAGATGTCTTGGGAGATAAGCGTGGCCCTAATCCCAGGGTCGCCCCAGCCCTGGCGGAGCGGGAGTTCACCTATACATCACGACATCATTATCAGCTGGGGACCCGAAGCAGCCACAGCCCGCCACATTTTCCACAGGGCTTGGTGGTGTTAAGAAAATACCCTCCGGCTTCATGTTATTTTAGGCTGAAACAAAAGTCGACATGAATGGGTGGGTGGGGGGAACAGAGGGGGCATTGTTCTCCCCGTGGCTGGGTGCTCAGAACTGGCCAGAAACTGGAATCCAACAAACGGAGAAGTAAATGCCATCACGTACAAATGGGCTATCGCGTGTCCAGCGGGATCAATTGAGCACAGAGGGCGGCCAGGCCGGGGATTTTGCCAGTCCCTGGGTCATGGGAAGTTTGGTTTCCAGACGAGAGGCCAAAGGTGCCACTTAATTGGTGGTGGCGTGATGACTGACTCGGAGAGGAAACCACCTGCTTGGGAGAGATGGAGAGGGGACCTCAAATACCACGCTGGGCTGGCTTTGTGGAGCGTGGGCACAGGCGGGGCCAGGCGCTTTTCTAAGCCCCTCTAAAGAATTGTCCCATTTAATCTTCCCAGCCACCCTAGGAGGCAGATATTATTCTCTGCCCCTTTTGCAGATGAGGAAACTGAGGCAGAGAGCTACGACTTGCCCGAGGTGCCGCGTGTAAGAGCCGGGATCAAAAGCCATGCAGTCTGGCTCCAGAGCCCACCAGCCCACCACCCCTGAAGCTATGCCTGATCGTCTTATTCTCACTGTTGTCGCCCCTGTATTTTTATTCATGGCACCTGGGTGGTGTAGCAGATGCAGGCAGTACCCAACCCAGAACCCTTAGACCTTACCATGTCAGTGTAAGCTGGTGGCCCAACAACTTCTGACTGCCAGCATCCACACCTTTCTTTGGCTGTGGGAGTCTGCGCTGCCAATTGGCAGGATGGGCTGGAAGTGCCAGGAAATTAGCATCCCCCAAGGCTGATGGCAGTGGGTGTATAAATACCCCAGCTCCCTTGCTGCTCTAATGGGAACACTCAGACATGCGTGTTCTACATGGCTGCCCAGAGCTCCCTAGCGGGAATAAGCTCCAGCTGCCACAGTGGTACCTGGCTGGAAGATGCATTGTTTATTGGCTTTCTTCCCCTCCTTGACTCACTTCCCCACTGGTGTTTCCTGGGGTCACTTTCCTAATACCACCTTCATTCGAATCCTTGTCTCTAGGGCTGCTTTTGGAAGAACCCAAACCAAGACAGGGGATCATACCTCTATGCGATTATTTGGCTAATGTCTATCTCCCTCATAAAACGTGAGCTCCATGACAGCTTTACATTATATTTCAGGGATTAGCCAAAAGTTCAGCTTGTTGTAGGTATCAAGCACATACTTACTAAATGAAAAGATTTTGAAGTAGGAAATCCCTTTCCATTTAACATGAGTTTATATTTTGATAGTTTGTCCTCTTCTTAGGTCAATGTATTACCTTTAGAGTGGTTTTTACAATTCATTCTTTACTGAAGAGTTACTTTTTCTAGATACTATACAGGGCGGTGGAGACATGGCCTCTTCTCCCCATCTGCCATCTTGCCTCGAGTTGGGAATAAACCAGCATCTCCATTAGACCCAGATTAAGACCTTTGGAGGTTGTTTTAGAGACTGGCCAGCTGTTTACCAAACCTATGTTCTCCTAGACTGTATTTCCCAGTCTCGCTTGCAGTTTGGTGTGTCACGTGATGGAGTTTTAGCACTGGAATTTGAGCAGCTGTGTACCGCTTTCAGCCCAGCCCGTGAACACCTCCCATATGCAGTCCTCCATGCTTTCCACTTCTTCAGCTTGATGTCAATGAGCTTGGTAACCTTGGGAGCCAAATGTTGAATACAGCAGAGCACACCGTACAAAAAGCCTGGGTCCCCGAGTCACCACTGCGAGGAGAGCTACGTGCTGACCAGGAACACCCATTTCAGACTTTACTAGTGAGAAATAATTTTCTGTTGTGTTTGGACCATCATACATTTTGGGGATTTACTTGTTACAGCAGCTAATATGACCTTAACTGATACTGAGGTCCTATACTGATAAGAGTAGTATCCTTTGCCAAATGTAAAATACATGCTAAACATGTCCAACGAAAGTCCACATGATAGCTACTTTCATTAAAAAAATCAAATAGCAAAGACTAAATTTGGGGGTGAGGGGTAGTTAGTGCCTTGCTTTTACTGGTGCCCTGAATATGCGTTTATTCTACCTCTTAGGTAACCCCATAGGTGCTCTTTCTGGAAAGAATTTGTCTAACAGGCTAGTGCATGGACACCTGCTCATTCCAAGGACCCTGAGAAGAGCGAGTAGATGGGTTTATCAAAGTTCAAGAGCATTGCTGGTTATTTTTTTTTCAGAGCTTCAGGCAGCTGCGCCTGCCTGCCCTGGGCTCCAGTAACAATGGAGATGGGTACTTGAGTTAAGAGTAGAGACTAGGGCTTCCCTGGTGGCGCAGTGGTTAAGAGTCCACCTGCCGATGCAGGGGACATGGGTTCGTGCCCCGGTCCGGGAAGATCCCACATGCCACGGAGCGGCTGGGCCCGTGAGCCATGGCCGCTGAGCCTGCGCGTCTGGAGCCTGTGCTCCGCAACGGGAGAGGCCACAACAGTGAGAGGCCTGTGCACCACAAAAAAAAAAAAAAGGAGTAGAGACTACACTGATCCCTCGGACCTGCCTTTCAGCTTTAAACCTTTGGGAATGTTCTTCTAAACTTCCCTAGGGACTTTTCTGGTGGTCCAGTGGGTAAGACTCCACGCTCCCAATGTAGAGGGGGCCTGGGTTCTATCCCTGGTAGGGGAACTAGATTCCACATGCAGGGTAAAACTGAGAGTCCGCATGCCACAACTAAGAAGTCTGCGTGGCTCCCTGACTTCAGACTATACTACAAAGCTACAGTAATCAAGACAGTGTGGTACTGGCATAAAAACAGAAAGATAGATCAATGGAACAGGATAGAAAGCCCAGAGATAAACCCACGCACATATGGTCAACTTATCTTTGATAAAGGAGGCAGGAATGTACAGTGGAGAAAGGACAGCCTCTTCAATAAGTGGTGCTGGGAAAACTGGACAGGGACATGTAAAAGTATGAGATTAGATCATTCCCTAACACCATACACAAAAATAAGCTCAAAATGGATTAAAGACCTAAATGTAAGGCCAGAAACTATCAAACTCTTAGAGGAAAACATAGGCAGAACACTCTATGACATAAATCACAGCAAGATCCTTTTGGACCCACCTCCTAGAGAAATGGAAATAAAAACAAAGATAAACAAATGGGACCTAATGAAACTTCAAAGCTTTTGCACAGCAAAGGAAACCATAAACAAGACCAAAAGAGAACCCTCAGAATGGGAGAAAATATTTGCAAATGAAGCAACTGACAAAGGATTAATCTCCAAAATTTATAAACAGCTCATGCAGCTCAATAGCAAAAAAACAAACAACCCAATCCAAAAATGGGCAGAAGACTTAAATAGGCATTTCTCCAAAGAAGATATACAGACTGCCAACAAACACATGAAAGAATGCTCAACATCATTAATCATTAGAGAAATGCAAATCAAAACTACAATGAGATATCATCTCACACCAGTCAGAATGGCCATCATCAAGAAATCTAGAAACAATAAATGCTGGAGAGGGTGTGGAGAAAAGGGAACACTCTTGCACTGCTGGTGGGAATGTGAATTGGTACAGCCACTATGGAGAACAGTATGGAGGTTCCTTAAAAAACTAAAAATAGAACTACCATATGACCCAGCAATCCCACTACTAGGCATATACCCTGAGAAAACCATAATTCAAAAAGAGACATGTACCAAAATGTTCATTGCAGCTCTATTTACAATAACCCGGAGCTGGAAACAACCTAAATGTCCATCATCGGGTGAATGGATAAAGCAGATGTGGCACATATATACAATGGAATATTACTCAGCCATAAAAAGAAACGAAACTGAGCTATTTGTAATGAGGTGGATAGACCTAGAGTCTGTCATACAGAGTGAAGTAAGTCAGAAAGAGAAAGACAAATACCGTATGCTAACACATATATATGGAATTAAAAAAAAAATGTCATGAAGAACCTAGGGGTAAAACGGGAATAAAGACACAGACCTACTTGAGAATGGACTTGAGGATATGGGGAGGGGGAAGTGTAAGCTGTGACAAAGCGAAAGAGAGGCATGGACATGTATACACTACCAAACGTGAGGTAGATAGATAGTGGGAAGCAGCCGCAGAGCACGGGGAGATCAGCTCGGTGCTTTGTGACCGACTGGAGGGGTGGGATGGGGAGGGTGGGAGGGAGGGAGATGCATGAGGGAAGGGATGTGGGAACGGATGTATATGTATGACTGATTCACTTTGTTATAAAGCAGAAACTAATAAAAAAAAATTAAAAAAAAAAAGAAGTCTGCGTGCTGCAACTAAAGATCCCGCGTGCCACAACTAAGACCCGGCGCAGCCTAAATAAATAAATAAATACATACATACATAAATTTTAAAAATGTACAGAGGACCATTAAAAAAAAAAAAAACCAACAACTTCCCTAAACCCCAAAGGGAAACACAAACAAGCAACCACTGGAAGTTTCCTTGGCCACCCTCCCCACCAGCCACTTCCTTCCTTGAGAGGAGCTTAAAGTGCTGGAAGGGTCATGGCTTCTGGAACCAGCAGATCAAGGTTTGACTCTTGGGTCAACTTCTCCTTGTTATTACTCCCATTTTACAGATGAGAGCTGGAGACTGATTCTGGAACCTGCACCTTGGTCCCTAATCAAGCTGTCGTGGCGTGGTGAGATGTGGCCCCTTCCGAAGTAATGGTCTAAGCAGAGAGCACCAGGCAGTGGGAAAGAACGTGGACTTAAAGTACAGCTCTGCCTCCACAGGGAAGTTATTCAGCCTCTCTGTGCCCTTTTCTTTATGTGTGAATTGGGATTGCATAGTATCTACATCATGGGCCCATGGTGAGGCTGAAATGAGACAGTGCTTGTGGAACACTTGGGACAGTGCCTGCCTGCAGCCTTATTTTTCCTGTACTTATACTGGAAGTCGGTGGGGCTGAGTGGACCCCACCCCTTGAGGTCAACATCAGTTTTTGTTAGTTTCCCCACAGAGGGGTAGAAGGCAGTGGTTGAAGATGCTTTGGTGTCTGGCCTGTGAGGACAACGGTCACCCGGGGGGCTCACCGGAGCCTTTGCTATCTCAGGGGACCACAAGTCAGCATCATGGCCTTCTGGGCAGATCTGTGATGCCCAGTCTTCCGATGAGTCTCCATCAGAGGGGGACCTTGGCCCTTGATCGGACCCTCCTTCCAAGGGCAAAGCGAGCACTGAGCAAGAGAGAGGAACCCTTTTCTGATTGGTGGGATCACAGAGGCTGTTTTGGGAGGGGAACTGGGGCAGAACCCAGGAGACTCTGATCTGAGTTGGTCAGCCACGTGGGAGGAAACATGGCATTCCTCATGGTCAAGGAGTTGGCCTTTGGAGCCAGACGCGCCAACTATGCATCCCACTGAGCCACTTCAGAAAGTCTCCGTGTTCTGCCTCAGTTTCCTCATCTGTAAAATGGGATTGTTGGTGGTACTTACCTTGCAGGAGTGTTCTTAGGCCTGCGCAAGATAACAGGGTACATATATTTTGCACCGTAGAAGCATTCAGTATATTTCTGAGAACATTTTTTCCCCACATATAAAATAGGCATAGGACTTAAAAGATTCTGGTGCTAGAAAAGTTTATGAACTGAAAAGTAATTCTCTGTCCCATTCTTGACCCCTAGTTCCATATGGTGTCTCCAGGGGAATCCATGGTTATCAGTGTCTTGTGTAAACTGCCAAAAATATTCTCCTTTTATACCAGGATGGAAGTTATATATACATATATATGACAGATATACACCAGTATTCTTTTTACAAAAGTGAAAATGTCATATGGTTCAACCTAAATGGTGTGTATAAACAATGATAGCCTATTAGACACACTGTTCTACATTGTGTTTGTTTTTATTTTTTTAACCTAACAATATTTTTTGGAAACCATTCTGTGCCTATTCTTACAGACATATCTCATTCTTTTTAACAGTCATGTAGTATCCCAGCTTGAAGATAGACTTTAAATGTCTCTTAATTTATTTAACCAGCTGTCCCTTGATGGCTAGTGCCTGGTTTTTCATACCATTTATGGAGAAGAAAGGGAAAGCCCTGTGCCTCCGCGTTCTCCATCCTCCAGGCCCCCAGGCCAGCCTCCCAGCCTCCAACACCTGTTATTTCCTTTCTGTTTGCTAACTCCCTGGAGGGCACATTTTCCCACCGCAACTGTGCTAGACCAAGTTTGGGGCTCCTGCTCCCGGCCTAAACATGCCTTAGATCTCTTCATAACTCAGCTTGTAAGTCGAGGCCCCTTAATTTGGCCCACAGGACTCTTCAACGCCTTTTAAACCCCGTTAAACCCATGTAATGAGTTTCCCCTTGCTGTGCTCCTGACCGTGAAAGCTGAGAGCCGGGGTCCAGGCCTCCCACCTGTTGCAGAGATTAGGCTGTGCTGGAGAGGCAGCAAGGCTGAAGGGGAGGGAGCTCCGTGGTCAGCCCTGCCTGCCTCTCCTGCCAGAGAGGGTGAGTGGGTGCTCCTGAGCCTTGGGCGGGTATTCTCCCAGGGGTGTCAGGGCCCTGGAGTGGCTCTGGCAGTTTCAGCTCTCAGACCTCCAATGGCATACGGAGGACTTGGGGGCCCCTTTGCTAGGGTAAGGGGAGGGGGCTGAAGCTGGCAGCGGCTGCTGTGGCGGGAATCACATGCTCCAGGTGCGGCAGAAGGGGCTTCCTCTCTTTAGAGAACATAGAAGCACAGGCTGGCTGTCTAACTGAGATTTCTGAGATTACTGCCCTCCGCATGTTAGCGAGTGCTCCAGAATCTTCTTTCCATGCCTGCCTTATTACAGAAGGGTTTATGTGCATTCTTTTGGAGAGATCTGCCTCACACATAGTCCACGTGGGTCCAAGGGACTGACTCCACACTTCCTACTTCCTGGCCTGGCCATGTGACCCAGGGCTAACCAATCAAGGTTGCTACTCATGGTGATTGGTTCAAGGGTAGCCCCTGTCCAGCCCAGTGATTGGTTAAGGGGTGGGCATGGGACTAAGGTCTGGCAAATCAGAATATTTAATCCCTTGGCTACTGTAACTGTTTAGAGATGGTCACATGACCCAATGGTAATCCAAAGAGCTTCAATCCCAGAACTCTCTGTGGGAATAACTAGAGGAAAGAGATGTACTCTCTCCATGGGGGATACTGGAGGAGAGCCTGGCAGCTTGGAGTGCCCTAGGCCAACTTGTCATCATGAGGGAAAAGCCTGCTTGAGATGCGCTAAGATGGAAGAAAGCAGGGCTGAGAGGGAGAAAGGGTAAGGTTGCGGCCTGATGACATCATTAAGCTTCTAGATCCAGCCACACCTGAAGACTTTATATTTACACAAACAAATAAATTCTCTTTTCAACTTATGTCATCTTGAGGTGAATCTGTGGGTTTCTTTCAGCCCAGAGTCCTAACTAAAATATGTAACCCACCCTGAAAGTGGCCTCAACCTACCCTTCTTTGCTCTTCCCTGATCAATGTCCCTTCACCCAGCCCTAGAATTTGCCTTTGATATACCCTACTTCCACTTCATTGCTTAGTCCTTTCTCTCTACCTGGTAAACCATTTCCCACCCCCTCTCAACACGTCCTCGTCAGCTCACATATGACTCTGTACATAGAGCTCTTTGTTCAGGGAGGGTGCTATACTCCTATTAACACCAAGCTTGTCACTTCCAAGGAGCTTGTAATCCAGTATGGGTTGCTTAGCACAAAGGGGATGCTCAGTAAAGAACAAATGAGTGAACTGAACCAACAAATGTGTGAGTGAGTGAGTGAAAGAAGAGACAGGGCTCATAGTAAAGATTCATATCAATTCATGGCAGCCTTTGCTAGTTGCATGTAAGACGCAGGGGCAATCCAGGGTTCTCAGAGGGGTCAGGACCATGTACAGCAGCACAAGGGAAGTTTGGGAGGAAGCTGTGGGTTGAATGCCAGGCGTTACATGCTTTCTCATGCACAATGGAGAGCCATGAACGTTTAAAGCAGGCGCGCAGCCTGCAAAGCTGTGTTTCAGAGATGCTAAACAGACAACAGTGTGAGGGCTAGATTGGACAGGAAAGGACCACTGGCAGTTGAATTAACAAAGAGAATATTTTAAATCCATTCTTCGGGGGCGGGGGTGAGCCTGGCATATGGGGTGGTAGGGCACAGATCGAGAGTGGCTTTGGGGAGATTCCTGAGTTCCACTCTTGAAACGTCTTTTTCAGTAAGTCTGAAATGGGGTGTGATCATCTTCATTTCTGAAACAGCCCTCAGGCGATTCTGAGGCACGGTTCACACAGTTGTGGCGTAGGGTCTGAGTCCATTGGATGATGGCAGAAATAGAACTGTGTGGAAAAGTCACTGGTTAGGAATGAAAAGGGCAAGCCCCTTCCTTCTTTAAAAACAACTGTGGCATTTAAGGAATTGGCAGGCTGTCCATGTGTAGGTTCTCAGCTCACCCTTGAATAGAGACATGTAACTAGAAGTCAATGATACTGGAAAATAGAGTGGGAAGCTGTTCTCATAGAGCTGGTGAACTAACCCGAGTTAGTTGCCAATAGGTTAAAACAGGAAGATATCACACAAAATGGTGGGTTTCTGGATTCTCACAAAAGGTTAGAAGATCTGCTATGTTAGCGCCACACACTAGGTAGGAGCTGAGAAGTGGCAGCTTCTGAGAGCAGGTGCCTTGCTCTCAGTTTGCCGCAGTTTTCACCATTCCCTAATGCCTCCCACCCAACCCACTGGGCCCATTGATATTACCTGCTTGGGGTCTGTAGGTGTTTGTATTAGTGACCCTCAGTGCTCCCACATATACGGATATGGAAGCGTGTGGGTCAGGAGGCAGCAAAGGAGACAACAGAATACAGCCTTGAGAAGTAGGCTGAGACAGAGTCCTAGATGCGTTGGAAATGAGAATATAAAGACAGAGAGTTAACAGTGTTGAAGGAGCAGTTCTGACCATGGCTACATTGTTCAACTTCATGGATCTTGATTTCTCATTTCTGAAAAGTGGAGTTAATAATATCTGTTTAAAGGGCTGTTGGATGCTTCTAAGTCTTCATGCAGGTGAGACTAATCCATGGTCTTGAAGGGGCCACAGAGCAGTGACCTGTGGCTGTGAGATTCAGGGAGATGTAACCAATAGAGAGAGGGGCTCGAATCTCACTTCTGCAACTTATTAGCCGCACGGCATTGAATTAGATAGTTTATCTCCTTGAGGTAAAATGCCCTTGACCATGAATTGGGACAACGATGCCCACACACTAGGGCTGTTGGGAAGATAAAATGAGACACTGGGTTTCATCCTAAATGAGGATTAGTTTCTAAAAGCCAGCACATAAGGCACGAATTGTGTCCATTTAAAATGACCATTGAAAATCCTTTTAAGTTACCCTGGGCAGTCAGCTGTGAGTATAGCTCTCACATGTGTACGGTGACGTATAGTACATAAAGAGTGTGTAGGCGAAATATGATTTTACATAATGCCAAATGTTTGAAAATAAAATTATTTTGACTGAGCTCACACTGAAGAATTCAGACATGTGTGCTTGTGGGTCCCCTATACAGTGAACAACACTTGAAAACTCCCTGCAGGGCTTTTGGGTCTCTGACTAAACACTCTGTATGCTGTCACCAGGTGATGGTTTTAGGAGGCCATTAGCAGGTTTGAGAGTTGCAAACAAAATCTTTGAAAGCAAACGTTTGAGTTGTGTAATGCTATTTGATAGTTCGAATATTCAAGGATAGTTGATTTCATTGACGATGTTTCATTTTAAGGAATATCACTTTGAATGCATAAAGCATAGTTCAATGGAGTGCTTACTATATACCACGTATTTTTCTAAACTCTTTACTTGTGTCTCTCCACTTAATCGTCACAATCTTCACAATGCCTCTGTCATGTAGAGACTTTAACCATCCCCATGAAGTCATTGAGGGCTGGAGTATTTAAGTAAGGTCATGCAGCTAGGAGACAACCAAGTGCTCCATTGAACCATCCGGCTCCCAACTCCCGATCTCAGCCATATACTACTGGCTTGCAGCTTAAAGCCTGTGCAGAGGGATGATTTAAATGTGTGAAGTATTTGGGGTGTACTGGGTGGGAGGGTGTGTGTTTAAAATAAGTAAAAGAGATTGCTCCGTCTGTAGATCCCGAATACATCATCTGTCGCCAAAGGGCAGATAAGGCGTTGGTTCACATACCAGCCTCAGTAAGAGGGGTTCCTTTGTCCGTCAAGAATTTGGTTACTACCTATTCAAGCTAGTAATAGGGGCCCAAAGAGAAATCCCAAAGGCATTGAATCAGATAGTTTGAATCAAGGGGTAAGAGGTCTCCTTGGAGGTGCAGATGCTCCAGAAAAAAGGTATCTCTAAGATGACAGTGACCCTGAGTGAGGGCTTCATTGGTTGCTGCCCACTCTCAAGCCATGAACATTATGACTTCACGGGATGTCCCTGTGGATGGTGCCACCTTAGGAAAGACCCCAAGTGAGCATGTCCCAGCTGAGCCCTTTCCCAATTCCTGACCCTCAACATTGTGAGCAAAGTAAAATTGTTGTTTCAAGCTGCTGGCTTTGGGGGAAATGTGTTATGTAACAATAGTAACTGGAACGGAACTCAAAGCTTTTTGAGAACCTTCTGGCAAGATTTAGATGGCGTGTAGATGAGAGGAAAGGACTCCAGGTACAGGAGGTACCTACATGTCCAGGTGAGCCTGGCTCAGGGGGCTGAGGGTGCTGAAGGGCACAGGGCTGAGGCCACCCTAGGTGTGCTCAGGGCGTATCTCCTGGCTCGCTGGCAGGACAGATTAAGAAGGCGTGACAGAGGACGTCAGAGGGAAGACTGGCTGGCCACACACAGCCTCCTGTGTCCTTCTGAGCTGTGGTTAGATGACTTTGGCCTCAGCCAGACCAAGTTCAAGTGCCAGCTCCGCCACAGCCACCTGTGAGCCTCTAGTAGCATAATTTCCTCTCTCTGTGTTTTACTTTCTTCATGTATAGAATGGGACTCAGAGATTTGCCTACCAAGTATATGTCTGGTTGGAGGATTCAATTAGATTATGAATATGAAGAGCTTGGGACATAGAATAAGTGCTAGAACTAAGTGTTATGATTCAAATTGCCATGTTAAATTCAGGGCTCTTGTTCTCAACCTTTCAGGATTAGGAGCTCAGGGTAAAACAGACTCACATTAACCAGCATGGAGTCTGATGTATACGCCAGGAAGCGTACAAACTAAATGACCATCAGAAATACAGCTAACCAAAAGCATGGTGTGGCCACATGGGCAAAGCTGTGAACCACTTTCTAGATAAGTACTCATGGGAGTCCATATTCTAATGGGAAGGTGGCTTCGGGGACTATATAGTGGGAAGAGAGGGGCTTAAAATCATGTTATAGCTCATCTGAGATCTTTTACCTCTCCAGGTAGAACCTTCCACAGGGAAACACAGTGTTAAGTCTGCCAGGCCATGGTGTCCTCTCCCTTATACTCCTTGACTTGTGACCGCCTAGGTCTTTCTTTTTTTGTCATCTAAGCCAAGGTGACCCAGATTTTGGTCATTCTTGTTGGGAGATTATTCTCCAGGGGTCTCTCACATTTCTGCACATCTTGGAAGGGAGTTTTGGAAGATGGATTTAGAGTCACCCCCAAAACAAAGGGCAGCCATGCTTACTGCCCATTAGAAAAGATTCCATTTTCCTAGGTGTGGGATTCCTCTCCTACAGTGCAACCCCCTGCCTGGACAGGTGTCTAGTTGGCTAATCTGTGTCACCTGTGTGGGACTGGGGACAAAGGGAATTTTTGTAAATATGCTGCTGGCTATGCCATAAGTGATAGCGTTCTTTGTCTCTGATCCAGGTGTCTTGTGCCTTCTGCCAGCATCCGTGAAATTGGCAAGCTAACTTGTTAACTTGCAAGTAGGATAACAGCCTTGATGAGAACATTGGATGTTCCCAAATTCTCCTGCCCCGTGGCGCATTGACAGTCCTTAGCTGTTTGCAAAGAGACCCTTACTTACCCCCAGCCTATAGATTGCACTATTTAACTCTGGGGAACCTGGCCTTCGTCAGTGCCAAGTTCTTGGGGACATTTCGCCGTCACTTGAATGAACCATTAATGCAATGAAATGGCATCTGTCTGAGCATCTGTCTGTCCCTTGATCTCAGTGCATCACTTTCCCCTCCCCATCTGCCTGGGCTTCCTCCTCCCCACACGCCGGCCTCCACCACAATCCGTCTACCCAGCAACGCCCCACCGGGCCCTTCAGTCAGTCTCCAAGACCACAGTGGGGAAAATGGTGGCAGCCTTTCACCAGAGGGTGGGATCGATGCTACTATGTTTTTCTTGACTGCTTCTCTATTTTTCCTGGCACAGGCCCGGAGCGGGGAGTGCTTTGTGGCTGTGTCAGTGCCAGTTATTAACGTGAATATCATCATCATTGTTGGCTGTTCTTGTACCTGGTGTTGCAAGCTAAGCTCAGCGGGCTTTGCACGGCTCCGCAGCGATCTCTGTAATTAACTCCGGTGATTCACTGTGTACACCCATTGTGCTCTTTTCAAGGCTGGTGACATCCATTTACATGAGGAGCTAAAACCAAGCATTTCTGAGGCTTCCCTTTGGAGGAGTTTCTCAAGTGCTCACCCACCCACCCTCTCCTAACAAAACAGCCTGACCTCACCTCCTATTGGAAACCCTGACCCTTGAAACTTGGTCATTGAGAAAGAACTAAGGGTTTGGTTCCCCCTTCTTTTGGGAGACATGCTTGGGGCCGTGTACACCCCTTATTTTTGGACCATATCCAATGCCTAGCACGGCACCTAGGATATAGTAGACCCTCAAGAAATGTCTTTCTGGAATGGGTGACTTTTCCTCCAAAATTTCAGCTGTCCAAATGGATAGAAGCTTAAAAGAGTGTTTCTCAACCTCGGGCTATTTTGCCCCCCGGGGAACATTTGGCAACATCTGGGGACATTTGGAGTTGTCATAAACAGGGCAATGCTACTGGCATATAGTAGGTATAAGGGATGCTTCTAAACATCCTACAAAGCACAGGACAGCCCCCATAAGAAAGAATTATCTGGCCTCAGATGGTGCCAAGGTGGAGAAACCTTACCTCAGAAGATGCCGCCTGAAGTTCTTCTTGCCCTGGATTTATTCGTGTTGGCGTTTGGTTGGTCTTGAGAAAGCCTGGAGACGGTTTTTGAAGCCCCAGCATGATTGATGTTTTACTGCCTGGATTTTACGTGAACGGCTGCTAATGAACACGGCCTGCCTTGATGACTCTGCAGAGGGCACCATTCAAACAAACCAATTATGAAGGATTTTTTAATGTCAACTTTTAACCAGGTAGCCTGAGGGCTTGCTGAGCATAAAAGTACAATTTAGAAAACATGAGGTTTCCTGAGGTTCCTGGAGGCCCCAGCAGAATCGATGCAGGTGCTAACGCACCAGGGCTGGGAACACAGTGTTCTGAAGTCGATGAGAAGCTTTGGCCGTTGCGTTACCCCCAAAAGTCATCCCCCGCAAAGAGGGTCAGAGGGCTGCTTCTTCGATAGGAGCTGGCTGCCAGGGGCAGGCTGGGCTGTGGGGGGAGATCCCTAGCACACACTCCCCAGGCTCCTTGGCGGGCTGCCTGCTACCCAAGCTTATCCACTTAACTCGCTGATTCCCAGGGACTTGCTGACTCATGGCTCTCCTGCCTTTAGCCCGATCGCTAGGGGGTTAAGTAATGTAACGACTCAGGCACTCCTTCCCTTGACAGTGGTCTGCTCTGACACCTGTGTACAACCCATGAGGAGCTGGAATCATGGTCACTCAGGGTGACAGAAGGACCCAAGGATTCTCTTGCATCTCTCTTGTTTCTCTTCTTCCTCGTGCCCTGACTCTCCCTGACTAGGAAAGGAGCCTCCTGTTGGGGATTTGCTAAAGACCCTCTCTTTCTTACTCCTGCTTTCTATATCGTCGTCGTTTCTCTCCCTGCTCCACACTTCTGGGGTTTTCCTGGAGAGCTACCCATTCCTGACTTCTTCGTTTTCTCTCTACCGCTTGGTGCTATATGATGCTTCCCCAGGGCCTTTGCTTTGCAAATCAATGTCAATACAAATGGGAAGCGGGCGCTGGTGATGACCTAACTGGATGTGAGACCCAGCACTAAACTCACGGCCTTAGATGTTTTCTTTTGTAGATCGAGGACCTTGAAACATCTTTTTATTTATTTGTTTTGTTCTTGGCAGTGGAACCATTCATTAATTCAACAAATATTTTTTGAACATACGGGATATGCCAAGCATTGTTCTAGCCGCAGAGGATAGAGCCATGAACAAAAAAGGGCTAGATTTCTGCTCTTCTGGAGCTTACATTCTAATGAGGGGAAGCCAACACTAAACAAAGAAAAATATGTCATAATATTTCAGATGGTGATAAGTGCCTTGAAAAAAAAAAGAAGCAAGATAAAGAATTAGAAAGGGATAGTGCTGTAGGTATTATTTCTGATGGCGCACACAGGGAAACCTCTCTGACAAGGAGAGCAGAGATTATTTTTGAGTTAAACCTTCCTATTACCCCAATATTTAAAATAGCTAAAAGTGGAGCTGCTTTGGTGATGGATTAAAAAAGTAGGAGAGACTGACATAGATGGGGTGGTCCAGAAGACTTTGCTGGAAAGGTAGCATTTCATATGAGAGCTGAAAATAGAGAAGGAGCCAGGCTATGAAAAATAATAACTTTATTTTAAAATTGAAAATAAAATAATTGAACAAGGCAAAAAAGACTTCAAACAGTACAGAAGGTATAAAAGAGAGCATCCTAATTCCTCAGAAACTAATCTCCTGGTTCAACTGTCCCAAAGGCAATCCTGTTTCAACTTTTGTGTGTCTCCTTCCATGAATACTGTGTATTTCTGTAAGCATTTATGGTATCACGGTCTCCATCACGCTTTTAAAATGCTGATAATAGCATATTATACCCAACATTCTGCATCTTAATTTTTTTAAGTTAAAATTATACCTTGGAGATTTTCTCTACTAGCTTATATAGATTTCTTTCCTTCTTACAACAGTTAAGTGGTATTCCACTGTGGAACTTAGTTTCACTTATGCAGCCAACTCTCTTATTGCTAATATTAGCTGGTTTTCATTTGCAAATGTGACTCTACCTATTGGATAAATATTAATAGAAATAAGTTTATTAAGTATATTTACTATATCTGTTGGATAAATTTCTAGAAGTAGAACTGCTGGGTCAAAGAGGATGTGTATTTTTCATTTGGATGGATATTGACAATTTGCTCTGCAAAAGACTTATACCCATTTATATTACCTGCCAACTTACAAAGGTACCTCTTTCCTCGAATCCTTGTCGACAGTGTATTTTAAAATATTTTGATCTCTCTTTGCCAAACTTATTGGTGAAAAATATCTCAGTTTGTTTTAATTTGCATTTTATTAACTCTACATGAGTTTGAACGTCTTTGTAGGTCTAAAAGGCCTGTTGTCTTTCCGGTTCTTTCTTTCTTTTTTTTTTTTTGGTTGTACACGGGCCTCTCACTGTTGTGGTCTCTCCCATTGCGGAGCACAGGCTCCGGACGCGCAGGCTCAGTGGCCGTGGCTCACAGGCCCAGCCGCTCTGCAGCATGTGGGATCTTCCCGGACCAGGGCACGAACCCGTGTCCCCTGCATCGGCAGGCGGACTCTCAACCACTGTGCCACCAGGGGAGCCCTTTCTGGTTCTCTTAACTGCCTAGTCAAGGAATGTCATGTTGAGAGGTCTATTAGATGTCTAAGTGGAGACGGCAGGAAGACATCCAGATATACATTTTCGAGCTCAGGCAGACTTTCTGGGCTGGGGCTAACATTTTGAGAGTCAGTGGTACATAGATAGTACTATAGTACTTAAAACCATGGAATGAATGAGCTCACCTAAAGAGGGAATGAACAAAGCATCGAGAAGAGATCTGAGGACTCAACCTAGGGGCACTCGTACATCCAGAGGTTGGGTGCAAAAGCAGGGTCAACATAAGATTGAGGAGAAGCTGGGAGGGAGGGGAGCGGGTGGGAAGCAGAAGCTGCCAAGAGGAGAGAGTGGTTCGGGAGGGACCAAGGGGTCAACCATGAAGCCAAGGAAGAGAAGAAGCTAAGTACTCATTTCATTTGATAACATGGGGTTACTGATAAACTTGAGGTCAGGCTCGGTGGAGTGATGGCAAAATCAACTTGGACTTGATTGAAGAGGTGGAGTCGGGGCTTGGAGGTAACACTTGCAAGATATTTTGCCAAGATGGGAATTAGGGAAACAGGACATGGTTGGGTAGAGATGAGAGATCAAGGTAGATCTTTTGGGTTGGTTTGGTTTGTTTTGTTTTGTTTTGAGATGGGGGATATTGAGGAAGTGTCATTGCAGGTGGGAATGATCCAGGAGAGAGGGGTTGTTGATGTGTGTGAGTATGTGTAGCTGGAAGGGCAGACTCTTAGAAGGGGAGGGATTCTGGACACGAGTGGAAGTGGCCCCCGGTGGGAGGAAAGACATGTCTTCTACTATATCTTGAAGTAAGACAGAGAATGGGTTTCAAACGTAGGCAAGTTTGTCGATTGTGGGTGGTGGGAGATGAGAGAGCATGAATCTGGTTGCTTCCATTTCCTCCATAAAGAAGGAGGCAGGGTCTTCAGCCCAGGGTGAGGGGAGAGGGAGCGATCCAAAAATCTACGATCAAGAAGCAAACATGAAGCAGGCATCCCACTAAGCAGAACAGGGACTTCTCCCGGGAGCCGGGATGGAAGTGCCAGGCTTGTTTTAATGCCTTGGAGCCTTGCCTAACTTCAGGCAGCTCTGCAGCTGAGAAGTAAATCCAGAGGCTTTGTGTTGTACAGGGTGGTTAATTTTGAGGTGTCCGATCTCGACACTGTTCATGGAGTTATTTATGTCTGAGATGATGAAAATTCCCTCCTCCCACTTCTGGGCCCATAAAAAGTGTGGAGAAGTGGCCAAAATACCAGCCTGCGTTCCTGGGTCGTGTGGATTACCGCTGTCACGGGCGTGTTTCGCGCCCCCATCCATCTTCAGCCCAGACTCCCCAGCTCACGCCTGTCAGGACGGGACATTGACCCCTGCTGAGGACGGGTTCCTGGCTTTGGGCACCATGTGGAACTAAACACAGCTTGTGAGCAAGTGCTTTTAATAAGCGTCAAGTTCCCCAGTTTCTTCTCTTTCCTGGCCTCCTTCTTATCGTCTAAAGACAGCAGACCCCGGCCCCCACTGAGCGTGGGATATGGTTTCCTACCTAAGCACACACTCGCCACGGGATGGGGTATGTCCCAAGTCCACGGGGGTCCTGGGCGTGTGGTTTTGTGTTACTCCATTCTACACTGACGAGATTCAGGATCCTATTTTCTGGAAAATCCTATTCAAGGAAAAGTATGGGAGGAGACTTGGCTGAGACCTCCCCACGCCCACCCCGCCATCCTGGCTCTTTTCAGCTTTGCCATTTTGACAAAGTCCCCTAACCTCACTGGATCTGTCTGCTCATCTGTAAAATGGAAGCAATTATATCTGCCTTGACTATCTACTGTAGGTTTGCGTGTGCGTGTGAAATTTAAATGAAAGAAGGAGTGCAAAATTGCACTTCTATCAAGAATTATTTTTATTAAGTATCTTTCCATCCCCTGTTATCTCTCCCTCATCCCAAATACAGAGTGTCTAGCAGAGCCTGGCACATCCTAAATGCTCAATATATGTTTGGGGGAATTGATGAATGAACAGAAGGGATGAATGTGTTGGCAAGTAAACCTACATACATCATAACGGTTGTAATTAATCAGCACTTAATAGGTGCAGGCGTCTGGTAAGCATTTTACAACATGAGGTCATTTATTCCTCACTGGAGGTAGATGGTCATGATCCCATTCTACAGATGAGAAAATAGAGGCTCAGCAAGGTTGAATTACTTAAGGGAGGTCTCCCACCATGTAAGAGCTGGAGCAGAGACTTGAACCTAGGACTTTCTGGTTCCAGAGGCCATGCTCTTGACCACTGTGGTGTCATACTGTGTGTGACTGCAGAGGCGCCCACTTAGAAAATGACCCTGATGCCCTGTGCTGAATTCATTCACGCTCTCGTGGGGCTCAAAGAGTGTTACCTCTGTGTCAAAGGTTGGCTCCTGAGAGCATTAATAAGCATGGCTTGAGTGAGTAAATAAACTGCTTTCCGTTCAAAAGAAGAGGAAATGGAGTTTTGTGTGGGTGTACCTGGGGCCACCATGCTGGCTTGGACACGGCCCAGCCAGGTGGGCTCAGCCATCCCATGTCTCTAGCTGTCTCAGTTCAGCTGGCTGGCATAGAGAATGCAGCAGGCTGAGCCACCAAGAATGGATTCCCTGCTGCCCATCCCAGAACAAGCAGAACTGGGATTGAGTAGGGATCCTTGACTTTTGTATGGTTTTCTTCTCTGTCTTGGTTGGGAGTGGGATGGGATATAGGAACAGTTGCCTTTGTATCTCCTGTCCTTCTGACTCTCGGCTCCTTGGGGCTGTTAGCTACCCGAGGTGGCCCATCAGATTAGGCAGTAGGACCAGCCTGTCTCACTGAGACCCTTGGCTGAGCTTCTGGGCATTGGCCTCTACTGGCTGGCTGGTCTCTGCTCCCTTTCAGCCACTGCTCTCCAGCGGATGGGGCAGTGGAAGCAGGCAGGGGTTTGTCTTTCTCAACCTTCCTCTGGCCTTTGGAGAATAAAGGGCTTTACCCCGTGAAGATGGGGTGTTGGCTCCAGAGAGAGCCCGGGGAGCTGAGATCTGAACTTGGGCATAGCCGTGCAGTGGGGCTGGATTCAGGGGAGATGGGACAATTTTTCTCCATCCCGGAAGGACGGCCCCACTCAGCCGGCGGCGGGCGTGCACTCTTGTGTACTCTGCTGGCTGGCTGCTGTCTCGTTCTAATAAATTAAATCTGTTATATCATCACTGTTATATTCCTGAGACAAGCACTTCCAAGGCAGATTAGAAAGGAACTTAAGGGGATTAAAAGCTTCTCTTAGTGAAAAACAATGTTTCAGATGGGAAATCCATTTACCAATATGAATTTCAGCAGAAATGCATGTTTTCTTTAATGCACTGCTACTGCTCAAAGAAAGCGGGATTTCTCCCCACGTCTCCATCCTCTGTTTTGCATAAGTTATAATGTGGATTCTGTTGAGCGTAGCAAGCCTCTCAGGGAGATTGATGGCTTCCATAAAGTTGCACAAAAACATTTCTCCTTTGTTCATGGGGGAAAAGAAAAGTGTCTAATAGATTTGGAGTATTAAAAGAGTATTGGTTTATACTGGAAACCAGGGGAAGTCTAGGAGTAAATACAGACACCAGAGGAAATGGATTAATTGGAGATGGAAACAATCAATTCTCAGTTATCTGCATGTGACTTTTCTGCGAGAAGTTTAAAAAAGGAGGGGAAAGCATCCCAGTGCTTCAGCAACCCTGTCCGGCTGTCTATCACTGTGTCTACTCAGGGAATTGAAAGCCATTTTAATAACCTGGGCCCAATATAATTTGGAAGGTAATTCTGCTGCCGTAGCTATAAAAAAAAAATCATGGAAGGCAATCCAAAGGATATGTAATTAATTTTTTTTCTGTTACTCACAAGTTGGGATTCTGTATACCATTAGAAAGTTGACTTCCCTTAAAATCATGAGCTGGTTCCCAAAAGCCAATGTGGAAATCTTACCTCAGGGGGTTAGAAAACTTAGGGCAACTGCTGGGTCAGGCCCCAGCACTCAGTGGCAGAGAGATGATCTCTCCGGGAGGCTGGTGGGCCCTGCCTGTAGAGCTGCTGCCTGGATCCGTTATAAGTCGGTGCCTGGACCAAGAGCTGCCTGTTGGGTTTGGCGCGTTAGTGAGTGCTGGTCTGTTCTAGGTGATTCTCAGGAATCCCTGGGGGTGCCACGTGCAAACCCTGCTCCCACTGTGCCCCGTGGAGCTGGGTATCTGTGACCATGGCCATGCATGGAAAACCCCTCCCTGTCATTTAATGAGACTGTTCAGAGTGATGGAGAGAGCTCTTTGGGTGGCCAAGGAATAGAAACCCATTCACGCCAGCTCAAGTCAGAGGAAGGTGTGCTGTAGGGATGCAACTCTTAAGCATCTAAGGCAACGGAGAGCAGCGGGGGCCAGAGAGTGTCACGGACCAAAGCTCCTTCTTGCCTCCCTCCCTCCCCTCCTGCTTTCCTGCCTTCCTTCCAGCTCCTCTTTCCTTTTCTCTTGCCTCCTTTTTCTCTTGCTGGAAGTGAGGCTGAGCCAGAGTCTCTCCGAGGTCCAGGCCTCAGCCACACATCTCCCTGCTGCCCCCCGTAAGAGGTGAGCACTAGCTCTTCATCCCAAAGCCAGGACCTTCCTCGTGCAAAGCTCCTCAGGGGTCCCGCATTTCACCACGCAGACACTCATTTTGTCCGTACCATGCTGGTGACACAACTGGTAGAAGAACTTTGCCTCTTAAAAGGAGAAGCTGAACTTCTGGAGTTCACTTTCCTAATTTTCGGCTTTAATAAATACCAATATTTGCTCACTGTTATTAGGTGCTAACTAGGTGCCAGGCACTGCGTTAAGCACTTGACATGGACTAGCTTGTGAAGCCTCTCAACAGCTCCGAGAGCTGGGTGCTATCACCAGCCCATTTCAAAGCTGGGAAAATGAGGCTCAGAGACGTTTAGTAACTTGCCTAAGGTCACACAGCTGTATATGGAAAAGCAAGATCTGAACCCAGGATCTAGAGTCCACACTTTAACTGCAACATTATGGGGCCTTAATGATCTTCTAACTGGAGTCCCTGTGTGTGACTTCATCAAAGGCTGTTTCCAGGTTGAAAACGTCAGCCTCCAGCCCAAGAAGCCGGTTTTCTACAACCACATGGATGGAAGTGAAACGAGTAGATTAAAAATGATGTATGGTGAGCTGATGCCTGGGGTTCTAGCCTCTGTGGGGTTTCTTACCTGTGTTGCTGAGAATCCTCACCCCGCCTCACAGACCCCCTCACACCCAGGGTTCCCCTCCCCGGGCTATCACACATCCTCAGGATCCTGCTGGAAAGTCTGGTGCTAAAATCTTGCTCAATTTTAATTACACTTCCAAGCGCCTTGCTGTCAGCCGCCCTTCTGAAATTGTTTTAATTGAAGTTCCATGAATCCTGGCGAGTTCAGATGGAGTTCATCTCTAAAGCCCATCCTGATTTCATTAAAGATTTGATCTTTCTTTTTTCACCAATAAAACATTTATTATCGTTATCTGTTTCGTAACCATTTTCTTTCTCCAAAGAATTGGGGTGGGGAGGGGGGAAATCAACCTCGTCTTCATGCCAATAAAACTGAGGAATCATTCGTAGATTTTTCTGGCACACAAGAGCAGTAACATTATTTTTTAATTAATTATTTTCCTTTTAGGTGGCCGGTTAGCTCAGTTGGTTAGAGCGTGGTGCTAATAATTAATTATTTTCCTTTTAAATGAAGGCACTCCTCATTCAAGAGGATTTTTAAGCCTATAGGAGAGGATATTTATGAATTAACTACACACCGGGCTCAGGAAAGAATCATCATCCTAAATATAGGTGTTTCCACCCCTGGCCCCCAGTTGAGGAGGTGTCAGTGCTGTTTTAATAGCAGCAGAAGCAGAGATGGCTTTCTAACTCTGTCTCCCCACCTTCCACTCACGGGAGGTAAATTTTAGGAAAGGAAGTTATGGAGGAACCAAATGATGTAAAAATAAAACCGTACTGCAAAGTATCTTGTTGACCCCTGAGTGTTTATAATTAGCAGTTAATTACTATTGAATCATCGGTGCCCAGTCTTGGCCCGGATCACAGTTTACACCCAGGAGTCCGTTCACAGTCTTCTGTGTTTGTGATTATCTGCTCCACGATGTTCTTAGCAAACCCAATACCTGTCTCCTGTTTGGCGGATTTGAGTCACAATGTTTTTGTTAAGATTTCAGCTGCAGCTCCTTCTAGATCTTTGTTTCATGTATGTAATATACTTAAAATGCACTAAATGACAGTTTATAATATCATTATCTACAGTTAAAGATATTATAACTTCAAAAATGAACAGAAAGTGTAGCCATATGTGGAAATGGTCTATTTTGTGCCCTTTTAACCTCTCTCCCTCGTAGCTTCGGCTGGACCAGACAGGCAACAGGACGAAAATCATAGGTCTGCAAAATCATTTTGCTATTTTAGCCCACAGTTGTCATGAAAGGAAACTGGGTTATCTGGACAGTAAATAACAACTGAGGACTAATTTATTTGGCTTCTTTTCTCTTTTTATCCCTCTCTCTTTTATTTTGGTACCGGGTTCCAATATGTTCTTTATTACATGGTTTGATAATTCAAGGATGGCTCAGCAGCCCCGCTGCCCTGCCACCGCCCCTCCCCCCACCCCCACCCCCAATGACATGGGAGTTGATTTAAAACTTCACTCTGAACAGCCCTGGGGTTATTAGGAACAGTGTGGATGGAGTATGGATTAGGTTTAAAAGTAATAAAAAAGTGGACCTGTTGGTTAGGTGAAAAATTCACTATCAGATTCCTGAGTGCAGGGTTCCTTTTCATGTGCAAACGGTACTAAATGAAGCATTTAATTCAACAAATCCAGAGTTCTGATCCGCCAGAAATAGAGACTGGGTTAGTTCAATTTGTAACAAACGATCTCCGTATGATCAAAGTTCTGAGCGCTGATTTCAACATGCTGCTTAAATTAGCCTAACACCAAAGTCTTTGGCTCGGAGACAGTATTTGGAATGTCTTACCAGAGGAGAAATTCCTTCTCACACATGGTTCTAATATGCCATGCCAGCTTTGCTTTTTAATGGGCTGACAAGGAGGCGCGGTGCTAACTTTTCTGACTCCAGAAAGTTCTTGTGCTGTCACCCGCAAACCAGCTAGGATAATTTTTCCTTGGCTTCCTTATTAAAGGCTGAATGAAGGGATTGTGTGGCTTTCTTAATGTCACTTGGTCTGTTTGCCATAAATTCAGGCGTTCATGATGAAAGCTGCACTTAGATTTCGCTGGGAAGCGGAATCAAGGAGAATGCACCCAGGTTCACAATAAATAACTAAGCGTGAGTTATTAAGTGAATTTCATATACCAGGGCCTTATTACATCAGCAGTTTAGATAATGCCTTCTGAAAAAATCCATCCATGTATTTCACGGCCAAAGTGCAGGGGGGCGTGGTATTCAGAGGGCGCCGAGGTGGACAGACAGAGCCAGCTGGGGCGAGAATGGAATAGGCGGTATTTGAAAAATAATATAATATTTACATTTTTGCATGCTGTTTGCCTTTTTAGCTCAGCAGGGAGACCAGCAGGCCTGTTGGCCAACATGACCTGCATCGCTGCAGGCTTCCTGCCTGCGATTGTTTGTTTTTTTGCAGAAGGAAGGCTGGGGCTTGTTTAGACTATGAGCCTAATTTTAGAGGATGATAATTATGTTGCTTCTAAACCACATATTTTCCAGAATTTGCTGCCCCATGAAAATAACTTGCATGTGTATCCAGCCTGGCTGGCAGCCAGCCTGATGTCCAGGGCCTGGTTCTCCGTGTCATCCTGGGGGGACTCCCAGGGACCAGGATAGGGTGGCCTGTTGGTGGAAAGGGCTTAATTTGGGGAAGCAGGAGAACTGGGTTTGGCCTCCACCACCCTTTTGGGTCTTGGGTCAGTCGTATCACTTCCAGGGTAGCATTTTGCAGAATATCAACCCCTTGACACGCTCTGCAGGATGCCTAGATCACGCAGGCTTGGGACTCTCTGCCAGCTACCTGCTCTTCTTTGTGATCCACCATGCACATGGACTCATCTTCCATGTCGTCTTTAACCTAGCTCAATCCTACCTACCCTTCAGGTCTCTGATTCTCACATACACTGTTTCTTTATGGTATAAACCATGATCGTAGTCAATCTGACAATTACTTGGGAAGTCATTTGATGATGTGAGTGTCCATTCAAGGCTAACCTCTTGAGCGGGTGCTATCTGTTTTGTGATGAATTGATGCTTAGCCCAATGTGCTGCTTGATGATTTGAGAAATTACTGAATGAAGACAGTGCTCTTACACGTTCATGAACATTCAACTCAGCTTGGAGGATCCCATTAAAATGGAGGTTCTGATTCAGGTTGTAGGTCTGGAGGGGAGCCTGAGAGTCTGTATTTCTAACATGTTACCATGTGAGGCTGAGGTTGCTGCCTTTTGAGTAGCAAGGAATTAAAAAGTTTGTGTTGAATCCTAAATATAACAAACTCTGTTTACCCTTTCCTGGTGGAGCACCTAGTGACATCTATGGGCTGAGCGTTAGTTTATTCGTCTATAAAATGAACTAAATGCTCTTTAAGGATCCTTGCAGCTTAAAACATTACAGTCTTTGGCTGTGTTGCTGGGAAATTGTTGCTGAGTCTGTTCTGGGACGGGGGAGGGGGCTTCCCCTAGCACATGATCTTATGAGGTGCATGCAAAGTTCAGTGGGGGACCCATGGTCGTCAAGAGGGGTCTGGGCTCAGCCTGGCTGAGCTCTTTCAGACTCAGTCATGGCTCCAAGGGAGGCAGCTAAGTATTTGCTGGTCACAGTTGGAGAGCCGCCTCTTCTTATTTCTCTGAGTTGGGAGTGAGAGGTTGGGGGGATGGAACATTCCATATGTTCTGTGCTCAGGATGATACAGATGCAGGGAAGTAGGGGAAACAAGGATGGAGCTGGCCCAGATTGTATGACAAAGAAAAGAGGAGAGAACTCTGAAAATTCAATAATAAGCAAACACAAATCACCCTGTTTAAACAGGAGCAAAAGATTTGAACAGACAACCTCACCAAAGAAGATAAACGCATAGCAAGTGAACGTATGAAAAGATACTCAACATTATTTGGTATTAAGGGTTTGCAAATTAAAATAACAGTGAGGTATCACTACACAGCTATTAGATTAACTAAAATTCAAAAAACTGACAATACCTACAGCTGGACGTAAGCAACAGAAACTCTCATCTATTGCTGGTGGGAATGCAAAGTGCTACAGTCACTTTGGAAGACAGGTTGGTAGTTTCTTACAAAATTAAATGTACTCTAACCATACAATCCAGCAATTGAACCTCTAGGTGTCCACCCAACTGATTTGAAAACTGATACAAAAACCTGCATGTGAATGTTTATTGCAACTCTATTCAAAATCACCCAAACCTGGAAGCAACCAAGATATGACTGGATAAACAAATGGTGGTACATCCGTAAGTGGGCTATTATTCAGCAATAAAAAGAAATGAGCAATCAAGGCATGAAAAGATATGAATGAATCTTCAATGTATTGTTAAGTGAAAGAAGCCAATCTGAAAAATTTGCATACTGTATGATTCCAATTATGTGACATTCTGGGAAAAGCAAAACTAAAGAGACAGTAAAAAAATGAAGGGTTGCCAGGGATTTGACGTGGGGTGGAGGAGGGCTGAATAGATGGAGCACAGTCGATTTTTTAGGTCGGTGAAACTATTTTGAACACTACAGTGATGGTCAAGAGAGGCTATTATGCATTTGTCAAAACCCATAGAACTTTGCAGCACAAAGAGTAAACCTTGATGTACATATTAAAAAATAATAATAATTTAGGAGGTTGAGGGATCCCAAGATAGAATGCAGAATATGACACTACAATCTATCTGTATTATGAATGTATGAAACAATCTCACTGAAGGGGAGGGAAGAATAAGATGCTGACCTAAATAACTTTGGAAATGAGCGGAATTGTAAGACTGCAGGTGAGGGAAGTGTACATAATCACTCCACTCTAGCTGATAAAGTTGTCTCCCACCAAGGTATGAGTTAAGAATTCTGAAACCACTATACATGTACACCAGAAATGAACAACGAAGTTAATGGATGGCAGATGGCAGGAGCCTGGTTTTTCACAGTTGGAGTGAGTTACAGATAAGGAATCTAGAAGAGGCTAGAGTGAGCCATAGTGTGATGGATCAGAGTTGGACACATCAGAATGAACTCGTGTTTAGCTTAATATTGATACATATAGTTGGATGCAGAAGTTTTAATACATATATATGTATATTCATGGGTTAGTATACATACATTTATCTCCTTGCTCTGTCAGCTGAGAGGGCTTAGAAGTAATGACATCTCAATTGTAATGTCCATAGCTGGTGCCCAGATCTTGATTTTTAATATCCTCCTCCAATAAAAAGAACCAGAGTGTGGAGAAATGGCTGATTCTGGGACTCCAGGACTAGAGCATGAAATATACCACGTGAACCTAGAGCATGTTGTAGTGCCAGAAAGTAAGAAAGTGCTGGAAAACAAAACATAACCAGAAAACCAAACCCATAATGATGGGACTTTGTCAAAAGGATATATGATACAAGTGAAAGAACTTCCAATGGCCAGAGCTAGAAGAATTTAAGCCACAAAATCAAGTAGTATTGGATTATAACCTAACGTATAAAATTAATATCCATGAGTCCATGCTGTTGTAAATAAATGAGTGAATAAGTAAATAAATGGGGGAAAACAGGCCAATCTTCTGTGCAGAAGAACTCAAAATGGTTTACGTGGATATTCTGCCCTCAAAGAGGTGAAGCATAATCTCTCACTCCTTAAGTGTCTTTCTTCCAGGGAAGACACGATGGAAAAGGAGCATGCAACTTCACAGTGGAGAAACCTGACAAATACCACCTCAAGCCCAGTGATCAAGGTCAACATCAACTGTGATGCTGTGTTGGTAACTGTACTCTTGATACGATGGGACGAGAACAGCTCTTTACCTCTGTGGTCTTCTTCCCCCAAACACATGACCTCAGTCTAAAGTCTAATGAGAAAAACATCAGACAATTCCCAGTGGAGGGACATTCTGCAAAAATACCTGATCAGTACTGCTCAAAACTGTCAAGGTCATCAAAAACAGGTATTCTAACAAACTGTCATAGCCAAGAGGAGCCTAAGGAGACATGATGAGTAAATGTAATATGGTGCCCTGGATGGGATCCTGGAACAGAAAAATGACATCAGGAAAAGAGTGAGAAAATCTGAATACAGTATGAACTTCAGTTAATAATAATGTATCTGTATCAGTTCATTAACTATGACAAGTGGACATGCTAATATAAGATGGTAATAATAGGGGAAAGTGGGTGTGGAGTACATAGGAACTCTGTCCTACCTTCAGAAGAACTCTGTAAATCTAAAATTAAACTTTGTTTAAAAATTTATCATCATAAAAACAATAATACCTACCAGTTGGAACAGACTTGGGAAGAGTAAAGTTAGCCTAACTTGAGCTCCTACTAGGTGTCAGCCACTGTCCTAGGTTCCCTTTGCCCCATGAAATCTTAATTTTTGCCATAGCCCTGTGAAAAATGTAGTAGAATCCAAAATTTCCAGATGTGGAAAGGGATGGGCAGGGAAGGCAGGGAAATGGTCAAGGTCATTTAGCTATGGTGGGGAAGGGTAGAGTTCTACAAAGACTAGGGTTTTCCTCTTTCCACCAAAATGCCCAAGAGTTTGCCATGGGCCCTCTGGCCTCCACCCCCTTCACCAATTTGGTTGTGTAGGGGATTATTATAGGGTATTTCTGCCCAGCGTCTAGAAGTTTTCGTCATGACCTTCAGTTGAACACCTTCGATGTAGAGGGCTCATCGTTGGACAGGGTGTGTGTGGAGCCCTTGGCTTCACGGACATGGCCAAGGTTGGGGAGATTCCACATGGGAAGGCCTTTCTGGATCTACGCTCCTGTCTGGTCAGCATGGAGACACTGCATAGGCAGGGCTCTTTGTGCGGAGGCCCTTTGACAGCCACCTACAGGTAGGTGCAGGCCCCACTTGCTCTGTCACTCTGTTGCTCACAAACTTTCACTAAGTCTTTAGTGTGTTCAAGACCTTCCTGAATGGAAAGCCTACCTCCACCCTTTGCTGCCATTTCTCTCACTAAGTGCTGTGCTCCTGCAGAGAACGGGGACGCTGCGGGTGCACTCCGGTGCTCTGTCCACTGAAAGGGCCTCGCAACCAATGTTGTCTGCGGCTTGTCCCAGTGCCCATACTCCCCCTCCAGACTTGCTTTCTAGTAGTAGAAATGCTGTGTAGTCAGACTGGGTTCATATCCCCGCTCTGCAGTTTACCAGCTGGGTGACCTAGGGAAAGCGATGCGACCTCCCTGGGCCTCAATTTGCTCATCTGTAAAATGGGGCTAAACAGCTCTTCCTACCTCATAGCTTGTGGGGCAAGTCCAATGACACCATGCATCAGTGCTTGGCCAGAACAGACATTTGACAAATGCAAACATGACTATATCACCATTATTGTTCCTAAATATTTCTGCCTTCTTCATCCCACTCTCCCCCCATTTTGAGGTGCCATTTCCTCTCATCTTTACTCAACCAAATCCTTTCCTAAATTGTACCTTTATCGTACTTGTGCCCCTTGCTTTGTCTGCACTTAGCTGAGGCTTCAGGGATCATGAATGGCTACACTGAGAAGGAGGGTAAGTTTCAGGATGTAAATGGGATGATGGGGGATATGCCCCTGGGGGGTTGAGGGAACGGTGGAGGGCTATTTTTTTTTTTTTTTTTTTTTTGCGGTACGCGGGCCTCTCACTGTTGTGGCCTCTCCCTTTGCGGAGCACAGGCTCCAGACCTGCAGGCTCAGCGGCCATGGCTCAGGGGCCCAGCTGCTCCGCGGCATGTGGGATCTTCCCGGACAGGGGCATGAACCCATGTCCCCTGCATCAGCAGGCGGACTCTCAACCACTGAGCCACCAGGGAAGCCCCTGGAGGGCTATTTTTCACTGCTGAGTTGGAGAGCTGCCTACCCCCTGATTTCCAGGTTGCTCCCCACAGGGGGCTGCCTTGGGTGTCAACATGGCTGTCACGGTCATGGAAGATGCTTTCCTTCGCTGCCAGCCATGCCTCCCTGCATTGGAGCTTCTTCCTGCCTGGGTAGGGGCTACCCTCATAGCTTCCCCACCCCAGACCACTGTCCTACCTTCCTTGGTGGGACTGAAAACTGCCATTTCTCTAAGTGCTGTGAACCTGCAGAGAATAGGGACTCTGCGGCAGAGTCAGACTGGGGCAGAAGGTCACCTACGTGATATCCCAGAATTGGGGTAGGCGGAGCCCTTGAGCCCTCTGTCTGAAAATGGGCTGCCACTACTCCGAAGGGGCCGTACTGCCCCCTTCAGCCTTGACTGCCCATCTGAGCCACGACTTGACCCGCATCTCCAGCCTTCAAATCCTGTGTTCTGACAACTGCATCCTTTTTTTCCTGAAAGAATGGTGAAGAGAGTGGTCATTTTCCTTCTAAAAATACTCTTGCATCAAAAAAGGGAAAAGATGGTAACTTTAGGGTAGCCACCCCAGTGAATGCAAATGGCCAGTGAAATGTAAAATTTTGGGCTTCCCCCCACCAGGTCACACAGAATTTTACTCCTATGGGGTATACTCCATGGATCTAAATTTAGAAATTCAGAAGCCCAAGACAAGGGAGATGTCCCTTTATCAATTTTAACCTGGTTGGATAGGTATTCGTGGTTCTGTAGCTTCTATAATAACATAATAATAATAATAGTAATAATAAAAAGAAAAAGAAAGCCCTTTCCTCTATTCCATTTTTTTTAATAGTGGAGAAAGATTCCAGAGCAACCAATTTATTTGCTGTTCAATCTGCTCTCAGGAGAAAGAATTCAGAGACACTCCGGGTCAGATAAAGCTTCTCATCTCCTTAAAAAGGCCACTTGGATGGGACTTAAGCATCTTTGTTCCTTCTCCTCAAGTTGCGAGAGATACATGTCATTTCGAGAAGTATGGAACTAATTGAGGGCTATGTCCAGCTCTTGTAGAGGTGAACAAGGCAGATAAATAAAAACTCCATTGCACATAAATCTTTGCTCCCAACATCAAAGAAGCAGGATCCTGCTAAGTGTATTTGTATAATGCAGTAATTTATGCAAAAAGCAGCTTTGATAAATGTCCCCTAATTTATTGTCATGTATCTCAAATCAAAGTCAAACATTTACAGCCTGAGCCTGAAGGAAGCCAGGCCTCAGAGAGCCAAAGGGGTTTGAAGTAAAGTAAAGCTACATTGGGCAAAAGGTTAAACGGGATCTGGTTTGAATATTAAGAACTTTCTACAAATGATGGTGAAAGAGGGGACTAGTTTGGTTTCTAAAAATAAAGCGAAGCAGAATTTTTCCCAGAGATTTTTCTTCCAAGGACAGACACGATCCAGGCACTGAAATGGTCTTCAGGGAACAGAATTGCGGGGCTGCTGTAGACCCTTTATATATAATCACAATAAGACAAAAGAAGAATAACGAACAATGATTGGATGCTTACTGTATGCCAAGCACTGTTTTAAGTATTTTGCATTTCTTAACTTGTTGCTTCTATGAACCACTGTGAAGAGATATTCTTACCATTCTTGTTTTATAGTTGGGGAAACTGAGGCAGCAAATTGACAGGAGGCAGAAGACCCAAGAGGTACAGACCCTCTTTCCTAGTGGACTGGCTCATCCCCACACGATTGTTTATTCCAAGGGCAGGTAGGAGTCACTGAGTAGGGAGAGTTTCCCTATAGGTGAGGGTCCAGGCTTTGTAACCCGTCTGTACCACTTTTCAGCTGTGTAATTCTGGGCAAACCCTTAACCTCTCTGAGCCTCAAAATACCCATCTATTGAATAGACGAAATTAGTAGTGCTTACTTAATGCGGTTGACATGTGGGTTAAAAGAAATAACACCTGCTGAATGCAGGGCAAGTGTTGCACCCATGAATGTCATAGTTGCTGTATTATTCTCTCTTACTGGTAAGGGTTCCACATTCTGGCCCCAGAACATAGAAGAGCCTAGGGTTGCCCCAGCTAAACTCTAGGAAGCTGTCACAATCCCAAGAGGCTGGGAAGATGACCCAGGCTTCATAAACTAGTATTTTTAATTTTCAGTCTGAAGGGCTCTGCACACCCATGATCCCTATAAAATAAACTCACAACCCCAGTAGTAGCATAGCCGTAGACAGCAGCTGTTTAAAAGATTTTACTGCCCATCTGGCGGCTTGGTGTAGCCTTCAGGCTGGTTCCAGAAGAAAGGGCTTTGCTCTGTGATTCCACCAGCTGGTAACTGGTATTGCAAACCCATATTCGGATCTCAGCCTTCTGTTAATAAAACCAAGAGAGGGAATGGACTTGTAACTTGTAAAGGGCAGGATGTATTCCCCCATCTGAGGGTTTAGCCTCCAAGGCCTGGATCATGATGCTGGGCTGGTTTCTGTCCAAGGCGAGGCCCTTGGCAGTTGTAAATCTCATGGTTCAGGGCATGTGTGGGTTTAGAGGGGGTTGGGAGCATGTTTGTCATTGACTTGTTGGCTTTGTTCAGTGCCTGTGGCTGTGGACCGGGCGGGAGGGCAAGGCTCTTCCCACCCAGATGGTAGCTGCAAAGTTTCACCACTTGACTTTTGAAACATGCAAATGAAGAACTTGCCTTTCACTTCCATTCTTATCCAGAGCCCGGGGGGAAAGGGTTCCTATGCTTTAGCATGGAACCTGGATCACAGTGGAATAGCCCAGACATCCACTTTATGACATCCTCACTTTGAGAGGGAAACAGAACCAAAAGGATCTGTGCTTGGGTTCGAATCCCAGGAATACCACTTCTTGGTTATACAAACCTGAGTCTATTCTTGACTACTCAGAATGCTACTTTCCTCATCTGTAAAATGGGAATTAATGCTAATACCCATCTCACAGGGTTGTTTACACATGAGATATGCAAGTTATTATATTGCCCAGAGGAGAGTTGGCCCTTGATACATGGTCTCTTCCTTGGCCTCAGTTTCCATATCTGTAAAAGGGGTTCACTCTGCACCTGACAATGTTGCTGTAAGAACTAGCTGATACCACGAATGCAAAATACCTAATTCAAATACTAGTTCACTCCCCAGTTTGCCATCATCTCCCTACTCAATTGTAAACTGGTGGTACAGGGCACTTGAAAATCAAATCAAATACAAGAATCCACTTGGCTTCTCCTGCAGTTCTGGCTATCTGAGTACAAGTCCCATTTAAAAACCAGGGACTTTTTAAAGGCAGTTAAAGAAAGGGCGGGTGCAGGGTCTCCTCAAGAGCACTGAAGAGGTGTTATAGGGGCCTCGGTTGGAACCAGACATGCCCTGTAAGGTGCCCGGAATCCTGCAAGGTCCTGAGAAGCCCCCACTGGGCTGCCAGCCGCCATATTGACTGCAGAGCCCCTGTGCCAGGTTTCCAAAGGGAACAGAGTGAGGACTTGTTTGTTCCTCTGTGCTCCTAACCCTGGGAGGATTCCAGACAAGAAGAGAGCCCAGAGCTCTTCCAGCAAGTGCTCCAGGGCTTAAAGAATCCTTTGAAGCTACACAGAGGTAAGTGGCAGTGAAAACTGACTCCCCCCTGCAAACAGCCCAGAAAATCAGCTTTCCATCTCACTCTGCACCGAAGCTCTCTGACATCTTCTTCCTTCTAATCCCACCTCCAAACACATCCCAGAAAATTGCCGTCCCTGGGGCCCCTGCCATGTTCTAAGGAATACGTACTGCATCCTGCAGGCCAGCAGGCGGAAGGTCTCTTGTCCATTACATTTCCACGTCCATGTCGTATCCCGATAACTACCGTTTGTGGATTTTGCTGACGATCTTCATGTCTGTGTCTCCTCTTGCCTCTGGGCACTGAGCAGGCCAGCCAAATTGAGAGCGGAAGAGGATCTAGGGTTTTTTGGTTTTGTTTTTGGCTTTTGGTTACACTCTTAAGTTCTCTCAGCTGCTCAGAAAGCTGCCTTTGTCTGGTCTTGGGCAGGGATATTGCTAAATTTTATGGTGCTTTTGAGCAAATTTGAAAATGACAGTCCCTCCAGGCAGTCACATGGCTCGTCAAGTGGGCGGTGTCTTTGTGCACAGAAAATGGTGCCCCTTCTCTCTGGGCAGGTGCAGCCCCGCATCAGGCACCTGGCTGGGTAACTGTAGCAAGGGCTGGGCTTCAGTCCTCACTCACCCCTCGGAAGGGCCTTTTGCAGTGAGCAACCTGCACAGCTGTATGTGGCAGCCCTGCTCCTGGGCCTCCCTTATTCTCTGCCATCCAGAGCTTTTAAAGCTGTTGTCCTCTGGGTGGAATGAATTTCTCACTGGTTGTCCTTCAGAAGCTCATTAGGTTGAGTATATTCTGAAGCAATACTCCGAAAGAGGGGCCGGAAAATGGGAAGAGTCCCACAGAGGGGGTTGGGAGCAGGAATGGAACCCACTGGGAACTAGCCTTCTGGAGCGAGGAGAAAGAGCTGGAAGACGTCGGGGAGAAAGGCCAGGCCTGAACTGTGTCTGCTGGGGCCAGCTGCACGGTGTGATCTGAAAACTCTCCAGGGGCCTTGCCTATCGGTAAAGGCCTCCAGCTGTCTGCCATGGCCTTCCGGGCATGGCCAGCTTCATGGGTGTGTGATCTGCGCAGTTGCTTGGCAGTGTTCTGAGCTTGGTTTAACGCTCTGCAGTCGCTGTCTTGAAATTTTTAATACTTTTAAATAAGGCGCCCCACGTTTCATTCTGCACTGGGCTCTGCAAATTATATAGTTGGTACCCCTCTCTGTTCTCTGGGCTTCCTGGGGGGTCGTTTTCATGGAGATGCATTTGTTTATCTATGCCATCATTCAGCCAGTACTTATTGTGTACCTACTACGTGTCAGGGGCTTGAGATGCAGAAGTGACAAAAGCAGGCAGGGTCCTAGGGAGCTCACAGACTGTGGGTGCCGATGGGGAAGAGGGTCAACAACGGAGTGAGTAAAAAGTGCAGTTTCAGAGGATGAGGAGGACGTGAGGGTGTGAATCAGGGTAACACCACGAAGAGGGGTTAGATTAGGCCATTGAAGAAGGCATCTTGGAGGAGTGACATCTGAGCTGAGATCTGCAGGATGGAAAAAGAACAAGCCATGCCATGGGAGCTGGAGGTGGGACCAGGGTTCCAAGTCCAAGGAACAGCAAGTGCAATGGCCCTGAGGTAGGACAGAGCTCAGATTATATGGAGCCTGTAGGCATGGAAATGGGTTTGGGTTTTAAATACAAGAGACAGTATGGGGAAGTAACAGTGGTCATAAGAGTAGTAATAACTGCCCTTTGTTAAGTGGCTACTTTGCTCCAGGCTCCCCATAAACACTTACCCTTTTGATCAACCATGTAAGTGATATACCATTCCCACTTTCCAGATGAGGAAACTGAGGTCCAGTGGCCCAAGGTTAAGCAGCCTATAAATAAGAGAGCTGTGGTTAGAACTCAGATCCATCTGATTCCAAGGACACTGCTCTCTGTTCTTCATTGGTGACCTTGGTCAACACTGCCTTCTGGCTGCCTCCGGGTGGGGCTTTCTGCTGGGATGAAGGTTCCCCCAATGTCTTATGTCCCTTCTTGGGCTGAGGGACCTCTGAGCACCAGCCCTGGAGATGAGAAATGAAGCAATCTTTCATCACATCACTGGAGGTTGTGATGAAATTTTATCCTATGATCACTTAAATAAAGCCAGCTGGGAGAAGCTGTTCAGGAGACACAAACAAGAACTCGGTCCAGATAGGTTTGTTTAACACTGTTTTGGCTGTGCCCAGATTCAAGTCCAGAAGAGAGGAAGAGACCAAAATGTATTAATTAGTTGCAGTGGAAGCTCTCTCTTTAAATACATGCCTTCCTTTAGCTCAATGGTCCAGAAACGGTGGATTGACTTTTATTTCTGGAAGGGCTCCAAAGGCTCTTGATCTATGTGCCTGTCTCAATTAAATTTTAGAACCAACATGATCAGGACATGGTCCTAAACACTGCTGCAGATACAACATAAATATATCTGCCTTCAAAGGCCTTCCAACCTGATAGAGGGGGCTACATGGGGTGGGGTGGGTCTTTCAAGGCAGAATACAGGTGCCATAAGATTAAAAAGGATTATTAAGCAATTATTAAAATTAATTAACTTTAATTAACATTATTTTAATTATTAATTAAAATATTTATTTATTTAATTATTAATTAAAACCTCCATGTATTAGAATGGATGCATGGAGGTTTTAAGGATGGGAAAGTTGCATCCACTTAGTGGAATTTATTCATGCATTTTGTCATGCATAAAGGCAAATATATGGAACATCTACTATGGGCCAGGCACTGGGAATATGGCATTGAGCAAAATGGGAATCCCTGCCCTCATGGATCTCACATTCTAAAAAGAGAAAAAGACAAGAAATAAGGAAACGGCTGAACAGACAGGATAATTTCAGTGAAAGAAACAAACAAGGAAGATGCTAGAAGATGAGTGGTGGAGGGTCGACTACTTGGGTTTGGGAGGTTAGGGAGAGTCTCTCTCATTGGTGACCTTCAAGCTGAGACCCCCAAACATGAGCAAAATAAAAAGAGAGGAGACTTCAGAAAGGAGGCAGCAATTGCAGGCTGCGGAATCTCCATTAATACTTTTACTGTTTTATTCATGTTCTTGGTTTATTGCACAGTGATTTGATGTATGAGCGTATACTATCATGACAACCTCTCAGAATTAGAGTGACACCCAGACCAAGTACGTTGCTTAAGTAGAGTTGATGTGTGGTCCAACTTGTTTCCTTGGCCACATTGATTGAAAAACTGCTATTAATATCTATGGGCTGGTCTTGGTTCTGCTACAGATTCACTGTGTGAACTTGGGTAAGTTACTTAACCTCTCTGGGTTACTTCTTTGAGAAAGGACCAGGCAAAACTTAAAAATCTCAGAACTTTAAAGGTCAATGATTCCATGATCTAATAGATCAAAACAAAACCTCCTGATGTGTCATTGGGAACACATGGATTCCCCCATTTTGGCAGAAAATTACATTACCAGATTCTGACCTGGGATCACAGCAGAGGTTGTGAGCTGGAGTTGAACTCTCAGCCTTGATCCCCAGTTCGGGCTTCGCAGGAGCTCTGGGGATGTGTCCTGGCCAGCACCCACATGTGTCTTGTATTAGTGTTATTTTCTTAATGGCAACAGCCCTAAACCCTGCCCATTTTCCTATTGAGTTACCCGGCTTAGTTTTAGTATCACTTACACATAAACACGGTCTCTGGCCAATGAATCCAGTTTTGTTTTTACTTTCTCCACCTCCCCCTTCCTTGCCCAGGTGTTTATTGCAGCCATCAAAAATAAAGTGGATCAATAATGGTGCTGTTTTTAGACTGAGATATGTTTTTGAACCTTTGCTTTAAGAAAGAAGAAAGGAAGAAAAACACGGGTTGTATGCCTTCCCTAATCTCCGTCTCTTTTCCACGTGGGGTTCGTGAAGAAAAATGGGAGGCTAGAGGGTAGTGTTTTGGATGAGTGTGGAAAAATAGATGGAAAGTAAATGAGCAGAGGGGATGGCTGTCTTTGGTTAATGGCTGTTTGGTCTATAGCTGGAGTTCAGAAGGATCCATCATTTCAACTAAATTCTGCCTTTGGCGAGCACCCTCTCCTGGACATCGGCGACAGTGGCCCTCGATGCCCAGGAGTGGAATGGACGACCTTTGACTTCTGGTTGAAAGAGTGTCTTTCCTGATCCATACCAGCTTCTGGAAATATTTTATCACAATTGAGGGTGACGAGAAAATTGATACCCCTTGAAAATCTGCCCTCTTAGTGCCTTGCCTCAGTTCCCCCAATTTTCAGTCCTAAGTGCTATTTTCAGAATCAGGCATCCTGTAGTTTTCTCAACACACACTGCACCTTCTCCCAGCCGCCTGCATACTTATAAAATATTGTCCCAGACGATCTCTTGTGGGTTTGTCTCAGGCTTTGTCTACCCAACTCTAAGCGAACCAGTCACTGTCAAGTCCCCCAGTTAATTCGTGAGTTGAGCAGAACACCAAATATACTGACCCATTTTTTAAATTTTTGCCTGTCTTTGACAAAGTATCCTGTATGGTCATAACAACCCTCAAAGGCCAACTGAATAACCCAAGTCAATGAGTTTTTGTTTGTTTGCTTTTTAAATTTACATTCATTATTATTATTTATTTATTTTTTTTGCGGTACGCGGGCCTCTCACTGTTGTGGCCTCTCCCATTGAGGAGCACAGGCTCCGGATGTGCAGGCTCAGTGGCCATGGCTCATGGGCCCAGCCGCTCCGCGGCATGTGGGATCTTCCCGGACTGGGGCACGAACCAGTGTCCCCTGCATCGGCCGGCGGACTCTCAACCACTGCACCACCAGGGAGGCCCAATCATTAATTTTTTGAATAGTCCCATAACTCAAAAATCCAAATGTACAAAATATTTGGTGAAAAGTCTTGCTCAACACCCCTCCTTAATGATCATATCACCCCAAAAGTTTCTTTTCTGCAAATATAAATACAAACACATGGTCTTGTGTCTCTCCTTTGTTACACAAAACTAGCGGCTTACACACTGTTCTCCTTTTTGCCACGTCTCAGGAAGAATGGCTCTTGTTTGAAATGATAGCTACCAGGCTGCAACCGATGTTTCTAGAATCAATGAAAGAGTCAGTAGAAAAAAAAGACTTTGAAAAAGGATTAAAAAAGGTCATAACCATTCAGGAGAAGAGGGTGGAGGCTGGACCACCCTTTGGGAATTAAAAAAATGCAATGTTTATCAAAAAAATAAAATAAAAAAGGGAGAAAATTCTAGAATCATAGCAACTCAAACATAGAAGGACCCTTAGAGCCCAGTCAAGGTTATATTAAGCAAATCTCTGAAAATGATTATGAAATTGGAAAGAAAACCAATGGGTAGGTTAAAAAAAAATTTTTTTTTTTTGAGAGAAAGATGGAGAGAAGAGGCGGGGAAGAGAGCAGAAAGAATATGAGAAAGAGATCGATCCAGACTTTGCTCACATGGAGAGGCCTGTTTGGGGAAGCTGAACAGCTGTTTGATCTCTGTAGAGAGGTAACTGTAGTTTCTAGCAAAGGCCGAATTGAGAAACCATGGAACATACGTCTCATGTCACACAGTCACAGTCCTTGAGATGACACTCACTCGTCTGTCCACAACCGTGTATAAAGTGGTGTGGAACTAGCTGTGGATCTGAGAAGTCTGAATACTCCGTGTGTATACGTGCATGTATATACTCCCCTAGACCTTTAGCTGCACATAAACCCACAGGTCTGAACAGTCAGCCCCAATATTGGGACACACAGAGCTACCTGCCTGAGTACAAATCATCCTGTGAGTGAGAACCCCAAATCCATTCATGCTCGCCCAGAACAGATGCTCCCACTCTCTTAGTATATGGGGCACCCCGATTTACAGATCCTCTCTGCTTCAGAAACTTGCAATTTATTATATCACTAATGAAATAATGAGCAAACTATAGAGTAGAATATTATGGTGAATTACTCACAAAACATTTACACACAACCTCACCTCATGAAGACTCTGTCTGTCATTAAGAGCCACGAATCGCAGGAAGATGTATCACCTTGTCCCAAAATGAGAGAGTATTTCTAACAAGGGAATCAAGAAGAATGAGCTGGGGGCTTCCCTGGTGGCACAGTGGTTGAGAGTCTGCCTGCCGATGCAGGGGACGCAGGTTCGTGCCCCGGTCCGGGAAGATCCCACATGACGCAGAGCGGCTGGGCCCGTGAGCCATGGCCGCTGAGTCTGCGTGTCCGGAGCCTGTGCCCCGCAACGGGAGAGGCCACAACAGTGAGAGGCCCGCGTACCACAAAAAAAAAAAAAAAAAGAGTGAGCCAAATTCTTTATACAATGAACACAACAGTGAGGCAACTAAAATAAATGTGATTTTCCTGATCAAGAAAACTGGGGGTGTTAATTACTCCATGGCACTTCTCCTTGTGTCCTACTTCTCCTTGCAGCTGTTTTTGTTTTGTGGTCCAGTGACATCCCTGGGGTTTTCCCCAGGGATGGGATTGGGCGTGGAGACTGCCTCACTCAGAATCAAGCTGCTTGCCCAATGTTTATTCTATGCACAGATGAACTTCACCAGCAGGCATCCCGGCCACGTGCTATCAGCAATGTGTTTCTAATGAGGAGAGTGTACCTTGCTTCCTCTTCATGGAGAAGTCTGAGCCCTGGTTTTCATATGTTAGAGCATCCTGGAGACCTCAGAACCCTGTGTTCCTTTGGAACTCATGACCCAAATTCAGAACAAAGAACTAACCTCCTCTGGGGATGACAAATGCTACCAGTTACAAGAGGCTAAAAGGCCTCTTAATATGACTGAAGATTGTTTCTTAATTCTTTCTCTTTTAGAAAAATCAGTGGATGTGGAATCTAAAATATGACACAAATGAACTTATCTATGAAACAGAAACAGACACACAGACATAGAGAACAGACTTGTGGTTGCCAATGGGAGGGGTGGGGGAGGGATGGATTGGGAGTTTGGGATTAGCAGATGCAAACTATTATGTATAGGATGGATAAACAACAAGGTCCCACTGTATAGCACAGGGAACTACATTCAGTATCCTGTGATAAACCATAATGGAAAAGAATATGAAAAACAATGTGTACATATATATAACTGAATCACTTTGCTGTATAGCAGAAATTAACACAACATTGTAAATTAACTATACTTCAATAAAATAAATTTTTTTAAGAAAAGAGAAATCAATGGAGAAACAGCTTCTCTTCGCCTAGCCGTTGGTTGTCTCTCAAATTCTATAATCACTTTCTGAGCTTGCTTAATACAACATTGATTTGGGTTGTTCAACTGGCATTTGGGAGTTCTATAACTAGGAAGTGTCAAATATTTGCAACCTCATATTTCACATTATATGAGTTGAAAACATATCTTTTAAGATATGTATTATTAATGACACAATAAAATCTCATTAGTGCATGGGGTTGATAGATGAGGTTTATCTAACATTAAGCAGAAATTGGCATCTTGAGGGAAGTATCAAGATTCTGTGAACTCAGACACTGATATTGAACAAGTAGGAACCAGGAGCAATCCACTATTGATCAGGTGGTACAAGTAATTATATTTACTGAGCCATTTTACTGGGTGGGGCAGAAGATGAGCTGGTTCTTCTTCAGAGTAGAGAAAGAGCAATCAAAAAAGATGATGTCAGCCAGAGCCCCCAAGCCAGGGTGATTTTCTTGGGCTTTACTCTGGCCTTGCCCTGGTCCTAATCATGATTTACAGACGCAACATATGCTGCAAGTTTCCTAGTGTCTTCCTGGGTCCAAATGTTTATGTTTCATGGCAGTTCCCTGGTATGTCTTTTAGTAGAGCTAACCTCTTGCATTTTATTCAGTCTTCACCTCCATCCTCCTCCACTACTGCCATCACCACCATCACCACCATCACCACCACCACCACCACCACCACCATCGCCATCACCACCACCACTATTACCAATACCACCACTGGTACCACTGCACCACTATGACCACCACCATTACCATCATCACCACTATGACCACCACCATCACCACCATCACCATCACCAACCACCACTACCACCATCACCACCACCTTCATCACCATCACCACCACCACTATTGCCAATACCATCACTGGTACCACTGCACCACTATGACCACCACCACCATTGCCATTACCATTATCACCACCATAACTACCACCACCATCACGAATATCACTAACATTAATACCATGACAACCACCACCCTACCCATGAGGAGGGAGTATGCTTTTGAGTTTGACAGTCATGGGTTTAAACTCCTGTCAGCCACTGTGTCCTCCTTATCAGTATTGTCATCTGACTGAGAGGGTTTTGATAAGGTACAAATGAGTTAAAATGAGCTCATGTCTGTAGAACGCTTGCCACATAGCAGGTATTCAGTGAAGAAAAGATACTGTGCTATGTCTTTGATGAAATATTGTGAATTCTTAGCATTTTTGTTCCTAATGCGATTTTCTATCTCAAGGGAGGCTTTGATTTTCCTTCCTCCCTCCCTCCCTCTCTTCCTTTCATCCTCTAGATTCTTTAGTTCTGTGACTGAACTGTTTGTGAAAACCTTTCATTCATCAGAAATGCCATTATCCCAATCTTACTTTTATCCGCAGAGATAAGTCATCTCAGCAAAAGCCATCCTTAGATCAGCCAGCCCCAGCCAATCTGCCAGTTGATTGCATTTGCATGGTCAAGTCCAGGCAAGATCAGCCTAGATAAATCATATTTCATCCCCCACAAAAATAACATTGTTTTAAGGCACTAAGTTGGAGAGTAGTTTGTTACACAGCAAAATGGTAGCACCAGATAACTGATACACTCTCCCCAAACCATTCTCTACCCAACACTCAGCATAACCTTAACACATAAGTCAGATCATGACTCTGCCCTGCTTTACATTATCCTTCAGTACCTTCCATTGCACTTGGATAGAACCCCAACTGGAACACAGCATATGGCTTGGGTACCCGGCCTCTGCCTGGGTCACTGGCCTTATTTCAAACACCTTTCTGCCAACTTCTCCACCTGTCACCCTGGCTTTTCCCATTCTTTGAATTACCAAAGTGCTCTCCTGCCTCCGGGTGACATAAATGCTGTTCTTTCTGCCCCAGTGTTCTCTCCATCTTCCCCACACCGTCACTCTTCTCACAACTCATTCCTTCCATTCCTTCAGGTCCTAGAGGGGTCATCTTTGACCTCCTGTCTCAGGTGGATCCCCCATGTCTGTCTCAATCCCTCACTTGTTTCCTTTATAATAATGAGCACAGCTCACAATTATTTACTCTTTTCTATTTGTGGGGGGAATCTACCTCTCTCACTAGAATCTAAGCCCCATGAAGGCAAGAATTTTATCTTTTCTGGGCATCATGGACTTATCAGCATTTAACTTAGAATCTGAATCAGAGTGGGCATTCAGTAACCAATTTTTCTATCCCCATCGAAATAATAACCATGTCAGGCACTGCCCGAAATGCTTTAAATGTATTCATCTGGTTAATCTTCACGACAGCTATGAGTAGGAACCATTATAATCTCATTCTGTAAATGAGAAAATGAGGCATAAAGAGGTTAAGGAAATCATCCAAAGACACTCAGCTAGAATTTGGCATTGTCAGGATGTGAACTGGGTAGTCTGGCATCAGCATCTGAGCCCTTAACTTCCCTGTACCTGTGAGCTGACACCATTGTACGTTCAATGTACACATGAAAACGGAAGTTCTCAAAGCTGAGGTAACATGTACTAGGGCCTCCCAGGCAGTAATTACAAAGATGTGGTTAAAGCATGGAAAGTTTGATTCTTCACCACTATGGTTTTGTCAGCACCCATGCTAGTGTGTCAGGACTCCGTGTCTGGCCAATGTTGTTCCCTCTTCTTAGAAATTTCTTTCTCAACAGCTCCCTATTGACCTGGCAAACACCTACCCATTCTTCAGGGTCTGGCTCAACTATTTCCTTTGCCATGGAGCAGGATTAGTTTCCACTCCCCTCTCTGGGTGCCCATATCAGTAGTTCCATGCTACTGATAGTAGTTCTATGGACCACTATGTACTGTGTTTATTCTTTTCCTACCCAACTAGATGGTGAGCTCTTAGAGGCAAGACTCATGTCTACCTTACCACAGTATCCTCATCACAGTGACTGGCTACTGGAAGGGGGCTTAATACATGTGATTTGATTGACTAAATGGGCTTCCATTTATGTTGTTTCTGTATTTCCAACCCTGGAGAGTAGATTTCATTTTTTCCTATTAAAAGTAAATTCCATAAGCAGACAAATGCTCAAAGATATGTATATAGAGAATTTCATCACAGCATTGTGTATAAGAAAAAACAACAAAAAGAAGAAAACAAGGTTCCTTAGTCTTTTTAGGCTGCTATAATAAAAAATACCATTTCATACTTTGTTTTTTTTTTTTTTTTTTGCATTACGTGGGCCTCTCACTGTTGTGGCCTCTCCCGTTGCGGAGCACAGGCTCCGGACGCACAAGCTCAATGGCCATGGCTCATGGGCCCAGCCGCTCCGCGGCATGTGGGATCTTCCCAGACCGGGGCATGAACCCGTGTCCCCTGCATCGGCAGGCAGACTCTCAACCACCGCGCCACCAGGGAAGCCCAAATTGGGTGGTTTAAACACCAATTTCTCACAATTTCTGGCAGCTGGGAAGTCCAAGATCAAGAAGAGGGAGAATTCAGTGTCTGGTGAGGGTCTGCTTGCTGGTTCATAGATGACCATCTTCTCACTGTGTCTTCACATGGTGGAAGGGATAAGGGAGCTCCCTGGGGTCTCCTTTATAAGGACACTAATCTCATTCATGAGGGCTCCACCCTGATGACCTAATCACCTCCCAAAAGACCCCGTCTCCTAATACAATCACATGGGGAGTAAGATTTCAACATATGAATTTGAGAGGGACATAAACATTCAATCTATTGAATAACTTAAATGCCCATCCATCACGGTTGGTTAAATGCATGACCTTTCATTCATATAACTAAGTACTACTCAGGAATTTAAAAAAATAAGGTAAAAATATTGACAAGAAAATTGTTTACAATATATTATTAAATTTAAAAAGCATATTACATAAACAGTACTATGGTATGGATCTTTTTTTTTTTTTTTTTTACTATCTTAATGGATAATGCATAAGGGAACAGAGGTGTCCATAGACAAATTCCATAGGAAGACTCTGAAGGGACAGGGACCAACTTATCAGTATGTTAATCTCTGATGGGGGCAAGGTAGGATTACAAATAGCTTCCTTCTTTACAGTGTTCTGTTCTTTTTTGAATTAGTTTTCACTATGAACAATCATTTGTTTCATAATCACCAAATAAAGCACTAATACAATAATAATTATGTTTTAACATTGCCCAATTATCCTGCCTCCATGGCTGACTCCATGGTCATGATCACAAATGTTCCAGGCCCCATGAGAAATGTAGCCGAGTGCTCCCAGGGTTTCCAAAGGGGACATTCAAAGGGGACGGAAGTGCCTGGTGGTCACAGGACTTGGTATTTCCCAGACAGGAGAAGAAGCAGACATTGGGGTTGTCTGTCCCTGATAGGAATTCCATGTCGACTGTCTGAGGGGAGTTGATCTTAAAATCCTCAGCGTGGAGTTTCAGCACGGTCACTGAGTTTACCACTTGTAAAGTGTATCATTTCTGTTCCCTAACATACTTCCCATACTTTAAGAAAATGTGTGCCAGTATCCTAAGACAGGACTAGGAAACATTTGTCCATAGTCTATCACCACCATCCCCTGGGTTGTGGCTGTCTCCTCCTTCCCCACTGACCCCTGAAACATCTCCTTTGGATAACCTCTTAGCATCAGGTTGTAAGAGAAAAATCAAAATGTTCCTCCATTTTTAATATCCTCACGCTCTATTTGGCAAATAGAGAGGTTTCCAAAACCTAGATGGAATCAGTTTGGTTCAAAAAAATTCATTTTTAAACTGCTATGTGGTAGACATTGTATATGGGTTGAAGGATATAGAATTTCATTCATTCATTCTTTCAACAAGCAAGTATTGGGCACTTTCATGAGCCAGGCACTGGGCTCTGTGCTGAGGTTACAAGGATGGACAAGGAAATCCTCATGGGAGGAGACAGACCCATGAACAGATCATCTCATTATAACAAATTCCCTCCCTGACATGTAGAAAGAGAGCCACGAAATAAGTGGCCATGTGGGTTTCAGGGATAAGAAGTGCGTCCCTTGAGGCAGGACTGCCACTATCCCTCATGGTGACTTTGTGCCAATTAAAGACAGGTTGCCTTTCTCAAGATACTTCTATCTATCAAAAATTGTACTGATTGGCTTAAACAAAACACATTATTGTCATCTGCCAGAAAATTGTCAGGACAAATATAGAAATCTACAAAGAATATGTGAATGGCATCCCCTGAGATCTGAGCTCTTGTGCAGTACACAACCTGCACAGCTGTACATATGCTGGCTCTGTCTAAGTGTGTCCAGGGGCCCAAGTTGGAGGTGGGAGCATGTCATGTCCTGGCCTGATTAAGAGTCAGGACTGACATTGTTCCATCTGACCTTTTCCTCCCTATATAAGCCCGTGTCAAGTAGTTTCTTATGAAAGTAATCATATTTTTTACCTCTGTCCAAAAGCCTGGTCTTATTCGTCTAGACAGATTCCACTTATGAATGTACAGTCCTGAATTTTGCAGCTCAAATGGTGGTCATGTGGGCATGGCTGGCATACCAGCCTCAGGAGGGGATCAGAATGGGGCTACTGGAAAGGAAATCACCAACATCAAGAAAATGGCAGACACTGGACCAAGCATGGGCTGGATAAGGAGAGAGCAACAATCCAAATGCTTCTGGCCACAGGATAAAAACAAAGACATCTAGTTCTTAACAGGCCCACAATTTACAGCCTCCCCAGGCTAATCTAGAAATTACCTAGGCATTGATTAACCCTGACTTGCCTAGTCAGTAAATCTCCATGGGGACCTGAAAATGAAGCCTGGGTTTGAAAGGCACCTGCCAGGAAGAACTGATTTAAGGTGTGATTTGAGCCATGGCGGAAGTGGCTGTGAACAGAAAGCCCTCTTTTTCAGAGAACATGTCTTTTCTCCTCCCAGAGAACCAGGCCTTTACCCCAGCTCCAGCAGGGTCTGGGAGGGGGATGGTCCTCTTTCCAGGCTATGGAAGCGTCACACTGGAAACGTGTTCCCCTTGCATCGCCCCTGATGGGAAGAGGAACTCAGATAAAGGAAACAGATACATATCTGTTGTTGCGGAGCTTTGTTTCCACACATGATATATGGTTCCGGAGGAGGAGCTGCAAAACAAATTATTGTGTCTTCTCACCACCGACAGGTCTTTAGTGGGGCTGGTGGGGGAGGAGAGATGCTGGCGATTAGCAGTTACCTCACAATAGGTCCCCGGTACAGGAAAAGTGTCTGAAGTTTATCTATTGTTAAGTGAGATAATTTATCGTTGCCCAGGGTTAAGGAGCAATTCCAGTCCTTTCCTACTTCGGGAACAGAGATTTATAAGATGACACCCAAATTTAGACATTGAGACGCTGCTGGCAGAACGTCCCCAAAGGCTGATGATGGCTCCTGTGCGTTTGAAGCCAAGTCATTCACAGAGCTAATTTGAGGCTCTCCTCGGAAACTATATTTGCTTTCTGAGTGCATGGTGAGTTTTCATTTGGGCTCTGACCAGCTGACAGCTATGCAAGTTTGTAGATACCAGTAATTGAATATAGATAACCTTGATGGTTGACCTCATCAGAGCCAGGCCTGGCTGCTTCCCATTGTTCCTGGTTTTGCCAGTTGATACTAAACTGCTGCCGGATGAATTTATATATTAAGAATTCGCTGCGGTGGGAATTGCTTATCGTTCCCCCGTCTATCCCGTAAGCTTCTATTTACTGGACGTGGTGAGCTGGGAATAAAAGCTGTGATTTGACTGTTCGCTCTTAGGGAGGGCGAGCAACGTGTTAGAAAAGCTTTATTAATTTCTAAAAACAAAGGAGGGTAGGGGTCATGCTTTTGATTTATACAAACTGTGGAGAGAGGCTCTTGTCTCACAAAGCTGCTCGGGGCTGTCTGAAGTTGGTTGCCAGCCATCTTTTCAGTGTTCAATTTCGCTCAAAAGCAGAGTTTGAAGTGTGCTCAGCACTGTCGCCAGCGATGCTCTTGTATTTTAAGGGAAGTATTGGAAGAGGTTGAGAATTGAGGGCTTATTAGGAGAGAGGCTTTAAGAAGTCTCTAAGAGGGCAAGGTGGCCACGATCCTCGGGAGGGGACAGCAGGTCACAGGGCCACATAAAGAGGGGGGGACAAGTTAGGATAAGTGTTTGCATCAGGCTTCTCGGCTATTTAAGCCAACCACTGTCAGCAGAAGTAACGGTGCGACTCTCTCCACGGTGGGCTCTGCAGCCATGACTGCTTTCCTCTTTATGCTTTTCTGAATTGTTGAAATGTCAACAGTGAACATGGATCATTTTTGCCCTCAGAAAATAAAAAAGATGAAACTGTCGAGATTTCTCTTTTTTTTTTTTTTCTAGACACTGTGTTATCCAGCCTTCTGGAAGCTGATCTGTATTTCTCCAAGCTCTCCTTCCACGGCCTTTGAACTTCACGGCCAGTGCAGGGGGTGTTAGAAAAGGCCAGAGTCTGTGTCCCCTTTAGCGGCGGGGGTCAGAGGGTGACACCGTGGACAGGGGAGGAGGGACAAAGGTGGCCCAGGTAGCCCTTGTCTGACGCATGGCATCTTGGCTGCTAATGACGCAGCGTGGAGTCAGGGGGTCTGGGCTTTGGAAACGGTGCGGGTGGGAACACCCGAGGCCTCTCTGACAAGCAGCTGTGTGTCACCGCTCAGCTGAGGGGATCCGCCTTTGATGCTTTGAACATCAGAACATCAGAGCTGTTCTTCATCCTGAGAAGGAAGGTTTGGGTTAGTCAGCCAGGGCAAATAGCTCAAGGGAAATTTCACTTTCCCTTTGTCAGGCCCCCTGCTTTCATGTGCTGGGACTGTACATCCCAACTACCACATGGGGAGAAGAAGTCTCGCCGGACGCCAGCGTGCGCAGCCCAGTTTGGGGACTGAGTGGGGAGGAGGTGACCACCCCAGTGCCGGAGGCCCATATGGGGAGCTGCGACACAGATCGAGCCTGGAGGAAGGGTGGCTGCAGGCCTGAAATAACCTCTCCGTGAGGCGATCTGCTGTCCCTGTAGTCACCGTCACCGTGGGGACCGGCTGGGGGACTTTTCTACCTGGGCCAGTCCAACCGGTCTGGCCTCCCTTCCCAACAAGGACAGCCCTGTTTGTGTCTCTGCTGCTCTGGGCATGTTTACCTTGGAAGGAAGGGAACGAAGGCATGCGAGGATGCGACAGCCTCCACCGTCACCTGTGGTGCGTGGAGCCAGAGGTGTGGGTTTGAACCCAGCTCTTCTCCCTGTTAGCTATCTTACCCTGAGCCATGATTGCATCACTCTCTGGCTTAGCTTCCTCCTCTGTAAAATGGGTTTGGTATCCATATCGAACCTCTGGGATTGTTGCAAAGAACCAGTGGAGTCAATACACCCTCAACGCTCCCCGCTCCGCCTGGCGCTGAAAAGCGCTCCACGAACATCAGCTCTCGCTGAAAACATCCATTTGATATTCATTTGAACACAGGCCAGAGATCCTCAATATGTTAAAAAGCCCCTTCCAGAGAGGACCGCTTCTTCCAACACTGGGAATAATGTTTATTAAGCAAAATCGTGATGTCAAAAAAATTAATGCAGCCCAGCCAACATCCATCCTCAAATGTGTCTTGAGCACTTTATAGCTCTGAGGACTCTGGTCCTTTCATTAGAATGACCTACACTGGGACTGAGTCCTTGGGAGCCCCCAATCCCCCAATAAGGCGGGGTCTGGGGGGGATCTGGGAGTGGTGGTTCAGGCTGGATATAGAGAAGGGGCTGCAGGGGTGATGGCGGTGATGAAAACCAAGCCAGGGACCGGAGGCCCTTCCGTGCAGGGAGAAAGTGATTGTCAGTGCAGGATGCTGGCAAGGCGGGAGGAGGTTCAGGCAGACCACCGTCTGCAGTCCAAGAGGTCTGGGGAGGACAGGGGAAGTGACAGAGTGGCTGCTGAGATGCGCTTGACCTTGGGCCCAAAACGATTTACCCTAGAGCCTGCTTAATGGTACCCTTGAAATTTGGAGGTCCCAAGTATTTGCAGGAAGTCATTTCAGTGTGTTGGGTGACAGCAGATGGCCTTAGGTGAGCTGGAGGAGCAGTAGCAGAGGTAAGACTGCCATAGGGGACCTTGGCCTCTTCCTCCTGTGAGCCCAGCATGGCATCGGGATGTGGACTCTGAGACCCACACCACAAGAACCGTGGTTGAAAGGGTCTAAAGAGCCTCCATCTCTGGGAGCTCTAGAGATTTTCACATGAGCGAGAAAATCCTCTAATTACCACCTGAGACATTTAATTCATTCATCAACAATATTTATTGAATAGCAACTATGTGGAAGGAATTGTACCAGGAGCTGGAAATAATTTTCTCTAGAGCCGGGATTATCTCCAGTCTTACACCCAAAGCTTTAGTATGTCAGAATTATGGGGGAAGCCGGTTGAAATGCAGATTCCAGGGCTCCACCCAAGAGATTCTGATCCAGTGAGTCTAGGCTGGGGCCTGGGCATTTGCATTTTGAACAAGTACAGATTTTGCCTACTGAGGCCAGTGAACCATGGTGTGTCTGTCTGTCTGTCCATCCGTTTAGCTATCATTTACTAAACACCCACTAGGTACCAAGCACTGGGTTGGGCTCCGGGGAATGGAAAAAGGCATGGCCCTTGTTGGCAAGTGGCTCATGGCTATTAGAAAGTGTTGGGCTCAATAACCATAACAGTTCCTACCATTTCAAATGCTATAATCTTAAACAAGATGCTTTTAATAGGCTAGTGAACAGAGAATATATTACTCTCTCTCAAACAAGAGAGAGTAATATATTCTCTGTTCACTAGCCCATTAGGTCCAGCTGTTAGATAGAGTTTATAATGGACAAAACAACACTTACTATAAACCAGGCAGCTTTCTCAGTGCTATGCATATTTTATTTAAATGTTAGTCTTCACAACAACTTTATGAGGCTGGTGTTACAAGCATTCCCATTTTACAGATGAGAAAATTGAGACATAGGAAGGATCACCTAGCAAGGCCTTACAGGTAGGAAGTGGTAAGCTACATAATCTGACCCCAGGCAGTCTAAGCCCAGAGCCCCTACACTTAATTATCACACTGCTTCCTATCAACATGCTATTTGTGAAGTTTTGAAGCTGAAAAATGCTGCCGTACAACTAGTTATTCTGATATTGGATCTATACAACCAGAGGAGAAAAGATTTTGTGTCTTGACTAGTATCTGAAAGAACCTAGACCATCTTAATTTATCTGGATGCCAAGGTGGGAGTGAGGGTGGTGGCGGCTGAGAGACAGAGGCTTAACTTCACAAATAGCAAGTCTGAAGGTTTAGTTTCACAAACAGCCGAAATTCTCAACCTTGAAAAATGCATTTGGATTGGCAAAACTAGAAGACTTTGATAATATCAAAATGTTGGCAAGGGTATGGGAAACAGCTCCTCCCATACACTGCTGGTAGGTGTGTAAATTGGTTTGACCATTTGGAGGGTGAGTTGGCAATACCTAGTAAAAATTCAAGTGTGCATGACCTATAATTGTGCAAATCCACTTCTAAATATGTCCATGTGTGCCCAAGGAGATGGAAAAGATGTTATTAAAGCATTGGAAAAACTGGGACAACCTAAATATCTACCAATAAGGGGTATGGGTGAAAAAAGAGTTTCAACCCACGCAACTCTTCCAGCAAGATCTCAGCTTGCTATTTCAAACCCATGGCTTGAGAAACTCTTTCTAATGCTAAGTGGCTGTGTAGCCTAATGGTTAGAAACATAGTTTTTGTTTGTTTGTTTGTTTTGGCCCAGACTGCCTGCCATGAGTCTTGTCTCCTTCCTTTACTCATAGTGTGATCTTAGGCAATTTTCTTGATCTCTTTTTGCCTTAGTTTCCTCATCTGTGAAATGGGAGTGACAATAATATCACCTTGCTCATAGGGCTGTTATGAAGACTTAAAGCATTATTGCAAGTGAATCTCCTAAAATCGGATGTGTTACATAGTGTTCATTGCATAGATTTTTCTCATATGCCCAGTAAATGTGGGACGGGATGAGATGATGATGATTAGCAATGGCTTGGATCTGCCTCAGGTATTCACTGGAAAAGTAAAAACAAACAACAAAGAATAAAGCTCAGAGAAATGAACTTGGCTGGTATGAACCAAGTGGAAGATTGGATCCTTACTTACAAACTAGATAAGCTCATCTCATAGTCAGGAAAATGGTGAGAGAAATGAATTGTTGCTGGTGGCCTCTGATAGAGAGGAAAGGGTAACAAAGAAACAGAGTCTTTCCATAGAAACCAGATTTTAAGGGTTCAGCACAGAGGCATTGATGCTTATTAGGGGTAAAATATGGTAGCCATACATTCACATGGCCAGAGTGAAACTAACAAAAGCTTACTCCCTCGGGGGCAGAGATGGTGTCATGGCCAGCACTTCCATTCTGGCTGCAATGCCAATCTCTTTTGTCATCCTGAAAGTCTGAAACATTGTTCAGGATTTTCCCACAGTGAGGGAAATGTTTTTATTCCAGTCCCCAGTGAACCTGTTGGATCCAACATAAATGTTGCTGCTTCCACAAACGTCGGAGAACTCTAGGAGCCAAAGGAGATCTTTTTCTCAGTGACCTGGCGACTGCTCTCAGCAGCCTGGCTTACTGAACCTTGGGGCTCCTGAGGACCAACCAAGGGGACTTCTAGATATTTAGCAATTAGCAATGTCTCTCCTAAAACACACGAGCACTTAGCAGTGAGGAGATTGCATTTGAATTTGCAGAAATTTGCCCCGGTTTCCTCCTCCACTGTAAATGACAGGTTCTTTAGAGTATTAAAGTAATACCACACCTCCAGTTGCAGCACCGAGGCCTCTGCTCTGCCAGGAAGCAATTTTCATTTCAGTGGAAGATGTAAGAGTCACGTTCCAAACTGCTGAGGAATAATTCCGAGGCATCAGCAGAGATTCCAAAGCAGCCACTGGGCTTTGTTTACCAACACAATTAAACCTCGACCATTCCCAGCTGCGGTACAAATATAATCTTATCTACTTCACGTCAGCCGATTAAGTCATCGGGGCTGCAAAATGGCAAACAGATATTAATAACCAACCTCTAAGTGAGTCATTTGAGTGGAGTGGAATTTCGTGGCAGGTTCTTAGGCCTTAAAGGCGGAAAAGTTCACACCTTCCTGACACCGCTATAAAACACTGCAACATTACAACTTTTCAACCATATCTAAAAGGCCAATTTAGGTTTATTCCCATCTGCATTTATGGCCATGGTTCAGCAGGTGTAAACCGGTAATAGCTGCAGTCCAGCTCTGGGTGGATGCCAGCACAGATGTGTTCAGTCAAATGACTAATTGAAAACCTCAGACAAAATCAGCAGCCTGGCCATTTTGCTTGCATAATAAAACAGTGCTGATAAAGGCAGCGGAGAAAAAAAATCCACCCATCTCATCATCAGTGCCATTAACAATCATGAGTAAAGATGAAAACAACGCATGGTTTATTCTGCAAATGAAGGCATAGAACTAGATGGTTTCCCAGGGGCCCATTACCCATTTTAATAATACATCAAGGAGCCTGAATAAACAGTTTGTCTGTGCAAACCAAACAGAGTAAACTATTTACAGTTACTGCATACAGAGACAACTCCCAGCACTCGGAATTTAACAAATTTATAAAGGTACATAACATGATAGCTATTAGCAAAATTAAAAGAGAACCATTATAGACTTACAGTCTGCCATGCTCACTCACCAGTCAAGAAGGAATGCCGAGACCAACTTCCAATTCACAAGAATTGCACCCCCCTCCTCTTTTTTTTTTTTTTCCTTTCCTCCAAGAGAGCAGCCCGACTTGGACTCAAATTATGTGCATGAATAATAAAATACCATCTAATTAAAAACTGTAGTTAAATATGCAAAAATTAATGGTAATGAGACTGTGCAATGCCTCTGAGTATAGGCGCTCTCTGAATTACAAGAGCTCCTTTGCTTGACCTAAACAGGGGATAACAGAGGCAACTTTGAACTCTGTGGGTCCTGGCACTCCATGGTGCCCTATTATGTCTTAACGGTGAATGGCCAACCTGGGTGGAACGCGGACAGCTCGGTCAAAGCATTGTCTTCCGGTTCTTGGGCATGGCAGGAATGGAAAGGACTGGGGTGGGCACTGTGCAAAAGCCTGGGTGGAGGAGGGGACCAGGGCACGAGCTCTTTATCTCAAAGTAAGAAGGGTCTTCTCACAAAATGATGATGGCTGGACAAACAGATGCTTGGTGATAAGAGACAGGTGGAAAAAGTGTATTTGGGTGCTCATTTAAGGGTGTTTCCCTAAAGCTGTACAGAGCCTTCTGACCTTCCCAGTCACCAGTGCAAGGTTCCACCCACACTCTGGATTTGTACCACATCTTTCTAGGAGAGCGTGCACATGCCAGCACTGTGGCCTCGGACAGGGCTGCTACCAGAAACTTCTCCCCGAGGCAACCCACTTTCCTCCCTTGCACTCTTAGGAGCCTTTGCTATGTTGTCAGCACAAGCTCCGGGCCACACTCTCCTGAGCCCCGTTTCAAGAGGTCACTGGTCTCCTTTTGGCTTTTAAGCCCTCTTGGCACTTGACTGTGCTTTTGGGATTGAGTCAGCTTCTTGAGCACGTGCCCTAACATTTGTTTTAGACACAGGAGACTAATTTCACCCATCACCTCTGCTTAGAGCTTCTGAATCTCGACTTCCCCAGTCTCCGACTTCCCACTGCTCCGAGGCTGGTGATGCTTGAGGACAGTTGATGACACACTGAACGACAACAACCCTTTAAGAAGAGAACCTGACCTTGGTGTGGTAGACAGTTTCAGACTCACTCAATATAATTCCTCCTTTTGCCTTTTCATCTGTCGAAATGGAGCCTGACAAGCATTTCTTTTTTTTTTTTTTTTTTTTGCGGTACGCGGGCCTCTCACTGTTGTGGCCTCTCCCGTTGCGGAGCACAGGCTCCGGACGCGCAGGCTCAACGGCCATGGCTCACGGGCCCAGCCGCTCCGCGGCATGTGGGATCTTCCCAGACCGGGGCACGAACCCGTGTCCCCTGCATCGGCAGGCGGACTCTCAACCACTGCGCCACCAGGGAAGCCCCGACAAGCATTTCTTTGGGGAGGGATTTCTCATTCAGATGAGTCTGATGGAAAACTTCTCTCTCAGCACCTTCTTGAAGATGCCCATGTCATCCTGCTTATGATAAGGATTTCTTGTCAAGCCACTAAATACCTGAGCTAACTGATGCATTCTCGACAGCCCTCTACACCAGGTGGGTTCATCAACCATGCAAAGGAAGTATGGATGTGATGTCAGCATAGTGAGAATTTTGTTCACCACTAACTGACCTTAACCAGTTCTGAGATTTGTACTGTAATGTTTGGGACTTGTGAGAAAATGGTGAACATGATTTGCCTTTCCCACCCCTCCGCCCTTTTTATTTTTTTGTCGTGTTGAAAAAGTCTGGATTTCTCCCTTCCTGTCTCACAGATTCTACCTGACCTGCTCAGTTGGCTGCCAAGTTTTAATGGCGGAAGCTGGGTGGTAAGAAATTCTAGTGTTTAACATGGCAGAGGTGCAAAGGTGGGCAGGCTGAGCCTTCCTGAAATCCTTGGACGAATCACGCTTGGGTTTGGTGTTTTAAAAAGGCTTGGTTATAACTGATTCACTTTGTTATAAAGCAGAAACTAACACACCCTTGTAAAGCAATGATACTCCAATAAAGATGTTAAAAAAAAAAAAGGCTTGGTGTCTAAGATGTATGTTCCTTATTGATAGATTGATTGATTTGTCACTTTCACCTTCCAAATGAGTGATATTTGAGAATTTGGTTAAGTATACCACCTCTAACATCATTCAGACTGGATCTTTGTTGCTTGCTGGTTGTGTGACCTTGGGCAAGTTCCCTCACCTCTGTGAGCTTCAATTTACTCATCTACAAATGGAGATGATTATAATGTCTCCCTCCTAGGGTTCTTGTGTTGATTAAATGAGATAGTGTACATAAAGCACTCAGCACAATACTAACCCATGATTAATTGTCAATGAATAGTAGCTATACTATAAAACATCAACAGCAATAACAAATAACAATAAGAATTACTAGAGCTGACTTTCCATAAAATCACTTAAACCAGTATAGGGAAAACAGATAAAAAGTGAGGCGTCAAGAAGCTTGTAGATAAAAGAAGTAGATGCACTGGGAATAAACATAATAATTATCATAACATTTTATAGTTTTTCAAAATGTTTTGATGTATAATTATTCAAAGTAACAGGTAAGATACTTATGATGACTAGAAGTAGAATGCTCAACTATTAAGCAATCTCAGGGAAGGAGGCTGGGATTACCATAGTTGGCAATGACCAATGATGACTCACTCACTAGAACTGGGTCCGCCTTTCCTGAGCACATTTCCATTGGGAACTGAGAATAATACAGGACTTCTGCTATCAAGAGAAAAAGTGGGGGATGACCGGTAAGTAGGCAACCAAGAATGTCTGCCAAACCCTAAGGTGGCAGATATTATTATTATCATTGGACAGATATGGAAACTGAGGCTCAGGCAAGTTAAGTAAATTTTTCAAGGCACATGCAACTTACAAGTGATAGAACTAGGTCTAGAAGCCAGACCTTTAGGCTCCAGATTTAGTGTTCATTTTATTGCATTCAACTGCAAGGTGATATGAAATTTGAAACTCCAGGCTTACTGGCAGATGGCAAAAGAGCCAAGAAGATGAACTTTGTAGTTCATCTCAGGATCTGATCGAAAGGAGCCCTATAAGTTTATCTGGAGAAAAACATTTTTCTTGACATTAAATTCTTGGAGAAATTTATTGCATAGATTCTTACATAAGAGACATGATAACATAATGGGTAATGTAAAAATGATAACTGGCAAATGCTCTGCCATTATGAAAAAGAGCAATGGTGTTTAACGTTTCGTTTTCTGTTAAGACATGTATGAAATCATGCTTCCATGGATGGACCCAGGACTTTTGTTTTGTTTTGTTTTTTGGTTTGTTTTTTGGCTGCTTTGGGTCTTTGTTGCTGCGTGTGGGCTTTCTCTAGTTGCGGCGAGCGTCATTGCGGTGCGTGGGCTTCTCCTTGCGGTGGCTTCTCTTGTTGCAGAGCACAGGCTCTAGGCACACAGGTTTCAGTTGTTGTGGCTCGCGGGCTCTAGTGCGCAGGCTCAGTAGTTGTGGCGCGTGGGCTTAGTTGCTCCGCGGCATATGGGATCTTCCCGGACCAAGGCTCGATCCCGTGTACCCTGCATTGGCAGGTGGATTCTTAACCACTGCACCACCAGGGAAGCCCCTGGACCCAGGTTTTGACTAACCTTAAAAAATTGGGGGCATGGGCTTCCTTGGTGGCGCAGTGGTTGAAGGTCCGCCTGCTGATGCAGGGGATGCAGGTTCATGCCCCAGTCTGGGAGGATCCCACATGCCACAGAGTGGCTGGGCCCATGAGCCATGGCCGCTGAGCCTGCGCGTCCGGAGCCTGTGCTCTGCAACAGGAGAAGCCACAGCAGTGAGAGGCCCACGTACCGAAAAAAAAAAAAAAAAAAAAAAATTGGAGGCAGAGAAGTTAATTTCTATAGTAATGGAACAGATCAAGTCTAATAATACTACATTGGGAACAATTACTCAGTTCATTTTTTGGCAATGATAACCTGGACTTTGGGTTATGTGAAATTCCTGATATATGATAACCACATCTTTTTCTTTCCTGCTCAGAAAGGCAAATGAGTCAGTGACACTGTGCTATGGATTACTAAGAACCAACACTTCTTTATATATGAAAGGGTCAATCACTTGCAAAATTTCATCAGCTATTATTAGTTTGTTATGTCTTATTGCACATACTACAATCGCAAAGTAGACACAAGCCCCCCTGACTCCAGCTCAGTATTCAGAACAGTGAGCAAATTCGCCTCCATAAGGAGGTGCTTAATTAAAGAGAAGACTCTGACATTTCCTGATGTTTGCCAAGTCATCTTTCTTTAAAATTACCTTAAATAAATTTGCACACTGTCTTGATAGCTGGAAATTATTCTACAGGAGAAGGATAGTGGCTCACTTTCTCACTGGCTAATGTTCAGAAAAAGCCCTGTAATCACCTGCCGTTTTTCCCACTGACCCACTTCTTCAAGTCCATATGACCTTCTACTCACTCATTCAGAGAGAGGTTGGCCTGTGTGGCAGGAGCACACACAGAACCCAGAGCCCCCTGCAGTCACCGTGGAAATGCTATTGTTTGGCCAGCTCTCTTCATTGCCTGGGAGAGCCTCTGACCTCCAGATGCAGCGTGATCTAGCGATCTGGCCTCTGAGTGAGCACAGGCACTTACCTTATTTTAGAGAATATGTTTCTATGTTTGTTCATCAGAGAGGAAATAAAGTCCTTTTTGCATTGAAAATGGCATCCTCTGCAGTAAAGTGTTTGTCAGTCTGGTTATGGCAACACAGAGTAATGGTTTCAATTTTGGGTTTTTAAAATAATGTCTATTTTATTTCTGGTTGAAGATGTTATTTATAAACAAGTTTAGAGAGATGTCTTATTGATTAAGGGGAACCCCCTTAGGTTGAGAAAATGGAAATTTTCATAAAGGTACCAATGCATGAGAGTCAATAGATTGATTGCAAAGAGGGAAAATACAAAAAACTTTATCCAACTATTTTAAAATTATTGAGCACTGCCTATGTACCTGGTACTTAGTTCCATCTTGTAGGGGACATGGAGAAGAGTAAGACCTAGCACTTAGCACTTGCCCTGATACAGGCCAGGTGAGGAGTGTGGCAAACTCGAGATGCCATGCCCCACCCAAATGGGTGGGCAGTACTCAGCTTCCATGATGATATCCATATGATGGAATCTGGCCAATGCACTTAGATCACCCCATTTGATAAGACTAACTGGAAACCAAAAATTTTATGTAAACTCTCTCTACTTTTCACTGTAAACTTTATTGAAAGAAAATAAAAACTGTGAGGGGGGGAAAAAAGAAAACATGTCATTTGGCTGTTTTCCCTGAATTGATTTGTTGGTTTGACAGTCTAAAAACTCAGCTCTTAATGGCATTCATTTTCTCTCCATTTTGTCTTGTGAAAAAATTAATTACGCTCATGTCAGCCAAAAATACCTTTGGGTCTTTAAAGTCCTTTTTTTCTCTCTTTTTTAAGATGAAAGTATTTCTGCCTAATTGACCAGCATCTGCCATTGTGAGATGTTGGCCCTCATGAGAGACGTTGAGAGGTGTTGGGAAGGCTGTCAGCACATTTCAACTTGGTTTCAGCCGCCGTTTAAAAATGACTTCTCTTCCCATCACATAGGAGTGAGCCTAGTGGTTGAAACCTGATGATAGAGGAGAAGGATGAGAGAAGAGAAGAGTCAGGGAGAGAAAACGTAGGACTGTGGGAGGGCTGAGAATGTGCAAAAGACTAAGACTGGATCGAAAACTCGGTTCTTTTTTTTTATTCCTGCATTTATTCAATTCATAGATATTTATTGAGCATCTACTATGTGTCCATCTTTATTTTAGGCATGGATATATTGGGTGAATGGGGCAGACAACTCTCTGCTCTCGTGACACGTTCCAGCAGGAGCGTGGAAGGGACAGAATATGAACAAGTAAACAAATAGGGTCATTTGAAATAGCAATAAGTGTTAATAAATCAAAGAAAACAGGGTACTGAGATATGTCTAGAGGTTATATTAGTGGGAGTAGTCAGGGAAGACTCTCCGAGAAGAAGTTTGAGCTGAAATTTGAACAATGACAAGAAAGCTATGCAGAGATCTGTAAGGGAGTGGTAAGGGACACAGTGTTAAATAAACTTGAATTACGGACTGGTCAGTTATTCCCATTTTGGGTTTTTTTTTCTGGTCTGTTTGGTTAACAAATGGATAATGTCTCCATTTGGTATTAGCATCTTTTTCTTATTTATTTATTTATTTATTTTTTGTTTTTAATTGAAGTATAGTCGATTTACAATGTGTTCGTTTCAGGTGTACAGTAAAGTGATTCAGCTATATATATATATTTTTTTTTCAGATTCTTTTCCATTATAGGTTATTACAAGATATTGAATATAGTTCCCTGTGTTATATAGTGGGACCTTGTTGTTTATTTTACATATAGTAGTATGTATCTGTTAATCCCATACTCCTAATTTATCCCTCCCCTGCCCTCTTTCCTCTTTGGTAGCCATAAATTTGTTTTCTATGTCTGTGAGTTTATTTCTGTTTTGTAAATAAGTTTATTTGTATAACTTCTTTAGATTCCACATATAAGTGATATCATACGATATTTGTCTTTCTCGGTCATATTACTTCACTTAGTATGATAATCTCTAGGTCCATCCATGTTGCTGCAAATGGCATTATTTTATTCTTTTTTGTGGTGTTATGGTATTAGTATCTCTTTCTAATTCATATGTCTTTCTGTTAGTAACATCTTTCTAATATTTGCTAGCCTGCCTCTTTAACAAAGCCCAAAACCTTCAGCAAGCCATAGTACCTTGCTAGAATTAATAGTGTTATTTTATTTGTTCTTTATTTTATTTAAAAGAATTTTTTTAAAATTAATTAATTTATGGCTGTGTTGGATCTTCATTTCTGTGTGAGGGCTTTCTCTAGTTGCGGCAAGCAGGGGCCACTCTTCATCGCGGTGCGCGGGCCTCTCACTATTGCGGCCTCTCTTGTTGTGGAGCACAGGCTCCAGACGCGCAGGCTCAGTAATTGTGGCTCACAGGCCCAGTTGCTCCGCGGCATGTGGGATCTTCCCAGACCAGGGCGCGAACCCACATCCCCTGCATTGGCAGGCAGACTCCCAACCACTGTGCCACCAGGGAAGCCCTGTTCTTTTTTTTTTTTTTTTTGCGGTACGCGGGCCTCTCACTGTTGTGGCCTCTCCCGTTGTGGAGCACAGGCTCCGGACGCGCAGGCTCAGCGGCCATGGCTCACGGGCCTAGCCGCTCTGCGGCATATGGGATCTTCCCGGACCAGGGCACGAACCCGTGTCCCTTGCATCGGCAGGTGGGCTCTCAACCACTGCGCCACCAGGGAAGCCCATCTGTTCTTTATTTTTATAGTTTATTTCCAGTTGGCCATTTTGCAATAGTGATATAAATTTCCCTTTTGAGTGAACGTAGTTAAGTGAAAAGAATGAATCAAATACAGAGACAAATATAAATTAAACAATAACATAGTACTTTCCAGAATGAAGATAATAGGGTACTTTCCTTCCCCGTCTCTTCTCATGTGAATCTGCAAGAATATCTGCAAGAATGAGAAACCCAAATAGTCTCCATCTGTACTGAAACTTGAAGCCATCTGTGATGCTTACCCATAATATGTTAAAACAGAAAGCTGATATAGAAGAGATAACCGAGTTAGAATGAGAATGAGGTGCTGTAAGAGAAAGATGTGGATTAAGTGAAAGCCAGTTTGACTGTACAGTGCAGCCTCGCTGTGCACTTTCTTTGCCCAGAATGTACTATCAGGCTGATAACCCAAAAGTAGGAGGTGAAGGGTTGGACAGTTCCTCTCTGGAGAACCTGGAGCCAGAGGAAATACATAGGAACACACTAAAAAGCTGGTTTGCTATCTAATCACCCACCTGTCAACACGCTCTCTCAGGTACAGGAACCCTTCAGTCAATAATTTTGTTAGCGCTGCATTCTTAAACTCAGAATGACTGCCTAGGATTCACAGATGGTAAAAGAACACCCCACCCAAGAAAGACAGAGACCAAACAAGAAATCAGAAGGAAAGAAGTTCTGAGGTATGAGAAATAATGCAGGGAATAAAAGAAAATGTCACAATAATATAATTAATATTCACAGAGAGATGAAAATATATTGTGTCCTTGAAACAAGAACAGGATACTATTGCTTTTAAGGTTCAAAGAACAAGAAGAAAGAACTATGAACTCAAAGAAATAAGAAATACAATCTGTGGGTTGGAAGGTACAGTTGATGAAATATTTCAGTAAGAAAAGAGACTAAAAATGGAAAGAAAATATTTTAAAAATTATAAAACCTAGGGGCTTCCCTGGTGGCACAGTGGTTGAGAGTCCACCTGCCGATGCAGAGGACACGGGTTCGTGCCCTGGTCCGGGAAGATCCCACATGCCGCGGAGCGGCTGGGTCCGTGAGCCATGGCCGCTGAGCCGGTGCATCCAGAGCCTGTGCTCCGCAACGGGAGAGGCCACAGCAGTGAGAGGCCCGCGTACCGCAAAAAAAACCAAACAAACTATAAAACCTAACTGTGAGGTCTGACATCTGACTATCGGACCTCCTCTAAAGAAAGAATAGAGAACACAAAATGGAGGAGTGAAATTTATCAAGGAAATAACATAAGAAAGAATTGCAGAACTGAAGGACATGAGTTTTCTTGTGTGGGTTGAGAGGAGCCCCTCAGAGTTCAGCACATTTTCTTTTCTTTAGCCGCACCGTGCCGCATGCAGGATCTTAGTTGTTTGATCAGGCATTGAACCCGTGCCCTCTGCAGTGGACGTGTGGGGTCTTAACCACTGGACTGCCAGGGAAGTCTCTCTCAGCACAGTGAATTTTAAAAGGTCCACCCAAGGCTCATCAGTATGGTATCCCAAGGCTCATCAGTATGGTATCCCAGAACACCAATGAGAGATACCCTAAGACTTTTAGAGAGAAGAAAAGAAACCATGGTACACTCACAAGACTGGGAGGAATAATGGAATCAGATTGCTAACACCAAGAGAGAGGAGATACAGTCTTCAACACACTGAATGACAATGAGTTTTCAACCTAGGATTCTGTTTCCAGCTCAAATACCAAGTGTTGAGGTAGAATCAAGGCATCTCACAGACAGAGCATTAACCTCACATGGACGCCTTCCCAGGAAGTCACTGGAGGATATACCTCATCAAAAAAGGAAGCTTGGGATCCAGGAAACAAATATAACACATGAAAGAAGCAAAGAGAATTCTGGGACAAGGTAATATCAACAGCCATATACCAGGATGGTGTAACTGGTCCAGATTGGATCAGGAAGACAGAGGGCTCCAGAAGGAGAATCTCTAAGAAAAAAATAGATGATCTGATATATTGATACATAGATAATTTTATTAATCAGCTAATGGAGGCAATGGGAGGGATTTAAAACAGTTTTTTGTGGGGAGTTCCCTGGTGGCCCAGTGGTTAGGATTCTGGGCGTTCACAGCCGTGGTCTGGGTTCAATACCTGGTCAGGGAACTGAGATCCCACAAGCTGGGGAGGCAAAAAAAATAGTTTTTTTAAACAATGAAAATGAAAAAAAAATAGATGATTATTGATTCCAAGAAGACATACATTTCCCAAAAAGGAAACATAATTATGGCAGCTCCATTAGGCTCAACATTGAATGATATTTGCACTGTCAAAATAATAAAAATATTGGATGTCGATTTAACTGAAAAATTTTATATCATCCTGTTGGGAAATCTGGGGGAGAGGAGGCCAGGCAGGAGAGTGTGTGTGTGTGTGTGTGTATGTGTGTGTGTGTGTGTGTGTGTGTTTGAGAGAAAGAAAGCCAAATCCTTATTTACCAAAGAAAGTCAATATAAAAAGCCTAAAATTAATGAATCAAGAGATAGCTGTATCATCATATTATGTAAGAAATGTGGAGGTTAATGCCTGAAGAAACCTCTAAAAGAATTAAAATTGATGCTTCTGGTGAGGTGGATTGGGGTGAGTAGCAAAAAATGTTATCTTTCCATTATAAACCTTTTAGCATTATTTGACTGTTTCAGTTATGTGTCTGTATTACTTTGATAAACTTATAACAAGCTTAAAGTAAAAGAAATAGCAATACAGGTATTTCACAATAGGGTAGAAGCTTCTCACTGTCCCAGTTACCATTCTCACTTTCTTCCTCTGAAAGAGAGGCCCAGCTTTTCACTGGACATTTGTCCATCTAGAATAAACCCTAGGTAATCCTGGGTCCCTCGCAGCTAAATATAGCCATGTGGTTCTGGCCAACCAATTACAAGCAGCAGTAGTATATACAATTTCTGAGCTGTGGCCTTAAAGGAAGCGGCCCTGTTTTTTGTCCCCTCCTACTTCTTGCTGTAGCTCCAGGATCCATGATGATTCTGGAATGGCAGCCACCCAGTGAGGAGCAGCATGATAGAAGGGGCCTGCCTTTCTATCACCACACTATGCCCTGGATTGATTATTTCCACACTTTTGGAAAGGAGGGAGACATTCATTCTCTCCTTTTATAAATTTATTTATTTATTTATTTATTTACTTGTATTTTTGGCTGCATTGGGTCTTCGTTGCTGTGCACGGACTTTCTCTAGTTGTGGCGAGCGGGGGCTACTCTTCGTTGCAGTGCGCGGGCTTCTCATTGCAGTGGCTTCTCTTGTTGCAGAGCATGGGCTGTAAGTGCGCAGGCTTCAGTAGTTGTGGTGTGTGGGCTCAGTACTTGTGGCTTGTGGGCTCTAGAGTGCAGGCTCAGTAGTTGTGGCGCACGGGCTTACTTGCTCCGCAGCATGTGGGATCTTCCCGGACCAGGGCTCGAACCCGTGTCCCCTGCATTGGCAGGCAGACTCTTAACCACTGCGCCACCAGGGAAGTCCCCCATTCTCTCTTTTTTTTTTTAGGTATGCAGGCCTCTCACTGTTGTGGCCTCTCCCGTTGCGGAGCACAGGCTCCGGACGCGCAGGCTCAGCGGCCATGGCTCACGGGCCCAGCCGCTCCGCGGCATGTGGGATCTTCCCGGACCAGGGCACGAACCCGTGTCCCCTGCATCGGCAGGTGGACTCTCAACCACTGCACCACCAGGGAAGCCCTATGAGTGTGTATTAAGGCCACCTTTCCGGTGGCCTGCTTGGCCCCGTCCCATCATGGCGTCTATACTGTTTACACTGGCTCTGGTGGCAGGAAGGCCAAGGGGACCACTGGGATGTTTCCACTCCTGCCTTTGTGCTGTGTGTGTCTGGTCCACACAGCACTTCACTCCATGCAGCAGGGATCTGTCTCTGGAGCAGTTTTAGAGATGCGTCTTTCCTCTTCGTTGCCAGCTTCTGTCTGGGCAAAGGTTGGCCGTTGGACAGAAGCATTAATCGCACTTAAAGAATTAAAAGATGAGCTAGGCAGAAGAAGGATGGAACAGGCCCAGGAAGAGCTCCATGGTGGTGCTGGGTGTGGGGAGTGAAGCCTCTGACTGCATCTCACTAGACTTGCAGCCGGCCAGCTGCAGATGGGCAGCCTCAGATGAGGATGCTGAGAACCTGAGGATCCTCCTGGAGCCCCGAGTGTGCCCACATCATTTAGTGCTCCCCCTTTCTTCAATATCGAAATAAAAAGACTTAAGCACCCATCCCTGAGGAAGGGCCAGCCACTCACCAAGAGGTCTGAGGACTCCTGAGGATGGCCCCCTCTTTCTGTCTCTCTGAAGCCCTGTGCCAAGCTGGCACCTGCCACCATGCCTCCCTCCCTGCTCAGCACCGTTCTTATCATCCTCCAAAGTGCTATTACCCCATCTGCTCTGAGAAGCAGACCCTAGTGCAGAATGACAGGGGTTGGGCCCACTCTTACCCTTTACACAGCCTGGGACACAAATAGAGGGAGGTCCACTTATTGGAAGTCCCATGACTTAAAAGTTTTAAATATTCTAAATATCAACATATTTGCAAATGTTCTACCCATCTACCTTGACAAACAGAACTTGACAACCACCTGGAAGGAGGCTTTGAATTGAGAACCTTAGCTCCCCGGACTTAGGTCTGCAGCTCACCTCCTTCCTCTACCTGCCATAGTCCTTGAACCCCCTGGGGGTGGGGGGAGGAGTGGGGGTGGGTGGGAGAGGCTCTCCCTCACTTTTCTGGACTCACATCAGGTCTCCATCCGTCGTCTCCACACACAGCCTAGGGCTGTGGCGCACTTAGTCCTTGGGGAGCAGGTCTGAGCAGCCCTGGAAATGGGCTTGGGCATGGAAAATTCTAGGGTCCTGGGTGCCAGGAGTAGAGTCCAGACAAGTGGTTGGCATGACCTTTGGGCAAATCCAGCCCTGTTTTGGTCTGGCCTGCCATGCCGAGAATGGTTCTTACATTTACATTTTTAAATGATTGAAAAAAATCACAAAAGAATAATATTTCGTGACTTGTGACAATAATGTGAAATTCAAATTTCAGTGTCCACAAATAAAGTCTTATTGGAATCCAACTATACTCATTCATGTATGCATTATCTTTAGCTGCTTTTGTGCTTCTACAGCAGAGGTGAGTATTTGCAACAGATTTGATTGACAAAGCCTGAAATACATACTAACTGGTCCTTTACAGAGACCAAAGTTAGTGTTACTTGTGTGACTTTACTATGCAGAGTCACTAGCTCCAGAGTAGCCCAGGCAGCCTCACTTTTAACATTAAAAAAAACTGTGGTGGGGCTTCCCTAGTGGCTCAGTGGTTGAGAGTCTGCCTGCCGATGCAGGGGACACGGGTTCTTGCCCCGGTCTGGGAAGATCCCACATGCCGCGGAGCGGCTGGGCCCGTGAGCCATGGCCGCTGAGCCTGCGCGTCCGGAGCCTGTGCTCTGCAATGGGAGAGGCCACAACAGTGAGAGGCCCGCGTACAGCAAAAAAAAAAAAAAAAAAAAAAAAAAAATGTGGTGAAATAAACATAGCAAAATTTACCATCTTAGCCACTTTTTAAGTCTACAATTCAGTAGCATTAAGTACATTCATGTTGTTGTGTCATTAGCATCACCATCCGTCTCCATAGCGTTTCATCTTCTCGAACTGAAACTGTCCCCATTAAACAATAACTCCCTCATCCCCCTTCCCCACAGCCCCTGGTAACCACCATTCCACTTTTTGTCTCTATGAATTTAGCTACTCTAGGTACCTCAGATAAGTGGAATCACACAGTACTTGTCTTTCTGTGACCGGCTTTTTTCACTCAGCATAACGTCCTCGAGTTTCTTCCATGTTGTATCCATAACATGTGTCAGAAGTTCCTTCCTTTGTAAGGCTGACTAATATTCCATTGTATGGATAGACCACCTTTTGTTTATCCATCCATCCACTGATAGGCACTGGATTGCTTCTACTTTTGGCTACTGTGAATAATGTTGCCGTGAATATCGGTGTACCAACACCTTCTCAGGACCCTGCTTTCAATTCTATCCCAAAGTAGAATTGCTGGATCATATGTTAATGTTATGTTTAATTTTTTGAGGAACCACCATACTGCTGTCTACAGCACCGTTTAATATTTAACATTCCCACTTACCTCAGGCAGCCTCACTTTCCAAAACCAAAAAAAAGCTTATGGAGGTGTTGGCCTCACGAAAATGCCACCCATCTTTTAAAAAATCCTATCTCCCGGGGCTTCCCTGATGGCGCAGTGGTTGGGAGTCCGCCTGCCGATGCAGGGGACACGGGTTCATGCCCCGGTCCAGGAAGATCCCACATGCTGCGGAGTGGCTGGGCCCGTGAGCCATGGCCGCTGAGCCTGCACGTCTGGAGCCTGTGCTCCACAACGGGAGAGGCCACAATAGTGAGAGGCCCGCGTACCACAAAAAAAAAAAAAAAAAAAAAAAAAAATCCTATCTCCCTAAAGCAGGAGTTTTTGACCCTGGATTCACATGAGAATGTATGGGGGGGGGCTTTAAAAAATTACCAAGGCATGTGAGTGTGAGTGTGTGTGTGTGCACGTATGTGTTGCTGGGGAGGGCGTCTTAGACCAATGGAACCGAACCCCTGGGGTTAGAGTCTGGCACGGGTTATTTGCCCAGGTTATTCCCCAAAGCAGCCCGGGTCAAGAGCCACTGTCCTTGGACAACCAGCCTGCCCTGCGGCTAGTTTTTAAAATAACCCCTCTTTCCTCTTGCTACATCGTATGCCTTTCTGAGGACCCAGCTCCAGGAAGCAATAGACTTGTCCCTGGACTCGTGAGTGGTGTTGGGCATGGAAGTGGTGACACACAGCTTCCTGGTGTGATAACGGGTGTGTGGAAGACAGACGCCATCTGGAGCAGAGGGCGGAGGGGCTGGGATTGGACTGGCCACACCCTGTCCCTTCAGCACCTTCCTGCCTTCGGGGACATCTCTAGGGCCACTCTGTCCCTGGCTCCTGGCATCTCTGCCTCTGGGGGAGTACTTCTCTGCCCCTGCCACACACACACACACACACACACACACACACACACACACACACACACACACAAAGCCTGGGGGGCGGGGCATAGGGTCATCCTCTTTATCCGCAACTAGGCCCGGGTTCCAAATCTTCTTCCCTCAGGTAACATGAAAATAAGCTCCCAAGTCAGAGTCAGACAAGAGACAGGCAGAAATGACTTATTTTTTTTACACTTTTCTTCTTGAATCCAAATAGGTGTTTTATGCTGCAGTGGTGATTTCAGGAGTCCTATTCAGCTTGGTTATCTTCCTGGAGAGGCACAAATGCCAAGGGAGATTTTAAACATTGCTTTGGTGAAATATATTGAGGCAAGAAAGGCCACAATATGTGCTTAAATGATCTTGAATGATGAAGACCGGGCAGGATTGGTTTTTTTTCCAAGAGTGGCCCTTGTAGGTTTAATTGTAAAGTATAATTACTTCAAGACATCATAATTTGTTGTGTACAATATAAATCAGTAGAACCCCATGGAATCATGTTTTTAATGTAGACCCCCAATAAACTGTTCTTTTATGACATAGCAGATGTTTCTTAATTCACTAGCGCCATGCATTGGGGTATTAAGATTATTCCTTGGCATTTTATTATGAATAACATACTTGCTCCAACATTAAGTGGGCCATTAAAGACATAAACAAGCTTTTATGCCCTGGTTTTCAGCAGCTGCTGGTGGTCTACCAAGTGATAATCCAGCTTTCAGCAAATATTCTTCAGCTCTGAGAAATAAATACATTTAATAGGGCAACCCCAGGTCAGTCCACAGCTTCTGGGATCCTGGCTCAGGAAAATTTGTGAAGCAGGAAAATGAACTGAAGAGGTTTGCTTTGGGTGAGTTGTTTTGAGAGCCCCTGTTTCCTTGAGCATGCACGTGTGTGTGTGTGTGTGTGTGTGTGTGTGTATGTTTAAAATAAAAAACTAACCATTGTAAAAGGAAAACAAAATAAGGAGAAATGCAAGGGAAAGACGGTGCCTTGCAGAGGGTGTGCAGACTCTTGCCTTCCTGATCGAATGGGAAGACATTTGCACAAATTCTATAACCTGTGCTTTGAAGGAAATCAGCTGAGTCGGTCTTATGCCTCGAACAAAGGGAGGTGAAGGACGGTGTAGGTCACGGTCCCATTCAGTCACTGGCATCGAATCTGAGCGGATGTGACCCCTCTGTGACAATGTTCCCAAGGTGTACAGGGAGGAGTTTCATGTCTGTAACTAGGATGGGAGCCAGATAAGCCCTCCCTCTCCCCCACCTTGGACTTCCTAAAGATAACAACTCCGGGCGGTCCAGAAGCAGAGCGAGGGAGGTGCTGAGATAGGAAATACCGAGGCCTGTATTATCGTTGGCTCACCAGTCCTGGCTTCCTGTGCCAGAGGTAGCCCCGAAGGGTGCGAAACTTTGCAGTGCTAATGTACACAACGACATCCTCCTACGAGCAGATGTTAGGAGAAGGAGAAAAAGGAGCCGGGGCAAAGACCTGATGGAAATTTGCATTAAGCCTATGTTGCCCTCCCCCGCGGCCCCCGGGGCACTTGGGACACAGCATGAAAGAAGGGGAAAAGTGGAACTGATCTCCTAGTCTGGTCAATTCCAAATCTATTACAGGATGTGTCATCAACAGGCGGTGGGAGAAAGAGTTACAATTTATGTAGCAAATCAGGTACCACGGACCTACCTTTAATGGATGTAATTAGTGGGTTTCACTATTACAGTATTCTAACTTTAAAGATTCTGCGGGGGCAGGGGATGAACACTTGGACGAAATGTTAAGCACCTTGTCCTAAAATGACTGGAGGTGCAGCGGAGAATGTCTGTAGGAAGGCCTTTTGTCTTACGTGCCTTTTCTTTAAATAGGGTTTAGTAATAAATTTTCTCTTCCTTTTTTTTTTTTTTTTTTGGTTGCTGAGGAGGGTTTATTTTCTTTTTGTGTTCTATTTCATTTTGCAGTTGGATGTACTATTGTTCTGGAGCTGGTGAAAAAAGGGGAGGGGAGCAGGAGGCAGGAACCACATTGTGAGTGAACTTGGCAGAAAGGAGAGTCAGGAGGTAACTTTCCTGTCCGGCACAGTATCTGAGGCTTGCAGTGCTCTTGGCCTCATCAGTTCTTCCATGGTCACAACTAAAACATTCCTGTGCCCTGACGGAACCACGAAGGGACCCGAGGTGGGCTTTTCATTTTTTTCATGCACACCTGATTGGAAAGTGACGTTTGATATTACTTTTCCACTATGTTAATTACAACTTGAATAGGATTTTACTGTGCCCTGGATGACATCACTTTGGAAACAACATTCAATTGGGTGGCTCGCGTTCCTCTGGATGGTTGTACCAAATAAACACGCAAGCCTTCTTTTTATAGCCAGAGCCTGTGTCTCTAAACACACACACACACACACACACACGCACATACATACACATTTCTAACCACATCAGAAAGGAAACAGGACTGCCAACTTCACAGCGTTCTACATGATTTTGAATTAATATTAGTCTATTAAAAAGCTGTAACCAGAAGAAAAAACTTAGCCTGATGTGCACAGCAAATGCATTTCACAGTTGTTTTGGACAAATGCCCTCAGTGAATATGTTTAAAGTCATGTACAACAGAAATATGTTATCACAAGTAACCATGTTTTAATAAACACTTTGTCTTTTTGTACTGCTTTCTTTTTCATCACAATAATAGAAATATAACACCATATATCACTGTAAAACACATTTCAACATAAATGCTGATAAGCACAAAATATTTTTCATCATTTACATTTTAACTGTAATAATATATGGCAGGAATAAAGCGGCATCCATCATGTGTCTAACTAACCTTGCTGTAATGAATTTTTAAATGTAATGGTTTCTGTCGCAAAGTAAAATCGTACATAACGTCTAGTGACACAGTCTGCTGGTGGATGGGTGGCTTTTTAAAATGGAAATGCAACTTCATTTTTAATTAGATTTATAAACTTCCCCACCTCCACTCCCACCCAGCTCCCTGACCCCCACCCCCGATTTCTGGTAAAGCAAGAAATACCAGAGGTGTGAATATGTGAAGTACTGCCAGACGGCTCACTCCTCCAGTTACATGAAATCACTTGCTTGTTGGAAATTCTGTGAATTTGGCGTGTGTGTCTGTGCGTATGTTTGAGAAGAGCCAGGCACCCAATAGAAACAAAAGCTGATGAAAATCACGATGAGGGAAGCTTTCTACGGTGTCTGGAGGGGCTTCGATGCTGGGAGGGGTCCCCTCTTCCTGACAGTGTCCTGGGATCCGATTTGGGATGGGGTGGGGCACGAGGGGTGTGTACTGGGGGATCTGGGTTCTCTCTCTCCCTCTCTCTCTCTCTCTTCCTTTCTCTCTCTCTCTCTCTCTCTCTGCTTGAAATAACAAATAAGCCGACTCACCAGAGAAGAATCATTAAAAATAATTTGCACAAGCTTTCGGTTGTGTGAGCTCTTTTTTGATACAATATTTCCTTCCGTGATTATCACTGAGGACATGTTCCAGCCATATGGAAGCGAGCTGGGCTGGGAGCTTCCCCAATACCTGAGTGGTTAATTAAGAGCCGTTGCCCGGCCACAAGAAGCAGGTTTGAAATCCCTCTTCAGTCTCCGACAATGAGTAGCTTTTTTAGCAGCAGAAGTCACCAGGGACAGCCAGAAGCGAGGGTAATTATTTGAGATAACATACAGCTGAAAAGAGTGTGTGTGAGTGCAGAGGGGGGCGGGGGACGGGGGCCGCGATGTGCCGCTGAAAGAAGGGCAACGGTAGAGAAAAGTCTATAATAAAAAGGTCAACATCTCCTATTTTTCTGTACAGTGTCGACAGTCTGTAATGCCTTTTTAGCAGGAATGACAACGGATTCTGTCTTTTTTTTTTTTTCTGGAAAAGAAAAGGGGGGAATATCTTATTTTGTATTCAAACTTTGCAATTGTGAGTTCAGGCCTGCCAGCTCATCTGAATAAGCTATTCTCACTTTATCAGGGTTTGCTGAACTGACTTTGATTGCATTGTTGCAAAATAACAGTAATTTTTCCATTAACCCATACAAACCCTCAGCGAGCTGGAGAACAAAGAAATATCAGAGGGATGAAAGCTGTGAGCACGGGGAGGGAAGCCAGGGGTTTCCTAAATGGCTCCAAATGCATCCACACACACCAGCTTCTCAGGCTGCCTGAGGCCGGTCCGGGATGCCATTTGGGGCTCCCTTTGGGGTTCCTCGGGGTGTGAATCTCAAGGGGGCATCTTTCACCCTCTCTGCCAATTTCTATTGTTTCCTCTGTGTTCACAGCATCTGGGAAGCAGGGGGCTGGGTTTCCCTCCCTTCAGAGGGATGGTGTTTTATCCTTTCTCTTTTTGGTGCCTAGGACCTCAGTCTACATCTAGAACTCAACTCAGAAATGCTCACAGCCCTTCAAAACCCAAGACTATCTGAACACAGAGGCACCTTCCTTTCCCCCTAGCTAGAAGCCAGCAGGCAAGGGGAAAAGCCAGTTCCTTTGGCAACTGGAACTGAGTGGAACCCCAAAACCCTCCGATCGGACATGTTCAGCATCACCTCCACACTGGTTCTGGGGTGGCAGGTGCACTGGTAGATTCCTAGTTTCTATGTAGCTCTGTGAGGCTGTCGTTTTACATTCACGTATCCGCATTTGCCAGTTGTTTTAAGGCCAGGAGGAAACTGAGGGCAAGCAGGGGCTCCGATTCTCTCGTCCATCAGTTGGGTACCCGCATTTGGAAGCATCCTGCACAGCCGAGGTACGATGTTCCCGTGGAAGATCCCGAAGTCAGGCTGTTGACGGTTCAGCGGATCAACATGGAAGCAAGTTTCTGTTTTTGTTTCTTAAAGCTGAAATGTCGAGAAGTTAAGCTCATCTGTGGCCTGTGGCTCTCTGCGATGGGAGCGGGCCAGGAGTTGAGGTCGACAATGGCTTTGATCTCCTGGCCTCACAAACGACCCTGCTCAGGCAGTGGTGGTGGCACCCGCATCTGCGCCTTGGCTTTGTTTAGGAGCTGCCCGATATGTTAATTATCTCCTTTAACTCCTCGGCATGGTACTGTCAAAGCGCACACCAGTCTTTAGAAAATAAAAGTGAACACGGCGAGCCCACTGTACCCTGCTCTCCTAATATCAGGTCTTGACAACGCCGGAGCTGTCAGATGAGAAGCAGCGTCACTGGAATAAAGGTGGGCAGATGTGTGATAATGAGACAGAAGCATGCAGATGCTAATAGAACTCACCAGAACAGGCCTGCTTGAGTTAGACGGATCCAGGTAGCAGCTGCAGAGTGTCAGGTCTCCAGGATGCTACTTTCTCTTGATTCTCATTTAAGAACTGCTCCGCGCATGGCTGTCTGTCAGTGAACTTTTCCCTCTCAGGAGCTCCAACCCCTAGGTGATCAGTCACATTTCGACATAACTAGATGTCAAAAGAAGTTTAAGTTGTGTGACGAACTGTGATGCAGTCAGCGCCAGCCTCTGGCCTCCAAGGCGGTTTCTTAATAATCAGCCTGGAAACTCTGGCGCCTTTTCTGGCGTTTTGTTTTCTTATTAAAATACTGGCTAAGTCTTTGTCAATATCCATGGCAGCAACTGTGAGCTCAAGACAATATTATCCCAAGCATAATTTAATTTTAAATGTGGAATTCAGACCCAAGACGGCCAGAGAGCAAGAGGTTTGTGTTGAGCAAACAGGAGTTCTCTCCAAAAGGCCCATTTTAGCATCCGTAATTAAAACAAGAGCGTTTGGGGATTTATTGTTAGCTCCGGTTGGGATGCTGGTGATCAGAAGGGAAAATTCAGGGCTACGTGGAGGGTGTCACTGTGGGCTGCTCCTGAATCAGGGGAGTGGGAGTGAAGCTGAGAATAATAGATTTGGGCGGATGAGAAAGTGATTCCAACCTAAGAAAGGCAGGAAACAGAAATAACCCGAGAATTGTCGTCTTGAATACCAGCAAAACTTTGAACTAGAGTAGGAACTTTATGGGGTCTTTATCGGTCTCTGTGAGCCGTGGGCTCCCCCAGAAAGTGCTTGGTGGTGAGCTGGAGGGGCAGCTGGGGGGTGGGCAGGCAGGTATATGTGACACGTGTTGTCACATTTGCAAGGAAGCCCGCCAGCCCTGGCCCGTCCTCGTAAGGCCGGCATTTCTTGAAGCATTTAATTGGGTCTGGTCAGTTTCTTCTCTAAATATTTTCATCTTCTCCTGCCACTGTTTACCTTTCCATTGGGAAAATAAATACTGCATGGCGCTCTGCCTGCTATATTTTGCTAGAGATTTTAATCCCGATTCCTGATGAAAGGTTTACACACACACACACACACACCCCCTCCAACCTTGGTGTGAAGGCACCGCGGTTCATAAACTGCTTTTCTTCCTTCAGAGAGTGAAAGGATGTGCTACGGAAACCTAATTCTGCATTGACATAATGAAGTGTTTGAAGGAATCTCAGAGAACCAGCCAGTCTCATCTGGAATGTTCTAAACCACCCCTCTGAACCTTCACCCCACACCCACTGCCACTCCCCCACCCCCCGATATAGAAAGATTTTCACAGAGTGGCTGTTATGCCCTCACGGCTCTCACATAAAACAAGGCTTCTCCCCCTAGATCTTGGTATTTAGTTGCCTGAAGCTCATTAGTCCTTCACTGCTTTACCCTGGAGTTTTAAATTTTTAAGCAGCTAGGATTCATCTAAGAGGTCTTAACCTTATAATTTGTAATAACTTAGAGATCACGTTTCTAAAGTGTGAGTTATTTTTTTTTAAATGCTCCTTTCCCTTCACCAGCCATTGATTTGCTTCCTCTTGCAGTCAGAATCGGCGCTATTAAATCAGGTGATGGAAAATGCTCATTTATTTCTCAGTGGTAAAACACAAGCAATTATGAGACATTTCTTAACGTGGATTGATCTTGCCTTAAATGAATGCCCAGAGCGTCAGAAGCAACCAGAGGGGCAGTAGAGATGAAAAAAGAGGGGAGGAGAAGGACCAGCAAGACCAAAGTCCTGGATAGGATAGAACCTTTGTCAGCTCAAACCTTAGCCACCCAAGTACTTACTGATTTTTTACTGTGCCGTGCACTGCAATAAGAGAGGCAGCGTGGTGGAAAGCACATCGTGGTTTGGATTCAGGCGTATGAGCTGTTTAATTCTGCACAAGTTGCTTGACCTCTCTGGGCTTTTTCTCTATGAAATAGTAATAGCATCTGCCTCATAAGTTTGCTATGAACATTAAAGGAGATACTATATAAGTAAATTACCCAACATCGTGCTGGAGACACTATAGCTAACAAGAGAAATACCAGCCTCTAGGGAGGGAGGGTACACACCTGGTTAGGACTTGGCGCCAGACCGCAAGAACTTTACGGTCTTGAGGGGGAAAGAAAGAAACCCACACAGATCGGGCTAATTATAATGTTCAAGAAGCCAACACGAGAAGATGTTTTTCCTTTTATGTCTGCTGCTTACAACAGGGCTGGGTTCCTGCTACACCGACTAAACTTTGTATAAAAATTATCTAAGGACCACCTAATGTGTGTCGATGCCACACATGTCACATGTGTCAGCCTCTCCCAGTAATGACTCTCTGACATAAACAGTAAGGAAGAAATATTACAATTACCGAGGGTGCCGGAGCCCGCATGCATTTTCATGAGGGTCCTGGTGAATGGCAGCCTGGGCTCTGTAATCAGCTCCCCCTGCCAGCAGAGCTGGCCAAAGAAAGCTCTTGTCCCCCCAAAGACAATTAAAATGAGTTAAATGAATTAAAAAGGCCCTTCCCAGTTAAAGTACAGTCAGAGGTTAGAAACAGTAGTGTTTGGATTTATGGAAACTCAGAGGCTGCCAAGCCTTAGGAATTGTGGCTCACGGGGGAGTTGCTTCCGTGGGAGCCTAAACAGCTTATGAAATTGGAGGCAATATGCATAATTTTAAATTTCTGGGGGGCCGGTTTCAATCCCCTGTTTACTTTGGCTTCTTAGGTCAATAGAAATGTATTTTTACCCAAAATCAAATTGAGAGGGGGCCCGGGCAGGGGGAGGGAGGGAGAGAGAGAGAGCCTGCGTTGTCGTATTTATTAAAACAATGGGACAACTGAACAGGAACTTTCCTGTTTCGAGACAATGGGAAGACCAGTTCTAGAGACTGGTTAGCAGAAGGAGAAAGAACGATCCAAGCCCCATTTCACCACTCAGCAGCTGTGACTCTCTTACAAGTGGCTCAGCCACGCCGTGCCTCAGTTTCCTCATCTGCAAAATGGGCTTCGTTGTTTCCACCTTGCAGAGTGGTTACCTGGATTCAGGAAGATAAGTTATATACAGTGCTTAGCAGGATACCTGCCATGGTCAGTTAGCCATATTGCTGTCCTTTTCCTCATCTCAGGAGGAAGTGAAAACCGAGGAGGTAGGAGGGAACGAGGGACTCTGGGACTACACCCCAAACTTTCCAGAACACCGGATGTTGAGAAGCCGTGGGGGCCACCCAAGACCATTACAGGCATCACTGCTGCTGTCCCAAACATTTCTCTTCACCTGCACGTCCAGCTATGGGCCCCGGGACCCCTGCCCCATCACATCCACTTCATCAGAAATTCTATCGAGACTTCTGTCTGCAGCATAAGAAGGAAGCCTCGTGTTGTCCTCAGCCGGCCCCCCGCCCCCGAGTCCCCAAAGTCCCCGAGTGTGTGTGTACGCTCTTGCCTATTACATGCACAAACTCCATCAGAAAGCATTTGTCTACACCCTCTTTATTCACTTTCAAAGGGTTAAACAGCCTATTTACTGGGCTGTCAACAATCCCAGGCCCAAATGGGGAAGAAAGCCCCGTCCAGTTTTGTGCGGCCCGGAGCCTTGTCTTTGCTGGCCTGTTCTTGTCCCTGTCATGTAATATCCATGACAATCGTGTTGGGCTTTTTTTTTTTCGGGGCTCAGTCTGAGAGGCCACTTTAAGCCAGGAAAGTCCTTTATTTCTGTGAATTTGAAAGAGGCTTGAGAAGGTCCTTCCCCTCAGAACCCTCTTCAGCAGGTCACCGCGGTTTCAAAAGGATTTAAATGCGGAGGCTGCGATCAGTACTTCCATCACGTTCTAATAGACTGACATGAGCATTTGTGCCTGAAAGACAGGGGGAAAAGTGATGCAGATTTTCCCTAAATTGGACTGACGCACAAAGCAGGGAGAGCAGTTGAGTGACGTGGTAACCCCTCACACCCTCTTTTACACTTCTAACCAGCGCTGCACAAAGAGAGCCGTGGGAAGCTGCCCAGGAGCCCGGCCGGGCCATTTCCATGGGCCATATGGAAATTTTGTTTTGTGTACAGAGAAAGTGTCTGATAACAGTGACCTTAACTGCCATATGTGGGCAGTGAATAGGCCAGAGGAAAACCACTCCACAATCTGACCCTCGACATATGGACCAGCCGCCCAAGGAGATTTCATTGCCATCTCGTTGGCAACCCGGGGGATTTCATTAGATTTGTTAATGAATTGCTCTATTGACTTATATCTGAGCTTGCCTCATTAGAGGAGAAGAACACAATTTTTATCTATGTTTTCGTGAAGGGGACCAGAGCGTTCCCTCCTTTGTGGGGCGGTGGGTAATCTGCAGGGCTGTCATCGGCTTTGAACTAATTTATTGTGTCAGTTTAAGGAGGCCCTTCCGCGCTTGTTGAGGCTGGAGCCCCACTCCAAGCCTCTTCAGATCAGTGTTTTCCTTGTGAGCGGGATGTTTCCTTGGCTCCTGCTTGGTTTACAAATAGCCAAACATGACGTGGTCCTGAGGCCGTGTGTTGTCGGGGTGCCAGCCGCAAGCGGCGTCACCTGCCAAGAAGGGGCTTTTCTAGGCAGCGACACACTGTGCGCGGAGGCTGCCCATCCACTTTCCCGACTCACCACCAGCGCCTTTATACATCCTTGAAGGAACTTCGCGTTGGGACATCTCTGTGCATAGCACACCCCACTTCTGCCCTGCCAACTCTGGAATCATATGACTCTCCCCACATCCAAGCCCTATTAGTGATGGCTCGATTGTTTGGGCTTCTCAACGTGGGAAAGCTTGGGTTTGAAAGTAGTAAGAACTATCAATTAACATACTTTTAGGGGTAAACCAATAGAGAACCCCTTATGGCTAATAGCGAGTGTGGAATCATGAGGAATTAGCAAAATGAGATTCAATAAAATGGAAACCATAAAGATAAGCTTCCAAAGATTGGATCTGGCTTTCTGAGCTTAAGTCTCAAATCAACAAATGAATGATACCCACCGAAGCCTCCCTTTGGTTCTTCTTTTGGTTTCTCTTTCCAAGGACAGGGGGAACTTTCCCAATTGGAGCTAGGAGGAAAGTTGGTCAGCCCTGCAACTCAAACGTGGTTTATTTCACAGGGGAGGAAGGGAGGAAGAAGACAGGTAAATTCTTAGAATACACACAAGTTGGGCTCAGTGCTACCTGTACGAGCCCCCCTAATAGGATGTGGCACAAAAGTCTCCAAGACTGTGCATTGGCCACTCTGGCGCTTATTCTTGGCACATGGAAAAGCCAAAAAGTTGGATGAAGCAGAAAACGTCCTATTGATGTCATAGTGAAAATCTGGGACTCACAGAGGTCCTGCAGCAGCAGCAATATTGGGGCAGAGATGTTACAAATGAGGGCGTATCTCCTTGAAGGGGTGGTGTGAAGTGTGGCCAGGATCACTGTCCATCCTTGACTGAGTCTGAAGATGGAAACTAGGCTCTCCCGTGTAGTGCTGCCCTCTTCCAGTGTCCCACAGCAGTGCTCCTCAGTAGTATGAGGAGAAGCTCATCAGGGCTGTTGGTACCCATGGAAGGCTCAAAGAAAGAGGAACCCCCCACAGCGGGAGAGAAGGTTCCACATTAGTTCTGGGCAAGAGAGTGTCCTTGGAACGGGGGGCTGTAAGATCTGAAAACATCTATATATGAAAATTGGGTCTGGAGGATCGTAAGGAAGTTATATAAGCTGTAATAGTTTAAGGCGGTACTTGGGTAGATTTTACCAAGCATACTGTTTTTATCAAGACAGGTCCATTCGGTTGTTTGCCTTGAGTTCATTCATGCTTGATGTTGACTGTTGCCTTTACAATGGAAATACCACTTGGCTGGGTATAAAATTTACCCTCTCTTTCAGAACTTCATAGATGTTGTTCCACTGTCTTTTGACACTGAATGTCACACTAGTTCTTTACCATTTGCTTCTTGGTTGGTTGCATTTCGTCATTGAACAGTTTTATTTTTTTAATAAAATTTTAAAAAGGATAGGGGTGCTATATTTCATGATATATTTTGTGTTCGAAAATATCTCCCTCTTGCTTTAATACTGGCATGACAGCCTGACTGGTATAATTTACTGAGGTCACCTGTTCTTGTCCTCAGAACTCTGTAGATGTTCCCCAGTCACCTTTCGGCAGCAAACACTCCTCACTGGGATGACTTCTCAACTGCCAGCGCCTTGATGTGGTTTCTGGGTGCCTGAAGAAATATTTCTTTCCTCTTGAATTCTAAGAACTTGACCAGGAAATGTCTCCCTGTCTGTCACCCTCCATCAGTATTTCCTGGAACCTAATATTTCCAGGCATATCCCTGTGAACTAGATTCAGTTCTTTCTTCATTTCAAGGAAATTCGGTGCTATTATATCTTTGAATTTTTTTTTTTTTTTGGTTCTGTTTGTGGGATTATCTACTTCAGGGTCACTAATCATCTTTATCTTGCAAAGATCCAATAGGCTTTTAATCCACTAATGACTAACGTCCGTTATCAGTATATTATCTCCCCCGTACCCTCAGACTATAAGGACCTCAAAGAAAGAAAAGCATTTTATTTATCTCTGTTTCCTCTGAGCCCAGTACGTAATAGATGCTTAGTGAGCAACTATGGAATTAACTTTCATGTGACCTTGTCGGTTAGGGTTTAAACTTTATTTTTGAGAGAAGTTGCGAGTTGTCAAAGGATAGCCGTAGTTGACATGACCTCACTTTGTAGCTTCAAAGTGAGGTGGGCTGGAGGGTGAGGAAGAAGTTCCCAGTGAATGGTGGTGGCCAGAGTTGCTGGTTTAGTAGGAAAAGCACATGTGGTAGATAAACATGAGTATTTTGGACTCCCCCAAGGAGAACAGTCAGGCTGGTACCTCTGCTCAGAGGGCAGGTGGCTAATGGAAATGGACTGGGCTTTGGTGCCAGGACCCTTTCCTTTTAGGATTTTTTCTTCTTAGATGTGGAATTATCAGTTGATCTCCAACACCAAATTTGCCCCAAAGGTTGGCATGTTAAATTTTAAAAGTATATTTTTTGCACCCATCAGAGTCCCGGCGGGAAAGGGATGGCACATCCAAAGGGCTTGTTTGAAGAGATTTTGGTGATGACATTCCGTACAGAGGTGTGGGCAGGGCTAAGGGGACACCAAGGGATGCAGAGGTACCAGCAGGAAGGTGCTAACTCCCTTTAGCTTAAAGGAGCCAGGGCAGAAAATGATGCTATGGAGCTTGGTGAGAGCTGTGACCATGGAAAAGGGTCTCCACCGAGGTACTGCACCTGTGGGCAGAGACCTGCACCCTGTGACCCCAGTGCTGAGCAGAAATCAGCAAGGCCAAGGCCGAGAAGGATGTGTCTCTTCCCTTCCTCCTCATCCTGCCCACAGGAAACCAGAGGTGAGAGAGCTGGAGTGATGCAGTAAATCTTAGAGGTCAGCCTCCCAGGTCCAGAGCAGGGTGGAGAAGGGGCAGGGTGTGTATCTGCAGGGTCCCAATCTACCCCCATGGAGACAACCTCCCTCATGATAAAATAAACCAAACAATAAGATCAAATCAAATGCAAATCCATGTTCTCCTGTCGGATTGGCAGGGATGAAAATGAAAAGAAATTGTGTGGGGGAGGGTGAGTGGAGAAAGAGCCTCCCTTGCCCATTGTTGGTGGGAGGGTAACTTGGAACAGCCTCTAGAGAGGGCAATTTGACAGCATCTATCAAAATCACAAGTGCATATGCCCTTTGATGGAGAAAGCCCTCTTCCAGGAATCCATCCATAGATGTATTCAAACATGCACACAATGCTGTGTACATACTCATTACCATAATGTTTGCAATAGCAGAACGTTGGCAAAAAAACTAAATGCTCAGCAGTAGAAGACTGGTCCAATAAATTGTGCTCCAACCACACCATGGAATACTATGCAGCCATGAAAAAAGAATTAGGCTCTTTCTGTAATAATTTATTGTTAAGTGTAAAAAGCAAGATGTTATCATTTGTACTAAAGGGCAGGGGGAGATGGAGATAGAGCTACATGATCTCTTTTGGACCATGGATATGCAAGAAATTAAGGACATGGGTTCGGTCTTGTGGGTGGTTGGGGGTGGGTGCAGCAGGGAGGTTTTCACTGTGAGACATTTGGGATTTTGTGCAATAAGAATAGGTTTTGCCTATTCAAAAAAAGAATGAAGCTGATATTTTTTACAAACCCTATTTAAAAGCTCAGACTTGATCACCACAGTGGAAAATTATGTTAAAAACTGGGTGTGCAAAGTAAAGGAGCCCAGGGTGCTAGGCTTCCAGACTCCCGAGGCATCTGCTGTAGCTTTCAGGAGCGATGCTGCTCCTCATGTAAGCCCCCACCTGAGGCCCTGCCCAGGGTGTCAGGGTCTATGAATCAGTGAAATAATGGAAAAGGCCAGATCACTATCCCCTAGCAGCTTTCTGGCTTAAAGTAGAATAGAAACAGCTGACTACTCCCCAGCCCACCCCAATGACACCCCGAGGATGTGCGCCATTGGTAAGGGGAGGTGGCCAAGGGGGGAAGAAACTCCAGGGGCTGCTGTTGGGACTGGGCTCCTGTCCTGTGTCCCCTTTGTGCTAATCTGCCTCACCCTTTCCACCGAGTGGCAGCCTCTGACCTATTAGATTCTGATGTGTCCCAAGAGCAACTACTTACATTGCGAGAGCTTCCATCTCTCCCCTCTGTTGACCTGCAGGCTGCAATCTCCTTATCTCTGGATGAGGAAGGAGTGATAATACATGTCATCGTGGTAGCAAACATGAGAATACTTGTCTTTTGCTTATTTCATATCCACTTTTATCACATTCCTCCAGCTCCTGCCTCCCTACACCCGTGTCCTCTTGCCGGGAGTTCTCCCACTCTTTGCTGGAGAACAGAAGCCAGCACACCCTAGGGCCAACACCAGTGCAACACGATGGGCAAGATGGAATAAGCAAAACTGGGGTGCTTTCTCCGCTATGGCCACACTGGCCTCCTTGCTGTCCTGTGATCCCACAAAGCATACTTCCGCCATGGGATCTTGGTCCTGGTCATTGTCTCTGCTTGGGACATTCTTCCCTTGGAGAATACGCTACCTTTCCCTGCCTCCCTCAGGCTTCTGTTTAAATCACCCTCTCAGTGACAGCTTCCCTGATCACTCTAGAATGGCAACCCTCCATCCCCGTCCCATGCTGGCTTTATGTTTCTCCAAAGATCTGATCACCTTCTAACATGGAATATATTTTACTTATTTATTTGATAAATTGTACATTATCTAGAAGGTAAATCACATAACTGCAGGGATTTCTTTTCTTTCTTTTTTTTTTTTTTCTGTTTTGTTTGCTAATGAGCCCCCGGCCCCTCTGAGTGCTTGGCACATTTCAATATTCAGTATTTACTGAATGACTAAATAGATGAATTGTAGCCCTTGATCTGACTATTTTTTGTCTGTTTATGTCTGTTTCTCACCCACTAGACTGAGAGCTCCTTCTGCTGTTATCACCCCCCACCAGCACCTGCCACCATGCCTGCCGATGCTCAGGAAATGTGGGTTTGAATGAATGAATCAATGATGGGCGCTTTATTCCACCATCTCAATCCCAGGTGATTTTTGTTCTGAGGATACAGGACTGACATCAGCCACACTCAAACACAGCAAAGCTTATTTAGGGTCCTTTGCTGATACTTCCTCTATTTGATTCTCCTACTTTTAGTTTGTTAGGCACATTTTGGTTCAAGCTGTGTGGAGGAGATGATGAACACAGTTCTAGGAGCTGGGGAATTGTGGGCAGCACCTGGATGAAGGAATAGGATCTGGAAAGCTGACCTCAGGGACCTATCTCTTTGCTTTCGAAGTGTGAAGTTTAGTTTTCCTTTGAGAAAAGCAGTTGCTCTGATGGATCTTGTTCATATGAGAAAGAGAAGCCCCCATTTGTTGATTGTGGACCTTTGGTCTGGAACAGCATGAGGCACTTACATACATTAATTTAAACTTCATGGCAACACCATGAGATGGGGATTTCTTTTTTGTACTCTGTTTGCAGAAAAGGCAACTGAGCGTTAGAGAGATAGAGTTAACTTGTTCAAGGCCCTAGAACTAGACACAGGGGGAACTGGGATTTAAATCCAAGCTTGATAATCTCTAAATCTTCCGCCTCATCTAAAATGCCTCTCTATCATCATCCTGCCAAGAGTAACGCATTGAGTGGGTTTGTCATAAAGTGATAGTCTAGTGATAGCTAGCTGCTGTAACATACAACCTCCCAGACTTCAATGATGCAACAATTGTTTATTTCTTATTCATGACACAGTCCCCAAAAGGTCTGCTCTGTGTGTATTTGGGGGTGGGGGTGGGGGCGTATGCCTGCACTCTGCTCCATATGGTCATTCAGGGATTCAGGCTCCTTCCATCTAATGGTTCCTCATCCCTTAGGGAGTCCTCTTCCACTGGATTCTCTTCATGTATCCAGCAGGTGGGGGGGACCAAGAATCAGCAGAGCTGATAGCACGTGGCAGGGTTTTACGAGCCAGGCCTGGCAGTGGTGCACCTCCCTTCTGATCACCTTCCTTTGGTCAGCACTCATCCTACAGAGGCAGCTAACTGCAAAGGAGACTGGGGAATGCAATCTAACTGTGTGCCCTGGTGGAAAAAAATGTGGGATTTGATGAACACAAAATAACCTCTGCCACAGGAGAGAATGTAGCGAGTGTTCCAGAACTGAGTTATATAGCCTGGTTTTAGTTTCCATGTTATTAAAAATAAAGGCAGAGGTATAAGTCAGCCAGAGTAGCAGATTATTAAACAACCATTTGCACAGTAGAATCTCACCTGATCAGAATTCTCTGTTAATGTGCTATTTTAGTTAACATGATATTTTAGTTAAATGAGGGCTGGCCAAAACATCTTTTGGTTTCAAATCTTATTGCTGAAAATCTTTCCAAGATGTGGTGTTTCACGTTCCTGCCTCAGGAAGTTCAGTGTGGTAAATTCAGCGAATATTTTCTCAGTGAGTGAGGCTCTCCCAGGGCTGCTGGGTTGCCATTCTGAATAAACATCAGTTTTCATGATATACTAGCTTGGGTGTGAAAGGGAGAGCTGACCTGAATCGGCAGTAATCGGAAAATGTCTTCTTTGATTTGATTGCTTTTTTTCATTTTTCTGGTTATAAAAATCATTCACAGTCATTGTAGAAATGCTGGAAAATATAGAAAAGTAGAAATTACAAAACAAAGTAACTTCTAACTTTTACAAGCTATAAATAGCCACTGTTAACATTTTAATTATATTTGCTTCATTTTTCTCTCTCCCTTTCTTTCTCTTTCTGTCCCTCTTGTATATTTACATAATTGAGTTAATAGTATAAATATAGTTTCATATCTTGCAATTTGTCTTATTATTAATTATATGATAATTTTACTGTATCATTAATATGGCTTTGGAAATATCATTTATACTCAATAATTATAACATGCCACTATGGACAACCATGATAGTCCCAGATCTTTCTCTGCAGTTAAGCTAGGCTTTTTTTCATTAAATATTACAAATAACACAGCAATAAATACATCTATACACAAATCTGTATTTGATTGTCTGACTATTTTTAGGATAAATTTCTAGAAGTGGCATTACCAGGCCAGTGGGCATAAATATTTTATGCTTGGTACCCTGACAAACATGGAAGTTATTTTAATTTTTATTCATTTGCCAAGTGAAAAAATGGGTTCTATCGATTTTAATTTATATTTTTTCATTACCAAAATGACTTTTTATGTTTATTAGCCATTTGCATTCTCTGTACCTAATCTGTTCCTGTCCTTTGACTATATTTTCTATTAACTCTTGATATTTTTTACTGATTTTTTATGACCTGTTTATTCATTAAGGATAATATCTTTGTCATTCTTATGGAAACTATTTTCCCATTTGTTTTAAAATTACTGTTATCAGCTTATTAATTTGTCATTTATCTATTTTTCCTCTCCAACGAAGAGTGAAGGGACAAGTTTCTGGTTAATTAAGAATTCTAATTAGTTGACTTCTGGTTGATTAAACAATCAAGATTTGGGGGTGGGGTTAACTTGGGGACATGTTGCAAAGTTGTATTACATTTGCAAATGAAATAATGAAGCTGAAAGGGAATTCGGTCTGGTTTCCTTTCCCCTATCCTGTTCCATGGCCATTGACAACTCCCTCCATACCGTGGGCAGAGGTGTTTCTTCGGACTGAAGATAAGGTAAATAGAAGGCACTGAGATCTCAGCAGAGCTATAATTAACCCTTTTTGATGATGTCAGTAAAAAATCACCAGGAATTTCTGGGAAAGCTAGTAGAGCTTAAATAGATATACAGCCCCCCTCAAAAACAAAACAAAACAAACAAACAAAACCCTTGTTAAGTAGAAACAGACATATTTACAAAACATCAGTCTCTTGACCCAAATTCCTAAGGCCCATCCTCAGATAGGTTTTGCAGGCATAACTTTCAGATACATACTTTTCAACTGAGAACTCCTGAAGACAATATAACATTACCCAGTGTGTAATAAAGTATACTAAATGGAACACTAGCTTCTTAGGCTATATTAATTAGGGGGTTCAAAAGTAAATACATTTGAGAGTTGCAAGGTTCAACAGAATTAAACAGGTTTCTTTATTGCAGGGCTTATCAGAGCTTTTGATAGGCTAATATGCCTATGAATCTCTAAGACAAGATATTCGGCATTCCCACATTTATTTGACCATAGAGACCCCTTTTAAGGAATACCCTTTGATAATAGACTTAAGCAGAACAGCCTTTGAAAAATTCTACCTTAACCCAAAACACTGATTCTAATTGTGTGCATCTCCTCCAATCAGCTGATGGCAGATATATTTGGTGGCATAAATAAATAATTAAGTAGATAAATTAAGTGCTCATTAGTTGTCAAAACCTTTTTCTACTTATTATCCCATCTAATCCTCACAACAACTCTGTTAGATAGACATTATCATTAATGAGACTATGGGGCTAGTGCCTGAGAGGTCTAGGATTGAATCCTGATTTCACTATAACCTGTGTGACCGTAAGCAACTTACTTAACCTCTCTGTACCTCAGCTTCCCAAATTGCATAGTTCAGATAACAATAGCACCTCCCTCATAGAGCTACAATGAGTATTAAAGGAACTTACATTTGTAGCACACTTAGAACACTATATAGCATATCTTATGTATTCAATTCACTTTAGCTATTTTTATTCCCATATTACAGCTGGGTACACTGAGGCTCAGAGTGGTTAAGTAACCTGAATAATAACGTAATGAAAATAAAAGGAAAACGTTGGCTTTGAACACAGCTAGTCTGACTTTAGAATTTTTGTCTTAAATGTTATACTCATTATGCTCTGTTTCTGTGAAGAGCTTGGCATCTGCATACATCTATCCATAGAGTCTGTATGAATGCTAACCGTGTCTTGTTCAGTGGCTTAGGGATGGACCAGCTACTCAACAAAATTCTTGCTTCCTCTTCTATAGAATAGAGTTTTTGGAAGTGAGGCAGCTGCCATGCCTGGAACTAAAGGTCCCAGAACTCCTTGCGACTGGCTGTGGTTATGTGACTAGTTCTCACCAATTGAGTGCATCACTTCTGAGATGGGGTTTTAAATAAATGAGTGCCCTCTTCCTTCTCTCTTTCTGCATTTAGCAAATGGATGCAGATTACTATGTGGCCCCGAGGGATGGTGGAATTTCAGGATGGAAGAAGCCTTCGTCTCTAAATCACTACTTGGAGGAAAGACTCTCTCTGACCAGGTTCACGGGCACTTGACTAATAGGTAAGCCCTAAATAAACATCTATTGTGTTAAATCATTGAAATGCAGGGGTTTAATTGTTATAGCAGCTAGCATACACACATCCATTTACTAGTGCACAGTCAGTACAGACTTGAGTATTCTTTTCAAATCGTTTTCCATACTCCTCTGGGCAAACTCAGAGAGCCCCATTAGTTTTTCTGAAATTAGAGCCTAATTGGATCATTTTGTAATAGTTCTGTGTCAGACCCAAAATGCAGAGGCTGACGGGGCTGAGCTTGGGGGTGGGCCTGGAGGGGCTGGCTAACAAATGACCTTGCCTTTGGGAAACCTCTGGACAGAAGAGAGAAAGCAGGGGAGGAGGAGGGCACCAGGCTAGCAGGCATTTGGAGATGCTTCTGCTGCCTTTTGATGGCATTGAGCACATTTTGCATTTGTCATCAAATGTTTACTACCAAAGTAATGAAGAGTGTTAATAAGGAAAGGGACACCAAACAGCCCAGCATAAAAGCTAACGGTGGCCATAAAGCTGCATTTGCCATTTATGGTGTTTCCATAGTTGGAAGAAACACTTTTCCTGTACAAAAGATATAACTATATATCTTCTGATTTTATGGGCTGCAGATTACGTTAATTATCATAAAAAATTACTACCGCTAATAAAAATTCTATTATAAATTACTTATGGTAATCTCCAGGGTACTACATGTAGCCAAGAAAAGGTTGTAATTACATTGTACTGCAGGGAGAGTTTGTTTCTAAAAAATCCCGAAACACTAGCTGCGTCTTTTAACACGTTACCAGCGTGCCAATCCCTTTGCTTCTTCTCTCACCTCCTCCCCAGTTTTTGGTCAAAGGTCTCCTTGTTGTTTTCATTTTGCAGGATGTGGTTTGAGCCTAGAATAATGACCCATCTTGGACGCAAATGACGCAAATGAACTTTCAGAGTTACAAATGTCTGGGTGGATTTGTCCTCCCCTGGGGCCTCCGGCATGTCAATGAAAGGATGTAATAGAAGGGAAGACTTGACAATCCCCGCCCAAAGGGAAACATGCTTAGCAAAATTGGTGGAAGCTACTGGGTGTTCATGCGAAACACAATGCTTAGTTTTTTGTTTGACAAGACAACAATTGGTATTTTCCCTTTTATAACTACTATTTTTTTTGGAATTGTCAGCCGTGAGGGTCGATGACTCTTCAATGACCTTAAAAACTCTTGCCAATGATACCAATTCTAACTGGTCATTTCACTACCCACCCCCTCCTTAATTCCTCTGCCTTTGAATTAAATATCAAAATAAGACGCCCTTTCGCCCTCCTGGAATGACGAAGCAGTAAATAACCTCAACGTCCAAGGAGTTAAGCTAAAATTGGACCCGTGGCCATCCTCCCAAACAGGGCTTCAATTGCTTCTGCAAAGGGTGAATCAACATTGTAATGAATGGGCCTAGAAAATGAAATAGCCTATTTGAGTTGCTTTAAAATAAGCAACTTATTTTGGCAATGACTTGTGGCACATTAATTGCTATCAGTAAGGGGAAAAATATGTCTTGGAGCGCTCCTGGCGCATTTCTAAGAGACACTTTGGAGCTGGGTTGGCTACACGGAAGGCTCTGAGTGAGGATTCCTGTGGTCAGCTAGGCCGTCAGGGTGGGTGCAGAGGTCTTCTTAGTCAGGGTGCTCCAAATAGCCTTTCACCACAGCTTGACCTCCTGATGGGGAGTGGTGCGGGCCAGTGGGTAAAAATCATTACACATTGAGATTTCATCCCAGATTAATTTGTTTAGATGTTAGTAAATGGAAAAAGGAGACTGATGGAGAGTTTGCTCTTTCCCTGCTTCTTCTGACCATCTTGGGCTTGTTTCTAATTTGAGAAAAAGGAGATTTGTTTAGCGGAAAACCGTGTAGGGTCTTTCTGCTCCACTAGAACACAGATCTCATGAGGACAGGGATTTTGTATTGTTCCTTGATGCATCTTGAATAAGCAGAATAGCACTGAGATGAGGTGTGTGTTTAATCCAAACTGTCAAAGGAATGAATCAGTGAAGACCTTGTTGGGAAAAACAGAAAATAGAAATAGACAGAGATTACTGGGTATCCTCTCTAGCACACTCTTTCAGGTTATTCGATTCTATGGAGTCGTACACTTTCATTTCTTCCAGCTAGTTTACATACAGGCTTTATTCGCAGATTCAAGATCCTGGAGGGGCAGACGTAGCTGCTTGAGCTTTGATGGCCAAACCTCATAGGAATGGAGCCAAAGGAAAATTCTCTTTGCCCATGAAGATGGATATTCAATTCCAGCTGGTCTTGGAAGAGGGGTTCGACGGCCCCACCCCTCTGACAGCTAGCCCAACTCATGGAAAAGGAATGTACTTTGGCACTGGCAACACTTGGATCTGAACTTCTTCCTTGCCATTTACTGCCTCTGTGACCTTGGGTGAGTTACTCAGCTTCTTTGAGGGTCAGATTCCTCATCTCTAAAATAGGATGAATATACCTACTTCCTAGCACAGTGTCAAACAGAATGAAACCCCTAATAAACCTTGCCTTTTCTTCTCTGTTAAAAAACACTCCATGGGCTTCCCTGGTGGCGCAGTGGTTGGGAGTCCGCCTGCCGATGCAGGGGACGCAGGTTTGTGCCCCACTCTGGGAAGATCCCACATGCCGCGGAGCGGCTGGGCCTGTGAGCCATGGCCGCTGAGCCTGCGCATCCGGAGCCTGTGCTCCGCAAAAGGAAAGGCCACAACAGTGAGAGGCCCGCGTACCGCAAAACAAAACAAAACAAAACACTCACTTCCTGCCATCATTCTGCCTCACCCCAGCCCAGGTTCATGACCATCCCAAGCCACACCTTGCTGTTCAGTTAGCTTTCTACGTTTCGGGTACCTCATTTACAAATTATATTTCTGCTTTCAGAGCTCGGTGTGGCCAGGACAAGTGCAGTGTAGACGCTGAAGGGAGGCAAAATGAACAACATCCCTGCACATGTGTTACATGACAACACGGAGGTTAACAGAATGCGTCCAAAGTCAGAAACACTGGATTCTTATCCCAGGTTACCCTCCTTCGAGTTGAATGCCTTCAGCTAAGTGACATCATTTCTGAGAGTCCCATTTTTGTCATCTGCAAAGTGGGGATTTCAGGGGAATCAACTTTCAACTTTTAAAAGTTATCCATGCAACATGACTGGCACTTAACAGCTGGGCAGTAGTGGCAGCTAAAAAGGAAAATGAACACAATAAAAAAATTCTCTTTGGAATTTGGCAACGAGAGAGCACCAGTGCCATTTCTTCCTCTCTCGTCCTCCACTCCTCATTTTTTCTTGGAAGTTAAAGAAGTAAGATGTCAGCCTGGCAAAGTGAGTGCTCTCAGTAGCAGCATCTGGGTCCCTGCTGAGCTTCCCAGCATATATGTGGGGAGCTGTTTCAAGGTCTGTCAGGAAGTCAGGCTACTAATGAGGTGTGGGGTTCTGAGATGTCATTTCTGGCAGCTCAGCTTTGATTTGGAGTGAATTGAAAGCAATTCCATCACCTTAGGGTGAGCAAGCACCTGAACAAACCCCTTGTTTCAGTTAGCCATTTCTGTGTAACAAATCACCCCCAAACTTAGTGGTTCAAAACAACCTTTTATGGCTCATGATTCTGTTGGTTGGCAATTTTGACAGGTCTCCCCTCAGCAGGACTCATTTCTGCTCCTCATGGAGTTGGCTGGTTTGGCTTGACTGGGGCTGGAGATTCCAAGATGGCCTCATTCACAGGACATTGTGCCATCTGTCACATAGGGCACCTTGGTTCTCTTCCATGTGACTTCTCTCTCCATGTGGTCTCCCAACATTCAATAGCCTAGACTGAGCCTCCTCCCATGGTGGCAATAGATCTCCTTCTGGAAGTTTATCAGAAGGTGTCAGCGTTCTGGAGGTCTGACCTCAGAAGTGGGACATCACTTCTGCCACATTCTGGTGGTCAAAGGAATTCACAGGGCCACCCAGATGCAAGACGAGGCGAAATAGGCTCCATCTCTTGATGGGAGAGGCTGCTCACACAATATAAAAGGGCATGAAGATGAGAGGGATTTTTGCAGCCATCTTTGAAACCATCTACCACAATCCTCCTTGTAGTCACAACAATCACATCCCTCCCACATGCAAAATACACTCCCTTCTCCTGCACAAATCACATACCATTACAACATTAGTTAGAAATTTCAAGATGTAGTCATTGAAATCAGGTCCAGATGCACATAAAACTCTTTACATGAAGTTCCTGAGAGAGCCATAAAGTAAAAGGACTAGTTATCTGCAATCCTGCACCCAATGTACCATGGTGAAACAGGGATAGAATAACTGCAATAGATACTCCCTTTCAAAAAGAAGAAGAATGGGAAACACATAGCACGTGTTGGTCCATAGCAATTCTGAAATCTAAACTGGGCAAACGTTGCTAGGGCCCTGTGCTCTGGGGAGTGGGGGTAATGAAATGCTGGTTGACCACGACCCAGTTCTTCTCCCTAGAAGAGTGCCCCTGAGTCACTTTTCTTCCCAGCTTTTTTTCCTCAGATCTCTGGGCTCTTAGCTTTGTCCTTCGAGAGATTCTTCCGTTTTCTTAAGAAATGGTTCACATTTGTAGCTGAGTATACCTTACAGGATGTTGGGGGCCCCGAGGCCCTCTTTTCATTTTAAATGGCCCAAGTGCCTTTTGATGCAGGCCAGTGTACTTTCACCAATACCATTCTCTTAAAATTTTTTGTTTTATTTTTTTTTTTATCATTAAGATTCCAAAAAAGAGGCACCTAAAACAACAACAGCTATTTACCTTGCTGGATTCAGCTGGGTAGCTCATTCCTGCTCACATGGTGTCATCTGGGGAGGCTCAGGCAGAGCACGAGGATCTAGCCTCAAGGAAGTCAAACTGGCTCTGTTCCAAGAGAGCAGAGGTGGGCAATCCTGGGCGTGTTAAGACGGAGGCTCAGACTGGCCCAGCATCTCCGCTGCTGCATTCCCTCGGTGGGGGGGGGTGAAGTGTGTATTTGAACTTCCCCTTTCCCCCGTTGCCATCGCCTTCTGTCTCCCTTCCATATCCCTCTGACCTCTGCCAGTCAGGATACCTCAGTTCGAAGCAGCTAGAGGGTAGTTCAGGGTTTCTTAACCACCGCACTACTGACATTTGAAGCTGGGTAATTGTCATGGAGGCTATCCTATGCATTGGAAGATGTTTATCACCATCCCTAGCACCTACCCACTAGAAGCCAGTAGCATCTCCCCTCCCAGTTGTGACAAACAAACAAAAATGTCTCCAAACATAGTCAGATGTCCCCTAGCCGGCAAAATTGCCCCTGGTTGCAATCCACTGTGACAGTGGAAGGACCACTGGGCTTCATGATTTTAGACAGGTCTGGAGCCTCACCTTGCCAGGTATTAGCTGTGTGATCCCACAATATGTTTAATCAGCCCCTGTGATCTGCTCTGTAAAGTAGGGGAAACTATCAATTGTCCTCCTGCACGAATAAGATTTTGTGAGAATAGAAAGAGATTTTGACTCTGTAGAGCCTGTGTAACTATCCTGTTAGGATTTAGAGGCCTGCTTAGTATGATCTTGCCCGGGCAGTGCTCCACTCACAAAGCCTTTCCTTCAGATAGAAATTATTCAGGGGCTCTGACAGCTATCCATGGTCACTATTAATATTTATCATCATAGCTATTATAGCTATTGTTTATCAGATGCTTCAAGCACGCCTGACAGAACACTGCAATTTATACTCACTATCTCAGTACTGCTCACCGCAGCCCCCCAAAGGTAAGGATTCTCGGCCCTGTTTTATGGAGACGAAATGGAGCTACAAGAAGGCGAAGAGACCTGCCCCAAGCTAGGAGGTGGCAGAGCAAACCAGATACGTTACCCCTCCCAGGTGGCATCTGTGTCTGACTAGTCAGAGGGTCAAGAGAACAGAGCCACCTTGACAGCTGGGACAAGGACACAGAGGGTCTGTTGAAGGTTTGGGGAGGCCTGCTCAGCCCCCATCATGCAGGCAGCTGCTCCATAGCCTGGACCCACAGCCCAGTGGTCATCGTACCAATGGTAACTTCCTTTACTGAGCACCCACTATGTTAAGAGCCCTATGTGAACAATCTCATTTAACTCTCATGGACAGTCTAGGAGTTCAGGACTACTGTTGTCCCATTTTACAGATGAGAACCCAGAAGCCCAAAGAAGGGAAACAACTGAACCATAGTCACACAATCAGGAAGTGGTGGAGCCAGGCTTCCCACACAGACCTGCTACTCTCAGGTCTCTTCTTTGCATTTCACCCTCCAGTTGCTCTGTGCTACTCTCTCCCAGAAGTCAGGCTCCCAGGCACCTTGGATGTGTACAGTCCTTCCTTGGCACCCACACGAGTTAATTCCAGGATGCTTCTTTGGGGCCTGCTCTGGCATCAATCTCGACAGGCAAGCCTTTCAGTCCTTTCCTCCCAGCAGACAATGCTTTGGATTCTCCTGATGTTTTATTTCTTGCTCTGCAAGCTCCATTCTGGCCCAGGAGATGGCTGTCTGGCACATAAACTTGGTGTTGGGTAGAATCACAGTGCTCGTTCACTAAAAATTAATGGCAGCAGGCGTTCACCCTACCCTGGCTGGCCTCGTCTCCTGGGCAGTCACTGCACAGCCCAGCCTACACCCTACCACCCAGCGAGGACTCACACTGCCACCAAGAAAAAAATAACTGCAAGACGCCCATTAGGAAGGAAGGAACTGCGGGGACTGAGTGGCCTGCTCAGGCGATGAATAGGTTTTCTCAGCACACAGATAAACAGTTTATACTTCTGAAATCCTGTGTTTGATTTTCACATCTGCTCGCACTCTTGAGATTGGCACCGAAGGCAACCAACCTTGCCCTTCAGAGTGGCAGCTGGATGGAACCTGAAATCAGCTTTTTCCCACCCGCCCCACCTCCCCACTGCCTGAGCTGCGGGGCTGCATTTTTGTGTTGTTGCTGTTGGAATGTGTTTTAACTCAGGGAAGGAAGGTTGTTGAAAAAGGGAGATTTCTATTTCTTGATTCAATAAATACCCATTGAGGGCCTACTACATGCCAAGTGGCTCCCCACTGCATTTATGTGATGACAGCAGTTTGGCGTGGTGGAAAGTCTGATTGGGCATATACTATGGCAGCATAAGACAAAGGACAGCTGGGACAGGAGACAAGCCTGGTTAAGAAGCGCTGCTCTTCCAGATAATAGGTTCCCAAGTGGACTTCATGCTGCTATTTATTTTTTTAAAAACTCATACTTTTTGAAGTATATAAAAGGAAAAGTTTTCAGATGATCAAATCTAGGAAGTATATGGTGGGTTTCCATAAGGGTTTTTGTGTGCGTGTCAATTGATTTTTTTTTTTTATTAAGCCTTTACTTTTTTCAGAGGAAAAAATTGTCTTTTTCACAGCAAAATTGAGGAGAAGGTACAGAGATTTCCCATATATCCCCTGCCTCCACATGTGCATGGTCTTACCCACTATCAACCTTCCCCACCCGAGTGGGACATGTATTACAGTTGATGATGTTACATTGATTCATAATCATCACCTAAAGTCCACAGTTTACATGAGGGTTTCCTCCTTGGGGTTATCCATTCTATGATTTGGACAAATGTATAATGACATGTGGCCACCATTACAGTATCACACAGAGTATTTTCCCTGCCCTAAAAGTCCTCTGTACTTTGCCTATTCATTCCTCCCTTCCCCCCAAACCCTGACAACCACTGGCTTTTTTAACTGTCTCCATAGATTTGCTTTTCCAGAATGTCATATAGTAGGAATCTCACAATATGTAGCCTTTTCAGATTGCCTTCTTTCACTTAGTAATACACATTTAAGATTCTTCCATAGCCCTTCATAGCTTGATAGCACATTTATTTTTAGAGCTATATAATATTCCGTTGTCTGGATGTACTACTGTTTTTTTATCCATTCATCTACTAAAGGACATCTTGGTTGCTTCCAAGTTTTGACAATTATGAATAAGGCTGCTGTAAACATCCATGTGTAGGTTTTTGTGTGGACATAAGTTTTCAAGTCCACTGGGTAAATATCATGATGCATGACTGCTAGATCATATGGTAAGAGTATATTTAGTTTGGCAAGAAACCACCAAATTGTTTTCCAAGTGGCTGTGCCATTTTGCATTCCCACCAGCAATGACTGAGGGTCCCTGTTGCTTCAGATCCCCACTAGCACGTGGTGTTGTCAGGGTTCTGGATTTTGGCCATTCTCATAGGTATGTAGTGGTATCTCATTGTTGTTTTAATTTACATTTCCCTGATAATATAGGATATGGAACATCTTTTCATATGTTTATCTGCTGTCTGAATATCTTCTTTGCTGAGGTGCCTGTTAAGGTCTTTGGCTCATTTTTTAATCAGGTTTCTTGTTTCCATAAGGTTTTTAGTCTCAGAATTGGTTATTTGACCTTGGGCAAGGCACTGCTTATCAGTTTCCCCGTCTGTATAATGGGAGAAAGGCTACGTCAGTGTATTTGTTTGTTTTCCTTGAAATAAAACTCTTTGTTTTTGTTTTTTTTTTTACAAATGAAATTGTTTCTGGAAACCCAATATCTAAAGAGAGTAAAAGGTGCAGCTCTGGGAGTGGATCTGGGACCCCAGCACTTGAGATCCTTCTCATACTTAAGAATCTCCAGGGAAACATAGGACTCTATAGCATTGTGTGACATCCCTTGGAAGACATGATTTCCCAGCTTTCTTCCAGCTCCGATTAGGAGAAGTGCAAAGTAAAAGAGAGAACTTAGGCTTGAGACCGATTCTTTGTACTTGTGGAACACGGTTTAAAATCTATCCATTGCAATTTCCACTCCATTCAGAGTGACTTAGGTAAAAGGAGGACTTGACTGGTTCCCAGAATCCAAAGGAGCCTGTGAAGCCCAGCCAGACTGAACTACCAAACTGCAAGGGGAGCAGAAATATATCTGGGCCCCCAGGACTTTCTCATGCCTTTTTTTTTTTTTTTCTAGAATTCTGCTTGATGCTTCCATTCTTTCTCTACATGCCTTCTTCCACCCATGGTGGAAAATGGTCACTGACAGATTGGGGCTTTTGATTCCATCCCTGGAGACAGTTTGCCTCTCTTTCCTGCTTCCAACTTTAAGTCCACAGCAGGGTCTCTGACTGATCTAGTTTGGGTCAGGTGCCTACTTCTGGACCAAGCAACTCTGACCAGTGGGGTAAAGCCAGATACCACTCCCTGTATGGTAAGGGAAGTATTTCCCAGAGGAAGTGGAGGGGTCACTGGACACACAGAGCAAGTAGGTGTCCATGGCCCTTGTCTGAGGCTTTGAAAAGCTGTGGCACACAGATTCTTAACCTGCGGTCTGCATGAAAATCCCCAGGGGGTGGTTAATACCAGGACTCTCAGGCCACTAGGGTTTTGCTTTGCTAGGTCGGATGTAGGGTTCAGGAATCTTCATTACTAACAATCTAAGTACATTCAAATCTTACTGATCCTCAGACTACAGCTTGAGAAATGTGGCAGTGGAGAAAGCTGAGCTTTTCTTGTGCTGAAAAGAAGGCATTTATGCTTCAGCTAATCCTCACCCTTCAGAAAATAGAAATGAGGACCAGGCAGAGCCAGTGTCCAGAGAGCCAAATCAGACGCTTGTAGTTCTTGTGTCACCCCACATGTACCTCATTAAAAAAAAAAAAACTGCTGCCAGAGTCCTTAAGAGGCAAATTGCTGGAAGCTCCAGGAGATGCTGATGAAGAAGTTGGCAACATCTAATGAGAAAAGAGGGGTTGGTTGCAATGGAGCCCTCAGCCTCCATGTGTGTCTCTCAAAAGTAGTATCCCTAAATATAGCCCCATGAACCAAGGGCCCTGGCCCAAGTGTTTGGGGCCGAGAAGTCAAGGAGTGGACCATCTTCAGAAAGGGAGGTGAGCAGCCTGATGTGTGTCCAGTAGTCAGGGAGCAAAGATGAGTGCTTCAGTGAAGAATGGTGATGGGGATTAACGAGGGCAGGTAAGCAAGGCTGGTAGAGCATTCACTCGCAGGAATGGCCTGGGATGGATTCATGAATTGTTTTGGTGGTTTATGAGGGGCTGAGAGATTTAGTACACGGATTTCTTACGGCTCAGTCCTAGAGTTATTGAAGTTGATTTGCATTCACATCAGGGGTTAGTCAGGGACACAGAACCCACATCAGATAGTTCAGTCAGGGGAAATTCACAGTGAACCAAAGGAGCTGGATGAGCTGAAAGGGCAAACCTAGCTCTTAGCACCAGCAGGAAGCTGCTGTTCCCTCGGCCATCCAGAGGGAGCTGGGACCGGGAAGGATGTGGCTGCCCAGAAGGAACCAAAACCTGCAGAGCCAGAGCTGAGACCATGGAAGGAGAGCTGCCCTACAGGAGGTTGAGCCGGGCAGGAGATGGAGCCACTGCCCGGAGGGACCACCCGAAGCAGAAAGGAAGGGTGAGATGCTCTGGTCAACAGTTTCTTGTCAGCGAGTACCATGTTTGAGGCCAAAGTCTGTGTTCAACAATGAAGCTGATTGGTCATGAGTGCGAGTAGTGGCGTGACAAGGTCACGTGACCCATTCCTTGAAGTTCATTTTGCCTAATCCCCAGCTACTTTAGCTGGGATACAGACCTTCCTGGTTGTGCCATGATATTATTCTCCACAATTAGCCTGCTCAGACACATATAAAGCCTGACTCTTGAATGTAAAAATCCTTCAATCATCAGAGGCCGCACAGTGGTACCCATTCTCTTCCAAAAGGTCACGCATCTTTTCCCAGTAGATTAACTTTTTATCTCTTAATGGTGTTAAGGAAAGGTCAAAGCATCCAACAGATGGAAGGTGGAAAGCTTCTAGTGCAGGAGATCAATGTTTCCAACATCAATCTAACTCCAGAAAGTTCTTAATGATCATGGGTGCAGGTCATGGGACACTGCAACTAAAATGATACCTTAGCATGGTAGCAAAAAAAAAAAAAAATTGTGTAGAGCAGGGTGTTATATCTGCTTGGCAAAAGGCCCTGGCTTTCCTCCTGAAAGCGCTGAGCTCCATGGGCAGTCTGTGCTTGTGGGATAAAAATCATAAGGTTTGATGGCTCCTACTTGGAAGAGAGGCGTTCCCATGCTTCTCGTTAGCAGTTGAACAGTGCTGTTTGTTGTAACCACCCCGCTGCACACAAGCTGAGGACAAGTGGACAAATAAGGACAACTAGATTTTCAACCAGTGATTCTTGGGGGTCTTACAGGAAAGGGTGGGTGCTTAGATGTTCAGGAACTGAGGCATTCTGCTTGGGGAAGGCGGTAGGGTGACAGGCAGTGGTCCCCATCTGAGGTTGCTGATGCCCACAGAGGGCACCCACCCTCTCCAGGCAGGGGAGGGTAGGCATGAGGGGGTTTGGCTGCCCAGAGGGGTGAGGGTGAGAGCCTTGGGGCTGCCATTTATCTTATTATTTGCTTAATGCCTGTCTCCTTAACTGGACTACAAGTTCCATGAGGGCAGGAACTTAAATTATCTAAGGTTATAGGGCCAGACATGTGGAAGGAGCTTAATAAATTATTCTTGAATGAATAAATGTGTGAACAACTGAATAAAGATTCCAGTGCCAAAGCTTTATTTCCAGTCCCTGTTTAGCCTTCATCTAAGGTGAAACATGTAAGTGCACTGATGGGCTTTGGGCTTGGTGGGAGGTCTTGCTCAATCCCAATCTCCCCATAATTCCATTCGAGTCCTGTGTTTTCATGCCTTGTGACTTCCAGACTAATCTATAAGCTCCCCGTGGGCCTCCTAACACCTCTTGTTTACCAAGCTGGCACAACACTGGGACCTGGGGAAGATGTTAGTCAAGAGAGGCCAGGACCAGTGGAAATGTGACCTCCCATCCCTGCTACTGGGTGCCCAGCCCACTGGGTCCAATGACACCACGGGGTGGCCAGGGCTGCCAGTCCTGTCATGGGGTGGTGAAATGATCTCTCTTCCAGAAACAGGATGGCTGGCTCCTGGGTCCTAAAACAGACCCAAGAGGGCCCAAAGCAGAGGCCTGGGATCTGTGCTGAGGGTAAGAATGAGGCTTATTGGGCTTCCCTGGTGGCGCAGTGGAGAATCCGCCTGCCAATGCAGGGGACATGGGTTTGAGCCCCGGTCTGGGAAGATCCCACATGCCACGGAGCAACTAAGCCCATGCGCCACAACTACTGAGCCTGTGCTCTAGAGCCCGTGAGCCACAACTACTGAGCCCATGTGCCACAACAATGGAAGCCCACGTGCCTACAACCTGTGCTCCACAACGAGAGAAGCCCGCGTGCAGCAACGAACACCCAACACAGCCAAAAATAAATAAATAAATTAAATTTAAAAAAGAAAAAACAAAAAGAATGAGGCTTATTTCCATAACTTCAGAAACAGGAGGCTCAGAAAATGACCAAAGATGAGACGTTAGGAAACAGATGGATGCACAAGTTTCCACTGGTAGGAAATGTAGGGCGGCCGTCAGCTGCTCACTCCACACCTGGGTGGCTTCTCCGAGAGCTGGGCCCCAGTCAGCCCAGGGACCCCTCAGAGCAGCAGTGGGAGGGGGCACGCAGGGAGGCAGGACCCCCATGACTACAGACCTCCCTCTCCCAACCACACTGTGAGTACCTCGAAAACTGGGGCTATAACCAACTTTGTGTCCCCAGCCAGCCACTGACACGGAGTTCCTTCTATGTAAATGCTGAATGAATGAATGGACCTCACAGGCCTTTCCTCCTGCTTCCAGGATCTAAGACAGAAGTACTCACATCAGCACCTGTCTTCCAATGCTGGCTTCCTGGCTTCCAAGAGGTTAACGTTTTTCCTAGTGGGGTTTGGTCAACCACACCTCTTTCCTCCCACCCCTTTGCTCTGCCGGTGAAGAAGGGGTCTGTGAGCTGTCTGCTCAGGAAGCTGAAGCCCTCGGCCCGATTCTACCCTCACTGACCACGGGATGTGGGTCAAGTGATTGAACTTCACTGAGTCTCAGTTTTCTCATCTGTAAAGTGGGATAATCATAACACCTTGTGCTATTGCTGTGAGGATTCAACGAACCATTTTAAGGGAAAGGATTTTTGTTACCATTTCCACCACCACCACCTGTGGGTATAGAGACGGGACAATCAGCTGAAACTGTCAGGATGCTGAGAGAAGGGCAAGGGTGAGAGATGTGGGGTTTGGGGTTTGGTTTTTGCACCCAGGATGCAAAAGCTCATAAAATCAATCTATTCTGTGCAAATAGAGATGACACATTCCTTCCCAAGGGGTGCTTCTTGGGCTCCTGGGAAGTCAGTGGTGACAAAGTGAAGCCAGGGCAGGAGTGGAAGTCCCCAGGACCACCCCCTGCTGCCAGCGCTCTGCCCTGGTGGGGGGCATGGGCTAGGCTGCAGTTCTGGTCTTGGGAGGACCCAGAGTGAGACTGACTCGTCTTTTCTAGTACCCACTAGCATATTGACAAACTGCTTATCCTCTCAGAAAGCAGCTGTCTTCTAGGACAGCAGCATAGAGTAACCTGAGCTGACAGCATTTCCTCAAGTCCTTTGCTACTTACCTCTTAAAAAAGGAATGTCCTCTCCCAGCTGAGAGGGCATTTGCTTTGCAGACTTCCAGCTCAGGTTGGCTGTTTTCTCCAAACATCAGTCCTTCACCGGGTCCAAAAAGCAAACTGTCTCAACTCTTGACATTTAACCAAGGAAATCCATGAAGCTGGCTGCGGGTGCTTCAGAAATGACTTCCGGAGAGTTATTCTTTGCAGAATGACTAGGAAATGCTTTTCCGGGAAATCGTGGCATCTTCCTGGAAGAAGGGCTGGAGAGGAAATGCTGGCCTCTGGGACACAACCTTTTCTCCCCCTGTAATCACAGGGCTTCTTGGCCTAGGAATGGTTCAGTCTTCTGATTCGATTTCTTCTACCCTGCAGGGGACAGCATTGGTCAAAGAACTGTGGAATTCATGTGATAAAAGAAGAAACATTTGCTTCCAATTAACCAAATTATTGTTTGCTAATTGAAGTACAAAAGGGGTATTTTTTTCTCTTTGGGTTGGTATAAGCATCCCTTCCCTTAAATCTCTTTGATTGAGCAAAAATGCTTTTGGAGTGTTTACTTTAATCCATACATCATTTTCCTGATTAGTAGTTGTTCAGTAATGTCCCTGCTCACTGACGTAAGCTTTAACCAGAGGGTGGTTTGTCATCAAAGCTGCAGAAATTGATATATGTTCTATAGTCACTGTTGGGTATCTCACGCTGGCTGGATTTTTAAAACGTGGATATTAGTTTGGGGGACAAAAATGTATCTACCATTATATTATAATGATATATACTTTTTATTAAAGATGAGTATTGGGCTTCCCTGGTGGCGCAGTGGTTGAGAGTCCGCCTGCCATACAGGGGACGCGGGTTCATGCCCCGGTCCGGGAGGATCCCGTATGCTGCGGAGTGGCTGGGCCCGTGAGCCATGGTTGCTGAGCCTGCGCGTCCAGAGCCTGTGCTCCGCAACGGGAGAGACCACAACAGTGAGAGGCCTGTGTACCGAAAAAAAAAAAAAAAAAGATGAGTATTGTCTTAGGTCGGATTTCTGGAGCTAGAGATGGAGATTTGCACGCAGGGCGCGTTCTCAGAAACAATACTGTTAGGGAGTAAGGAGATCTTGGAGGCGCTGGGCAGCTGGGCAGATCTTGGAGAGTGCATCTGATGTCGTGGGGAGCATTGTTGCTGGGATGACCCTTCAGAGATGTCCCAAATGGAGACAAAGAGGTTCAACTTTTATGCCCCAACAGTGCCCAGTCTTGTATCTGAGCTGCCAGGGAGGGAGGTGTAACCTTGGGTAAACTAGTTCCCTCATCCCCGAGAGGGGAGCCCCTGTGAGCGGCTAGCAGCCATCACTCCAGGGTGGGATGGGAATGAAGGGTGGGGAATGAGTGTCTCAGTCCTGAGGGGGCATCCAGGTAGCACACCCCAGCATCCACTACACCGTATGTTACCGAGTCCAAGCTCGCTCTGCTCGCCGCACGACAGGCCATTGAATCGGAGACGAGGTGTTGAGGCAAGGAAGGCGACTTAAGATGGCAGACTAGTGTCTCTGAGAAACCATCTTATCGGGGTTTGGATGCCAGTTTCTTATATAGCACAGAGAGGGGGAGGAGATGGGGAAGTAAACTAAAAAGGCCATAAGTTTTGCAAATATCCCCTGGAATGGCCAGCCTCCGGGAGGCGATGTGTTAATTTCTTCTCTCCTGCAGCCAGCCACAGGTGGGCGGGGTCAGATTGTCTCCCTGTGAGCTGAACAGAGGCACTTTAGTTTAACATTCAGGCAGAGGGCCAGGGTTCCCTGAGGCAGGCCGTTATGTACTATTATAATGACAACAAAAGCAACGAAAAGCAAAGGTTGAAGTCAAAGAAACAGATCCAACATGGAGTCCGATTTAGCTCTTCCCTGTTAACACACACACACAAACATATTTTAAATGCAACATAGAGACTGACGCATGTTATTTCTGAAGATGCATCTGAAAAGCCAATGGAGACCCCTCTCAGCTTTAGCTGCTTGGATGCTGTAGTCCTCAAACTCCTAGAAGGGAGCTCTGCAAAGCCTATGGTAGCTTTGTTTATTCCGAGCAGATGCAAAGAAGTTACCTCTGAACTTCTGCCAGCGATCAAAGGAACTGATGGTGTAGAACAGTTCCACGGGCCATCTCCTGCCTGCCTATCATCTATCATCACAGCCCTCAACCTCTTTTCTGAGCGATGATTGCACCCTAAACACATAAAATTAATCACCACTCGAGGCCAGCCAGGTGTCTTGCCTCCAGAAATTGTCTCACCGCAGCAAAAGAACAGCTCGGATCTGATCATGTCTCATAATTTCATATAAAGAGCACTGTGGAGTCAGATGGGAGCCCCTGACAGGTTTGCAAAGTTCCAGGAAGCAAAGAGCCAGCTCTGGCTTCATGGAAAGATCAGGAGGCAGTTGTTTCAGGGAAAAGCCCTGTTTCAGGTAAAGAAGGCACCCCTTGACTCAAAGCAGTGCTAATTAAATCACCAGCATCCAACAAAGGAGAATGCTTGTAGGGCAGAATCAGGCGCCCATACAGAACAGCTCTGTTCCTTCTAGAAACTTTATGATGGCTTCGCAGAAGTCAAGCGCAGGCTGGGGAGGAGCCCTCCAATTCCACACTTAGCCGCAGATTATTATGTGATCCAAAAAGCTCTGA